>NW_028225186.1:11283666-11773666 GCF_052327205.1 Somniosus microcephalus | reverse complement strand
ACAGACACTGAATGAAACCGGACTGACAGTTGATCACTTTTAAACACACACAGAATGAATCACTTTCGTACTGGGACAAGCAAGTCGTTTGCATCATTCAGTCCAAAAAAGCTGATGGTTAGGAACTTCCTGAATTGATGAACCACAGGCAGCCTTCAGTTTTCTGTAAAGAAGCAGACGATCTAACACGCACCGTGCACACTCGCCTTTACTTACACTGCAGACCTGCTTACATGCACCGTGCCTGTTAACCCACCAGGTGGGGCACATTCGCCATCATTTTTAAAGTATACTTATATTAATAGCAATTTTTGTTAAACAAGTCTATTATTTTCCCCTAATACCCCGGTCTAGCAAAAGTCTATCGATCTCAGATATACAGTCATTAAATGATCCAGCAATAACTGCCTTTTGTGGGAGGGAGTTCCATAGTTCGACCTTTCTTTGTATGAAGAAATGTTTCCTAATTTCTCTCTTGAACGGCCTGGTTCCTATTTTAAGGTTTGTTCCCCTTGACCTAGACTCTACCACCCCCCCCACTGCCCCCCACACCAGCCCCCACCCCCCCCACTGCCCCCCACACCAGCCCCCACCCCCCACTGTCCCCACACCAGCCCCCACCCCCACCCCCCATCCCTCGCCCCAGCGGAAAACGTTTCCCTCTGTCTAATCTATCAATTACCTTCAATATCCTAAATATCAGGGTCTGCCCACATGGCAGAGGGTAAGGCAGGTAAACGCCCAAAGGATCCAAGGGATGTGGCAAGTTCGAAGCAAAGGGTAGTGTTCGATGGGTGTTTTTTGACCGGAAGGCTGTTCAGTGGGATTCGGGAGGGCTCAGTACTAGGTCCCGTGCTTTTTGTGTTATATATCACAGATTTGGAATTCAATGTAGGATTAAGAAGTTTACCGATGTTATATAAATGTTGTCCGTGTGGTTTTTAGTGAGGAAGAAAGCTCCAGACTGCAGTACATTATCAATGAATTGGTCAGGTGGGCAAAAAAGTGGCAAATGGAATTCAATTCGTAGAAGTGAGAGGTAATCCATTAGGAGAGGGCTAACAGGACAAAGGAATACACAATAAATGGTAGGATATAGAGAAGCGTAAAAGAACAGAGGGACATTGGAGTGCATATCCACAGGTCCATGAAGGTAACAGTGCAGGTAGATAAGATGGTTAAGGAGGCAATAGCAAAAGAGTGCGGATGCTGGAATCTGAAATAAAAACAAAAAGTATTGGAAATTATTTCAGGTTGCCTGCTGAATATTTCCAGCATTTTCTGTTTTTATTTCAGATGAGCTGCTGAATTTTTACAGCAGTTTGTTTTTATTATTGGTTAAAAAGTCCTAGGGAATATTTTCCCTTATTAGGCAGCAGGTGGTTAAGAAGGCAAATGGTATGTTGGCCTTCATAGCGAGAGGGTTTGAGTACAGGAACAATGTTGTATTGCTACACTTGCACAGGGCCTTGGGGAGACCACATCTTGAGTATTATGTGCAGTTTTGGCCGCCTTATCTGAGGAAGGATGTTCTTGCCATGGAAGGAGTTCTGCAAAGATTCACCAGGCAGATAGCTGGGATGGCAGGAATGATGTATGAGGAGAGATTGGGTCGATTGGGCTTATGCTCACTGGAGATTAGAAGAATGAGAGGGGATCTCATTGAATCGTATAAAATTCTGACAGGACTGGACAGACTAGATGCAGGAACGATGTTCCCGATGGTCGGTGAATCCAGAACCAGGGGTCACAGACTAAGGATAAGGGGTAAGCCATTTAGGACAGAGATGAGGAGGAATTTCTTCACCCAGAGAGTGGTGAACCTGTGGAATTCTCTACCATAGAAGGCAGTAGAGGCCAATTCATTAAACATATTCAAGAAGGAGTTGGATATATTTCTTAAGGCTAAAGGGATCAACGGTTATGGGGAGAAAGCAGGGACCGGGTACTGAATTTGGATGATCAGCCATGATCGGATTGAATGGTGGAGCAGGCTCGAGGGGCCGAACGGCCTACTCCTGCTCCTATCTTCTATGTTTCTATGTTTCTATTACCAAGGCATAGAATTCAAGAACAGTGTGGTTATGTTTGAACAGTATAAATCACTAGTTAGGCCACAGCTAGAGTACTGCAGACAGCTTTGGTCACCACAGTACAGGAAAGATGTTATTGCCCTAGAGAGGGTACAGAGGAGATTTACTAGGATCTTGCCAGGACTGGAAAATTTTAGCTGCAATTAAAGATTGGATAGGGTTGTGTTGTTATCTTTGGAGCAGAGGAGGTGGAGTGGAGACATAATTGAGGTGCATAAAATTCTGAGGGGCCTAGATAAATTGGATAGGAAGGACCTATTTCCCTTAGCAGAGATGTCAATGATCAGTGGCGTAGATTTAAAGTAACTGGTAAAATGATTGAAGAGGAGTTGACAAGAACCATTTTCACACAGAGAGTGGAGCGGATCTGGAAGTCACTACCGATCACATTAATAGAAAGCACTATGGACATGCACTTGAAGTGCTGTAACCTACAGGGCTACAGACCCAGAGCTGGAAAGTGGGATCAGGCAAAATATCTCTTTTTCATCCGGCAAAGACACGATGGGCCGAATGGCCTCCTTCTCTGGCGTAAATTTCTGTATTTCTATGATCTCTGCCCTTAATCTTCAATATTCCAGGGAATACAAGCCTAGATTATGTGATCTCTGCTCCTAGCCTAACCCTTGGAGCCCTGGTAACACACTCGTGAATCTGCACCGCACTCCCTCCCAGGTCAATATATCCTTTCTAAGGTGTAGTGCGCAGAACTGTACACAGTGGCCTAACCAGGCCTCTGTACAGCTGTCACACAACTTCCTTCCATTTATATTATGCAGGGCAGTTGTCTAATAGATTGCACAGGTCATTTCACTGTTGAAAGATTGCATTTGCGAAGCTGCGATGGCCGAGTGGTTAAGGTGTTGGACTTGTGAAATTCAATAAATGTTTCCCTGCGCAGGTTCGAACCCTGCTCGCAGCGATTGCGCTGCAAATTCTTTATTTTATTTCATCGGTTCCCTGTGGAGATCACTGGCCCCGAAACTGATCAGAATTCCCTCCACTGCATGTTATGACACTGATTAACCCAAAGCTGTTGCTCCAATTGGAAACACTAATTTGTCATCAATTAGAAATTGTGGATTTGTTTGAACCTATTTGCAAAGATCAGTGAGAAATTTACACATAAGACAGCACGTAAAAATTCCATTTAATAAAGAACCCTGCAATGTTTGGAAGGAAAAGAGTGGAAACGCGGTTTGGTTTTCTAAAGTTGAACACGAATTAAAAAGTGTGTAAAACGACCACGGCAGGACTCGAACCGACAATCTTCTGATGGCATCAGAATTTACACCAAAGTCAGGCGCCTTATCCATTAGGCCACGCGGCCAAATAAATGCAAACTAAACAAATCCTAGTAATGAGTGATTAAACTCCATCATTGTGTTCATTTCAATAACAACAGAGAATGCTGGAAACACTCAGCAGGTCAGGCGGCATCGAGTGAGGGAGAAACAGAGTTAACCTTTCAGGTTGAACCCTTCGTCGGAACTGGAAAAGGTTAGGGAAGAGGGATTTTTAAGCAGGGGTGGGTGGAGGCGAGGTAAGAACAAAGGGAATGTCTGTGATAGAATGGGAGGCAGGAGAGATTAACTTACAAAAGGGATGATGGTGCAAGGCAAAAGGAGAGGTAATAGGACAAGTTAACGATCAAAAGATGGCTCAAGATGAGGTGTGAATGATTATGGCAGAAACATTAACAACTGTCATGTGAGGAAACATGAGAACCAATTAATAAAAATAAAAGAAATACAGGGGCCAATTTATAGTCTGAAATTGTTGAACTCGATATTAAGTCCAGAAGGCTGTAAAGTGCATAATAGAAAGATGAGGTGCTGTTCCTCGAGCTTACGTAGAGCTTCATTGGAACAGTGTAACAGGCCAAGGAAGGAGAGATCAGAGAGGGAGTGGAGCAGATAATTATAGTGACAGGCGACCGGAAGCTCGGGGTCACACTTGCCGACTGTTCTGCAAAGCGGGCACCCAATCTGCATTTGGTGTCACAATGTAGATTCAGCGAATACAGTATACTAAATTGTAAGAAGTACAAGTAATCACTGATTCACCTGGAAGGAGTGTTTGGTGCCCTGGGCGATGGGAAGGAAGGAGGTAAAAGGGCAGGTGTTGCATCTCCTGCACTTGCATGGGATGGTGCTGGGCGAAGGAGAAGGGGTGTTGCGGTGATAGAGGAGTGGACCAGGCTGTCATGGAGAGAGCGGTCCCTTCGAAATGCTGAAAGGGGGGAGGGGAAGATGTATTTGGTGGTGGGGTCATGCTGGAGGTGGTGGAAATGGCGCAGGATAATCCGTTGAATGTGGAGGCGGGTGGGGTGATAGGTGAGGACAAGGGGGGAACGCTATCATGTTTCTGGGAGTGAGCAGAATGGGTGAGAGCAGTAGTGCGGGAAATGGAATGGACTCGGTCGAGTGTCATGTCAACCATGGTGGAGGGGGATCCTCAGTTGAGGAAAATGGAAGACATACCGGAAGCACTGGTATGGAAGGTGGCATCATGAGAACAGATGCAATGGAGACAGAGAAACTGGGAGAAAGGAATAGAATGGAATGGATAAATCCCCAGGGACTGATAATCTACATCCTAGTGTACTTAAGGAAGTGGCCCTAGAAATAGAAGATGCATTGCTGGTCATCTTCCAAAATTCGATAGATTCTGGAACAGTTCCCATGGATTGGAGGGTAGCTAATGTTACCCCACTATTCAAAAAAGGTGGTGGAGAGAAAACGGGGAATTATAGACCGGTAAGCCTGACATCGGTAGTGGGGAAAATGCTATGTGCATGTGATGTTTTTGGACTTTCAGAAGGCTTTCGATAAGGTCCCACATAAGAGATTAGCGTGTAAAGTTAAGGCACATGGGATTGGGGGCAAGGTACTGACTTGGACAGATAACTGGTTGGCAGGCAGGAAGCAAAGAGTTGGAATAAACGGGTCTTTTTCCAAGTAGCAGGCAGTGACTGGTTGGGTACCGCAGGGATCGGTGCTAGGACCCCAGTAATTCACAATATATATTAATGATCTAGACGAGGGAACTTGATGTAACATCTCCAAGTTTGCAGATGACACAAAGCTGGGTGGGCATGTGAGGAGGATGCCGAGAAACTCCAGTATGATTTGGACAGGTTGGGTGATTGGGAAGAAGCATGTCCGATGCAGTATAATGTGGATAAAGGCGAGGTTGTCCACTTTGGTGGCAAAAACAGGAAGGCAGATTATTATCTGAACATCAATAGATTGGGAGAAGGTGAAGTGCAACTAGACCTGGTTGTCCTTGTGCACCAGCCGCTGAAGGTAAGCATGCAGGTGCAGCAGGTGGTTAAGAAGGCAAATAGTATGTTGGCCTTCGTAGCTAGAGGGTTCGTGTACAGGAACAAGGATGCCTTGCTGCATTTGTACAGGGCCTTGCTGAGACCACATCTTGAGAATTGTGTGCAGTTTTGGTCACCTTATCTGAGGAAGGATGTTTTTGCCATGGAGTGAGAGCAGTGAAGATTCACCAGACTGATACCTGGGATGGCAGGAATGATGTATGAGGAGAGATTGGGTCGATTGGTCTTATACTCGCTGGAGTTTAGAAGAATGAGAGGTGATCTCATTGATACTTATACAATACTAACAGGACTAGACAGACTAGATGCAGTAAGGATGTTCCCGATGGCCGGGGATTCCAGAACCAGGGATCACAATCTAAGGATAAGGAGAAAGCCATTTAGGACAGGGATGAGGAGGAATTTCTTCATCCAGAGAGTGGTGAACCTCTGGAAATCTCTACCACAGGAGACAGTGGAGGCAAATTCATTAAATATATTCAAGATGGAGTTAGATATATTTCTTAAGTAAAAGGGACCAAGGGATATGGGGAGAAGGCAGGGACAGGGTACTGAATTTGGATGATCAGCCATGATCTCATTGAATTTTGGAGCAGGCTCGAGGGGCCGAATGGCCTACTCCTGCTCCTATCTTCTATGTCTCTATGTTTCTATGTTTCTATGAGTCCTTACAGCAAGCGTGGTGGGAGGACGTGTGGTCCAGGTCGCAGTGGGAGTCAGTGGGCATATAGTGGATGTTGATCGATAGCCTATCCCCAGAAATGGAGACAGAGAAGTCGAGGAAGGGAAGGGAAGAGTCGGATATGGACCATGTGAAGGTGAGGGAAGGGTGGAATTTGGAAGCAAAATGAAAGAAATTATCTTGTTCAGGGCGAGTGCAGGAAACAGCACCAATACAGTCATCGATGTACCGGAAAAAGAGGGACCTGAGTAGGACTGGAACAAATAATGTTCCACATATCCCACAAAAATGCAAGCATAGCTAGGGCCCATGCAGGTACCCATAGCAACACGTTTAATTTGGAGGAAGTGAGTGGAATCAAAGGAGAAGTTGTACAATGTGAGAACAAGTTCAGTCAGGCGGACGAGGGCGGTGGTGGATGGGGACTGGTGAGGCCTCTGTTCAAGGAAGAAGTGGAGCCGCTTAACGCCGTCCTGGTGGTGGATGGAGGTGTAGAGGGAATGGATATCCAGAGCGAAAAGGAGACATTTGGGGCCAGGAAACTGTAAACTGTTAAAATACGGAGGGTGTTGGAAAGTCGCACATGTAGGTGGGAAGGGACTGGACAAGTCGAGAAAAAACAGAGTGAAGATAGGAAGAAATCAGTTCTGTGGAGCAAGAACAGGGTGCAACAATTGGTCAACCAGGGCAGTCCTGTTTGTGGATCTTGGGAAGGATGTCGAAGTGGGCAGTGCGGTGTTGAGGAACTGAGAGGTTGGCGGCCATGGGGGGAAGATTTCCAGAGGAGATGAGGCCAGTGACAGTCTTGGAAACAATTGCTTGATGTTCAGTAGTGGGGTCATGGTCCAGGGGGAGTTGGGAGGAGCTGTCAGAGAGTTGCCGTTCAGCCTCCAAACAACAACAGCACCACCTTTGTCAGCAGGTTTAATGACAATGTTAGGGTTGGATCGGAGAGAACGGAGTGCTGCAAGTTCAGTGGGAGTTAGGTTGGAGTGGGTGAGGGGAGCAGGGAACTGGAGATGGCCGATGTCATTTCAGTCTCATTCTTTGCACTCCAAACCAACAGAGAGAGTAGACAATGGTAATGCAGTAGATGTAATTTATCTGGATTTTCAGAAGGCCTTCGATAATGTACCCCATAATAGACTGATGAAGAAGGTCAGAGAATTCAGAGTCAGGCGAGAAGTAGCGGACTGGATTGCTGGCTGGTTTAAGGAGAGAAGGCAGATAGTCCGACTACCGGGTAGCTTATTCACAGTGGCAGAAGGTGGGTAGTGGTGTTCCACAAGTATCAGAGCTGGAGCCACTGCTGTTCGCAATTTGTATTAGCGATTTAGACTAAGTAATCAGAGCCACAATTTATCAATTTGCAGATGACACCAAATTGGGGGGGCTAGCCAATACTGAGGAGGACTGCAACAAGTTACAGGAGGACATTAATAAACTTGTAGAATGGGCATAGCATTGGCAAATGAATTTGAACACAAATAAGTGTGACGTATTTCATTATGTTAGGAAGAATAGGGAGGTCACTTATTTCTTGGTGGGTGCGAGTCTAGGTGGGGTAGAGAAACAAAGGGATCTCGGAGTACAAATACACAAATCACTGAAAGTTGTTACACAGGTTAACAAGGCCATATATAAAGCAAACCAAGCACTACGGTTTATTTCTAGAGCGATAGAATTGAAAAGTAGGGAAATTATGCTAAACCAGTAAGAAACCTTGGTTAGACCAAGGCTGCAGAGAAGATTTACAAGGATGATACCAGAAATGCGAAGGTTTACATATCAGTAAAGGATTAACAGGCTGGGTCCCCTTTCTCTTGAAAAAAGAAGGCTGAGAAGTGAGCTAATCGAGATCTTTAAAATTATGAAAGGTTTTTACAGAGTGAATATAGAGAGAATGTTTCCACTTGTGGGGAAGAGCATAACTAGAGGCCATCGATATAAGATAGTCAGCAAGAAATCCAATCGGGAATTCAGCAGGAACTTCTTTACCCAGAGAGTGGTGAGAATGTGGAAATCGCTACCACAGGGAGTGGTTGCGGTGAATAATACAGATGCATTTAAGGGGAGGCTAGGTAAGCAAATGAGGGAGAAGTGAATAGAGGGTTATGCTGATAGATTTAGATGAGGAAAGTCGGGAGGAGGCTCGAGTGAAGCATAAACGGCGGCATGGACTGGTTGGACCGAACGGTCTGTTTCTGGCGGTATGTTAATAATTAGTGATTAAACCCCGGGATTGTATTTATTTCAGTTCTATTCTTTGCACTCCAAACCAAACAGCAGCTGTGAACCGTTCACTGATTGAAATACGAGAAATCCCGATGGATCTGGAATTGTTCATTTAATGTTGGAAACGCTCCGCAGGTCAGAACTCAGGATTTCCAGCTTTGCTTCAAAGTATTGCAGGTCCCGTGTGAGTTTCCATCCAAACTTTTCAACAAATAACAAAATCAAGAAACTACCCTCTCTACCAAAAATCAAATGGCCCGTACGGGGATCAAACCCACAACCTTGGTGTTATTAGCACCATGCTCTAAACAACTGAGCTAACCGGCCATTGGGTTTTACTTATGTGTATAAGCTTATATTTTCGAGACTCTAGCTGACAATTTCCTGCATTACTCTTTCAGCATATAACCTGCAGTTGTCAATCATACACTATCCGATCGGCAAATACTGTACATATGTCACTGTGTGCCACACATGACAACAGCCAACACAAGTGCCAGGCAATGGCCAGCTCCAACAAGCGAAAGTCTAACCACCGCCCCTTCACATTCAACAGCATGACCATCACCGAATCCGCCACCACCATTACCAACAACAACTTGCATTTATATAGCACCTTTAACGTAGTAAAACGTCATAAGGCGCTGCACAGGAGTATTTTCAGACAAAACATTTGACAACAATCCACATAAGGAGAAATTAGGGCAGGTGACCAAAAGCTTGGTCAAAGAGATAGGTTATAAGGAGCGTCTTAAAGGAGGAAAGAGAGGTGGACAGGTTTAGGCAGGGAATTCCAAAGCTTAGGGCAACAGAAAGGTTGAGCGATTATAATCAGGGATGCTCAAGAGGGCAGAATTAGAGGAGCGCAGATATCTCAGAAGGTTGTGGGGCTGAAGGAGATTACAGAGATAGGGAGGGGCGAGGCCGTGGAGGGAATAGAAAAGCAAAATATTATTAAAATGGAGAGAGACTACAGAATGCTGCGGTTAAGAGGGATCTGGGTGTCCTCGTACATGAAATACAAAAAGTTAGCATGCAGTAATTAAGTAGGCAAATGGAATGTTGGCCTTTATTGCAAGGGGCATGGAGCATATAAGCAGGGAAGTCTTGCTACAACTGTACAGGTGAGGCCACGCCTAGAGTGCTGCATACATTTTTGTTCTCCTTATTTAAGGAGGGATATACTTGCATTGGAGACAGTTCAGAGAAGGTTCTCTAGGTTGATTCCTGGGATGAAGGGATTGTCTTATGAGGAAAGGTTGAGCAGGTTGGGCCTATACTCATTGGGGGTTAGAAGAATGAGAGGTGATCTTATTGGAACATATAAGATTCTGAGGGGTCTTGACAGGGTAGATGCTGAGAGGGTGTTTTCCCTCATGGGGGAATCTAGAATCAGGTGGTATAGTTTCAGAATAAGGGTTTGTCCATTTAAGACGCAGATGAGGAGGAATTTCTTCTCTCAGAGGGTTGTGAATCTTTGGAATTATCTACCCCAGAGAGCTGTGGAGCCTGAATCATTGATTATGTTCAAGGCTGAGATAGACAGATTGTTGAACTATCGGAGCATCCCATGATCCCAAGATCCCATGGCACTATTGCAAGAAGAGCATGGTGTGGTGAGGTTTACCCCGTTGTCCTGTAGCCAATATTTATCCGCAAATCACCATCACTAAAACAGGTTATCCTCGATTATCACATTGTGGGAGCTTGCAGTGCACAAATTGGGTGCTGCTGTTTTTCCTACATTACAACAGTGACTACAACTTCATTGGCTGTAAAGTGCTTTGAGATGTCCTGAGGTGAAAGGCGCTGTAGAAATCCGAGTCTTTCTTTTACAGCCTTCGAAGTCAACTGACAAAAACCAAAAATCAACATAAATTGAATTTAACAGCGAACGGAGCGAAGTCAGGCCGGTTAGCTCAGTAGGTTAGAGCTTGGTGCTATTAACGCAAAGGTCACGGGTTCGATCTCCGTACAGGCCATTTACTTTTTGATGGTGTGGGTAGTTTCTTAATTTTGCTATTTGCTGAAAAGATTGGAGCTGAAATACTTAGTTCTGCAGAGAGCTCAAGGAACTGGAAGGTTGACCCTGTATTTCTCTGTCCACAGATGTCACCTGAGCTGCAAACTCCTGCTAGTGACCGCGTGGCCTAATGGATAAGGCGTCTGAGACAGGTCCATTCACAGACCCAGAAAGATCAATTCAAAGACAGAGACAACACTTGTCAGAGACCCAGACAGCTCCATTCACAAACGCAAACTGCTCCATTCACAGATTCAGAAAGGTCAATTCACAGACTCAGACTGTTCCATTCACAGACGCAGACACCTCAATTCAAAGACACAGACAGCTAATTACACAGACCCAGACAGCTCCATTCACGGACCCAGACAGCTCCACTCCCATACCCAGAGAGCACCATATAGAGACCCAAGCAGTACATTTCACAGACTCTGACAGATTTTATTACACTCCCAGAAACCTCAATTCAAAGACGCAGACAACTCTTTTCAAAGACCCAGACAGTCCCATTCACAAACACAGACGGCTCCATTCACAGACTCAGAAAGGTCAACTCACAGACCCAGACAGCTCCATTCACAGATTCAGAAAGTTAATTTCATAGACCTAGACAGGTCCATTCGCAGACTCAGACAGCTCATTTCACATGCCCAGATATATCCTTTCACAGACTCAGACAGCTCGATTTCCAGACCCAGACAGATCCATTCACAGACCCAGAAAACTCATTTCCCAGACCAAGACAGCACCATTCAAAGACTCAGAGAGCACCATTCACAGGCCCAGGCAACTAATTTCACAGATTCAGTCATTTCCATTCGCAGATCAAGGCAGCACCATTCAGAGACCGAGACAGCTCCATTCAGAGACCCAGACAGCTAATTTCACAGATTAAGGCTGCTCCATTCACAGTGCCAGCGTTCTCAATTCAAAGACCCAGACAGCTCATTTCGCAGACCCAGTCATCTCCATTCACGGACTCAGACAGCTCCATTCACATACCCAGACAGCACCATATAGAGTCCCAAACAAATCATTTCACAGACTCACACATGTCCATTCACAGACCTAGAATGCTCAATTCAAAGTCACAGATAGCACTTTTCACAGACCCAGACAGCTCCATTCACAAACACACACTGCTCCATTCACAGATTCAGAAAGTTCAATTCACAGACAGGCAGCTCCATTCACAGAGTCAGAAAGCTAATTTCAAAGACCTAGACAGCTCCATTCACAGATTCAGTCAGCTCATTTCAAAGACCCAGATATCTCCATTCACAGGCACAGGCAGCTCCATTCACAGACACAGACAGGTCCATTCAGAGACACGGACAACACATTTCACAGACCCAGAGAGCTCCATTCAACGAATCAGACAGCACCATGCCCAGACACAGGCAGCTCCATTCACAGACCAAGACAGCTAATTTCACAGACACAGACAGCTCATTTCTCAGACCCAGAAATTTCAGAGACCCAGACAGCTCCATTCACATGCTCACATAGCTTATTTCACAGACACACAGAGCTCCATTCACAGATTTAGACAGCTCCATTCACAGACCCAGAGAGCTCCATTCACAGACTCAGAAAGCTCAATTCACAGAACCAGACAGCTCCATTCACAGACCCAAACAGCTTATATCACAGACACATTCAACTCCATTCAAAGACCCAGACATCTCTATTCAATGACCCAGACAGCTCATTTCATAGACCCAGACAGCTCCATTCACGGACCCAGAGAGCTCCATTCACATAACCAGACAGCCCCATATAGGGACCTAAACAATTCATTTCACAGACTCTGACATGTCCATTCAGGGACCCAGAAATCTCAATTCAAATACCTAGCCAGATTTTTCACAGACCCAGACAGCTCCATTCACAAACACAGACTGCTCCATTCACAGAACAAGAAAACTCCTTTCACAGATCCGGAAAGCTCCATTCACAGACACAGACAGCTCCATTCGCAGACTCAGAAAGCTCAATCCACTGACCCAGACAGCTCCATCCACAGATTCAGAAAGCTAATTTCATAGACCTAGATAGCTCCAATCACAGATTCAGATAGCTCATTTCACAGACCCAGATATTTCCATTCACAGACTCAGACAGCTCCAGTCAGAAACTCAGACAGGTCAATTCAGTGACCCAGACAACTCATTTCACAGATTCAGAAAGCTCCATTCGCAGACCAAGACAGCACCATTCAAAGACCGAGACAGCTCCATTCAAAGAACCAGTCGGCTAATTTCACAGACTCAGACAGCACCATTCACATTCCCAGACTTCGCAATTCAAAGACCCAGACAGCTGATTTCACAGACCCAGACATCTCCATTCACGGACCCAGACAGCACCCTTCACATACCCAGACAGCACCATATAGAGATCTAAATATTTCATTTCACAGTCTCAGACAGGTCCATTCACAGACCCAGAAAGATCAATTCAAAGACAGAGGCAACACTTATCAGAGAACCAGACAGCTCCATTCACAAACGCAAACTGCTCCATTCACAGATTCAGAAAGGTCAATTCACAGACTCAGACTGTTCCATTCACAGACGCAGACAGCTCACTTCACAGACCCAGACATGTATATTCACAGACCCAGACAGCACCATTCACAGACACAGACAGCTCCATTCACAGACACAGACAGCTCCGTTCACACAGGCATCTCTATTCAAATAACCCAGACAGCTCCTTTCATAGCCTCAGACGCTCCATTCATAGACACAGACAGCTCCATTCATAGACCCAGACAGCTCCATTCACAGACCAGACAGCTCCATTCACACAGGCATCTCTATTCAAATACACAGACAGCTCCATTCATAGACCCAGACAGCTCCATTCACAGACCCATACAGCTAATTTCACAGACACAGACAGCTCCATTCACACAGGCATCTCTATTCAAATACACAGACAACTCATTTCACAGACCCAGATAGCTACATTCACAGACCCAGACAGCTCTATTCACATACCCAGACAGCACCATGCACAGTCCCAAACAACACATTTCACAGATCCAGACATCTCATATCACAGACACAGACAGCTCCATTCACAGCCTCAGACAGTTCCAATCAGAGATTCACAAACCTCATTTCATAGACCCAGACAGCTCCATTCACAGACTCACAAAGCCCATTTGAAAGACCCAGACAGCTCCATTCAGAGATTCAGACAGCTCCATTCAAAGACCCAGACATCTCCATTCAGAGACTCAGAAAGCTCAATTCACAGGCACAGACAGCTCCATTCAAGGATTCAGAAATCTCATTTCATACACCAAATATCTCAATTCACAGACTCATACAATTCATTTCACAGACCCAGACATCTACATTCACAGACTTAGACAGCTCCATTTACAGACCCAGACAGGTCCATTCAGAGATCCAGACAACTCACTTCCCAGATTCAGACATTTCCATTCACAGACACAGACAGCTCCATTCACGGACCCAGACAGCTCCATTCACATACCCAGACAGCACACTATGGAGACACAAACAATTCAATTCACAGACACAGAGAGGTCCATTCACAGTCCGAGAAACCTAGAATCAAATACCCAGACAACACCTTTCACAGACACAGACAGCTCCATTCATAAACACAGACAGCTCCATTCACAGACTCAGAAAGTTCAATTCACAGATACAGACAGGTCCATTCAGAGACCCAGACAACTCATTTCACAGACCCAGACAGCTCCAGTCAAAGGCACAGACAGCTCCACTCACAGATCCAGACAGCTCCATTCACAGACACAGACAGCTAATTTCACAGACACAGACAGCTCGAATCACAGACACAGACATCTGATTCAAAGACCCATGCTGCTCATTTCACAGACCCAGACAGCTTCATTCATGGACCCAGCCAGCTCCATTCACAGACACAGACAGTTCCAGTCAGAGACCCAGACAGCTCATCTAACAGACCCAGGCAGCTCCATTCACGGACCCAGACAGCTGAACTCACATGCCCAGGCAGCACAATATGGAGACCCAAACAATTCAATTCAAAGACTCAGAGAGGTCCATTCACAGTCCCAGAAAATTCGATTCAAATACCCAGACAAAACCATTCACAGACACAGATAGCTCCATTCACAAACACAGACTGCTCCATTCACACCCTCAGAAAGGTCAATTCACAGACACAGACAGCTCGATTCACAGATTCCGAAAACTCATGTCATAGAGCTAGTCAGCTCCATTCATTGCGTCAGACAGCTCATTTCACAGACCCAGGCAGGTCTATTCAGACCCAGATCTCAATTCAAAGAAAAATACAACTCTTTTCACAGACACAAATGGATCCATTCACAGATTCAGAAAGCTCAATTCACAGACCCAGACAGCTACATTCACAGATTCAGAAAGATCATTTCATAGAACTAGACAGCTCCATTCACAGGCTCAAAAAGCTCCATTCACAGACCCAGGCAGGTCCATTCAGAGACCCAGACAACCCATTTCACAGACCCATAGAGCTCCATTCAAAGACTCAGACCGCTCCATTCACAGACCCAGAGAGTTCCATTCACAGACACAGACTGCTAATTTCACAGACACAGGCAGCTAGAATCACAGTCCCAGACATCTCAATTCAAAGACCCAGGCTGCTCATTTCACAGTCCCAGACAGCTTCATTCATGGACCAAGACAGCTCATTTCACAGACCAAGACAGCACCATATACAGACAAAAACAGCTCATTTCACAGATCCAGACAGCTCCATTCACAGTTCCAGACAACTCATTTCACAGACCCAGACAGCTCCATTCACAGACTTAGAAACCTCCATTCAGAGAACCAGACAGCAACATGCACAGAAGCAGAAAGCACATTTCACAGACACAGGCAGCTCCATTCACAGGCGTAGACTGCTCATTTCACAGACTTAAAAACCTCCATTCACAGAATCAGAAAGCTCATTTCACATTCTCAGACAACTCCATTCACAGCCTCAGACAGCTCTATTCACAGAGCCAGAGTGCTCCATTCTCAGACACAGACAGCACCCTACACAGACTCAGATAGCTCATTTCAAAGACGCAGGCAGCTCCATTCACAGTCTCAGAAAGCTAATTTCACAGAGCCAGACATCTCAATTCTCAGACTCAGACAGCTTCATTCACAGACCCAGACAGCACCATAAACAAAGTCAGAACCTCATTTCTCACACCCAGACAGCTGCAGTCACAGATTCAGAAAGGTCATTTCACAGACCCAGACAACTCGATTCAAACACCCAGGCAGTTCCATTCACAGACCCAGACATGCTCCATTCACAATTACAGACAGCCCCATTCACAGACCCAGACATCACAATTCAAAGTTTTGCAGAACTAATTTCACAGACACACAAAGCTCCATTCTTAGATCCAGCCAGCTCCACTCACACACCCAGAAACCTAATTTCACAGACCCAGAGAGCTCCATTCACAGACCCAGACAGCTCCATTCACAGACTCAGAGAGCTCCATTCACAGACCCAGAGAGCTCCATTCACAGACCCAGACAGCTCCATTCACAGACTCAGAGAGCTCCATTCACAGACCCAGAGAGCTCCATTCACAGACTCAGAGAGCTCCATTCACAGACCCAGAGAGCTCCATTCACAGATTCAGACAGCTCCATTCACAGACCCAGAGAGCTCCATTCACAGACTCAGAGAGCTCCATTCACAGACCCAGAGAGCTCCATTCACAGACTCAGAGAGCTCCATTCACAGATTCAGACAGCTCCATTCACAGACTCAGACAGCTCCACTCACAGACCCAGAGAGCTCCATTCACAGACTCAGAGAGCTCCATTCACAGATTCAGAGAGCTCCATTCACAGACCCAGAGAGCTCCATTCACAGACCCAGAGAGCTCCATTCACAGATTCAGACAGCTCCATTCACAGACCCAGAGAGCTCCATTCACAGACCCAGAGAGCTCCATTCACAGATTCAGACAACTCCATTCACAGACCCAGACATCTCAAGTCAAAGACCCAGACAGCTCATTTCAAAGACCCAGACAGCTCCATTCACGTACCCAGACAACTCCATTCATATACCCAGACAGTACCATATAGAGACCCAAGCAATACATTTCACAGACTCTGACAGATGCTTTCACACTCCCAGAAATCTCAATTCAAAGACGCAAAAAAACTTTTCACAGACCCAGACAGTCCCATTCAAAAGCACAGACGGCTCCATCCACAGACTCAGAAAAGTCAACTGACAGACCCAGACAGCTCCATTCACAGATTCAGAAAGTTAATTTGATAGACCTAGACAGATCCATTCGCAGACTCAGCCATCTCATTTCACACGCCCAGACATCTCCTTTCACAGACTCAGACAGCTCGATTTACAGACCCAGACAGGTCGTTTCACAGACCCAGAAAACTCATTTCTCAGACACAGACAGCTCCATTGAAAAGCTCAGAGAGCACCATTCACAGCCCCAGGCAACTAATTTCACAGATTCAGTCAATTCCATTCGCAGACCAAGGCAGCACCATTCAGAGACCGAGACAGCTGCATTCAGAGACCCAGACAGCTAATTTCACAGACTAAGGCTGCTCCATTCACAGTCCCACCGATCTCAATTCAAAGACCCAGACAGCTCATTTCGCAGACCCAGACATCTCCATTCACGGACTCAGACAGCTCCATTCACATACCCAGACAGCACCATATAGAGACCCAAACAAATCATTTCACAGACTCACACAGGTCCATTCACAGACCCAGAAAGCTCAATTCAAAGACACAGGTAGCACTTTTCACAGACCCAGACAGCTCCATTCACAAACACACACTGCTCCATTCACAGATTCAGAAAGTTCAATTCACAGACAGTCAGCTCCATTCACAGGCTCAGACAGAACCAGTCAGACAGAACCAGTCACTGACTCAGAAAGCTCAATTCACCGATCCATACATCTCCTTTCACAGATCCAGACATCTCATATCACAGCCTCAGACAGTTCCATTCAGAGATTCACAAACCTTCTTTCATAGACCCAGACAGCTCCATTCACAGACTCACAAAGCCCATTTGAAAGACCCAGACAGCTCCATTCAGAGATTCAGGCAGCTCCATTCAAGGATTCAGAAAACTCATTTCATACACCAAATATCTCAATTCACAGACTCATACAGTTCATTTCACAGACCCAGACATCTACATTCACAGACTTAGACAGCTCCATTCACAGACCCAGACAGCTAATTTCACAGACACAGAGAGCTCCATTCACACAAGCATCTCTATTCAAATACACAGACAACTCATTTCACAGACCCAGATAGCTACATTCACCGACCCAGAAAGCTCTATTCACATACCCAGACAGCATCATGAACAGCCCCAAACAACACATTTCACAGATCAAGTCAGCTCCATTCACAGACTCAGACAGCTCCATTCAAACACTCAGACAGCTCCATTCACAGATCCAGACAACTCATTTTACATAACCCTGCCAACTACATTCCGAGACCAAGACATCACGATATAAAGATTAGAAAGCTAACTTCACAGACCCAGGCAGTTCCATTCACAGACACAGACAGCTCCATTCAATGACTCAGACAGCTCCAGTCGCAGAACAAGACAGCCCCATTCATAGACCCAGGCAGCTCCATTCACAAACCGCGACAAATAATTTCACACTCTTAGACAGCTCCATTCAGAGACCCAGGCATCTCAATTCAAAGACAGAGACAGCTCATTTCACAGGCCCAGACAGCCACATTCACATAAACAGAGAGCTCCATTCACAGCCCCAGAAAGCACCATATACAGATCCAGACAACACATTTCACAGACACAGACAGCTGCATTCACAGGCCCGATATCTCAATACAAAGACCCAGGCATCTCATTTCACAGAAACAGACAGATCCATTCACAGACGCAGACAAATAATGTCACACACTCAGACAGCTCCATTCACACACCCAGGCATCTAAATTCAAAGACCCAGGCAGCTCATTTCAAAGATCAAGCCAGCCCCATTCACATACACAGATAGCTCCATTCACAGCCCCAGGCAGCACCATGTACAGATCCATACAACTCATTTCACAGGATCAGACAACTCAATTCACAGACACAGACATCTCAATACAAGGACTCAGGTAACTCATTTCAAAGACACAGACATCTCCAATCACAGACACAGACAGCTCCATTCACAGGCTCAGAAAGCTCCATTCACAGACTCAAAAAACTCCTTTCACAGACACAGACAGCTCCATTCACAGACGCAGAAAGCTCACTTCACAGACTCAGAAAACTCCTTTCACAGACACAGACAGCTCCATTCACAGACACAGACAGCTCCATTCACAGACGCAGAAAGCTCACTTCACAGACCCAGACATCTATATTCACAGACTCAGACAGCTCCTTTCATAGTCTCAGACAGCTCCATTCATAGACCCAGACAGCTCATTTCACAGACCCAGACAGCTCATTTCACAGACACAGAGAGCTCCATTCACACAGGCATCTCTATTCAAATACACAGACAGCTAATTTCACCGACCCAGAAAGCTCTATTCACATACCCAGACAGCACTATGAACAGCCCCAAACAAAACATTTCACAGATCAAGTCAGCTCCATTCACAGACTCAGACAGATCCATTCACAGACTCAGAAAGCTCAATTCACTGATCCATACATCTCCTTTCACAGATCCGGACATCTCATATCACAGACGCAGACAGCTCCATTCACAGCCTCAGACAGCTCCATTCACAGATTCACAAACCTCATTTCATAGACCCAGACAGCTCCATTCACCGACTCACAAAGCCTATTTGAAAGATCCAGACAGCTCCATTCAGAGATTCAGACAGCTCCATTCAAAGACCCAGACATCTCCATTCAGAGACTTAGAAAGCTCAATTCACAGACACGGACAGCTCCATTCAAGGATTCAGAAAACTCATTTCATACTCCAAATATCTCAATTCACAGACTCATACAGTTCATTTCACAGACCCAGACATCTACATTCACAGAGTTAGACAGCACCATTCAAAGACCCAGACATCTCCATTCAGAGACTCAGACAGCTCCATTCACAGATTCAGACAGCGCCATACACAGACCCAGACAGGTCCATTCACAGAACCAGACAACGCATTTCACAGTCCCAGACAGTTCCATTCAAACACTCAGACAGCTCCATCCACAGACCCAGACAATTCATTTTACAAAACCTGACAACTACATTCCGAGACCAAGACAGCATGATATACAGATTAGAAAGCTAACTTCACAGACCAAGGCAGTTTCTTTCACAGACACAGGCATCTCCAATCACAGAAACAGACAGCTCCATTCACAGGCTCAGAAAGCTCCATTCACAGACTCAAAAAACTCCTTTCACAGACACAGACAGCTCCATTCACAGGCTCAGAAAGCTCCATTCACAGACACAGACATCTCCATTCACAGACACAGACAGCTCCATTCACATATACAGAAAGCTCCATTCAAAGATCAAGACAGACCATTCACACAACCAGACAACACATTTCACAGACCCAGACAGCTCTATTGAAACACTCATACAGCGCCATTTACAGACCCAGACAGCACCATACACAGACTCATAAAGCTAATTTCACAGACCCAGACAGCACCAGACACAGATTCAGAAAGCATCATTCAAAGATCCAAACAGCTCCATTCACAGATCCAGACATCGCAATTTACAGATTAAGACAGCTCATTCAAAGACTGAGACAGCTCCATTCACAGAACGAGACAGCTCCATTCACAGACACAGACAGCTCCATTCAAATACCCAGACAGCTAAATTCACAGAGCCAGACAGCTTCATTCACAGGCACAGACAGCTTAATTCACAGACTCAGAAAACTCCATTCACAGACTCAGACAGCTCCATTCACAGACCAAGCCAGCTCCATTTGTCAGAGCCAGACAGCTCCATTCACAGACACAGACAAATCATTTCACAGACCCAACAGCTCCATTCACAGACCCAGACAGCTCCATTCAGAGACCCAGACAACTAATTTCACAGTCTCAGGCAGCTCCATTCACAGACGCAGACAGCACCATTCACAG
Source organism: Somniosus microcephalus (assembly GCF_052327205.1). NCBI lineage: Eukaryota > Metazoa > Chordata > Chondrichthyes > Squaliformes > Somniosidae > Somniosus > Somniosus microcephalus. The sequence continues at coordinate 11,753,143 of NW_028225186.1, read as the reverse complement.
ACGCAGACAACTTAATTCACAGACAGAGACAGCACCATACACAGACACAGAGAGCACATTTTACAGATCCAGACAGCTCCAGTCAGAGTCCCAGACAGCTGCATTAAAATCCAAGAAGCTCCATTCACAGTCGCAGACAGCTCCAATCACAAACCAGACAGCTTCATTCACAGAAACCGAAAGCTGATTTCACAGACTTATAAAGCACCATTAACAGACTCAGTAAACTAATTTCACAGACTCAGGAAGCTCAATTCACAAACTCAGACAAGTCCATTCACAGACCAGAAAGCTCCATTTACACACCCAGACAACTTATTTCACAGACTCAGACAGCTCCATTCACAGACCCATACATCTCAATTCAAAGGCCCAGACAGATCATTTCTCAGACACAGACTGCTCAATTCACAGACAGAGAGCTCCATTCACAGACTCAGAAAGCTCCATTCACAGAACCAGACAACATATTTCACAGACCCAGACAGCTCTAATTAAAGACTCATACAGCTCCATTCACAGAAACAGACAGCACCATACACAGACTCAGAAAGCTAATTTCACAGACCCAGACAGCACCAGACACAGACTCAGAAAGCAGCATTCAAAGATGCAGACAGCTCCATTCACAGATCCAGACATCGCAGTTGACAGATTAACACAGCTCATTCAAAGTCTGAGATAGCTCCATTCACAGAACAAGACAGCTCCATTCACAGACACAGATATCTCCGTTCAAATACCCAGACAGCTAAATCCACAACGCCAGACAGCTCCATTCACAGACATCTCAATTCAAAGGCCCAGACAGCTCATTTCAAAGACACAGACTGCTCAATTCACAGACACACAGAGCTACATTCACAGACTCAGAAAGCTCCATTCACAGATTCAGACAGCACCATTCACAGACCAAGACAGCTCCATTCACAGACCCAGACAACACATTTCACAGACCCAGAATGCCCCATTCACAGACGCAGACAGCTCCATTTACATAGAAACATAGAAGCATAGAAGGTTGGTGCAGGAGTCGGCCAATCGGCCCCTCAAGTCTTTTCTGCCTTTTAATGAGATCATGGCTGATCATCCAAATTCAGCACCCTGTCCCTGCTTTCTCCGCCTATCCCTTGATCCCTTTAGCCTTACGAAATATATCTAAATCCCTCTTGAATATATTTAATAAGTTGGCCTCAAATGCCTTCTGTAGCACAGAATTCCGCAGGTGTTCCACTCTCTGGATGAATTAATTCCTCCTCATCTCAGTCCAAAATGGCTCACCCTTTATCCTTATACTGTGACCCTGGGTTCTGGACTCCACACCATTGGGAGCATCCTTCCTGCATCTAGTCTGTCAGATATCCCCATTCACAGACTCAGACAGCACAATACACAGACTAAGAACGCTCATTTCACAGACCCCGACAACTTCAGTCACAGACGCAGACAGCTCCATTCACAGACCCAGACAGCCCCATTCAACTTAGCAGAAAGCTCATTTATCAGACGCAGAGAATTCCATTCACAGACCCAGGCAGCACGAATCACAGACCCAGACAGCTCCATTCATAGACCTGACAGCTCCAGTCACAGATGCAGAAAGCTAAATTCACAGACCCCCGGGCAGCTCCATTTACAGAGAGCGAAGGGTCATTTCACAGACCTAGAGAGCTCTAATCACAGAATCTGACAGCTCCATTCACAGACTCAGCAAGCTCATTTCTCAGACCCATACAGCATCAGTCACAGAACCAGGCAGCGCAATTCACAGACCCATACAGCACCATTCACAGCGTCAGAAAGCTAATTTCACTGACCCAGACAGCTCGATTCACAAACTCAAAAAGCTGATTTCACAGACTCAGACAGCTCCATTCACCGACTCACAAACTTCATTTCAGTGACATAGACAGCACCATTGACAGATTCAGGCAGCTCCATTCACAGATGCAGACAGCTCCATTCCAAGATCCAGGCAGCTCCATTCACAGACCAAGGAAGCTCATTTCACAGACCAAGGAAACTCTTTTCACTGACCCAGGAAGATCCATTCACAGACAAAGACAGCTCCAATAACAAACCCAGACAACTCATTCCACAGATTCAGACAGCTCCATTCACGGTTCCAGACAGTTCCTTTCACAAACCCAGACAAATCATTTCACAGACACAGGCAGCTCCATGCACAGACCCAGACAGCTCCTTTCATAGACTCAGAAAGCTTATTGCACAGTACACATCAGCTTCATTCACAGACTCCAGAAGTTCTCATCACACAACCAGATATCTCCATTGACAGACTCAGACCGATCCATTTACAGACCCAGACAGCTCCATTCACAGACTCAGACAGCTAATTTCTCAGACTCAGAAAGCTCATTTCACAAACTCAGACAGCTCCATTCACAGACACCGAAAGCTCATATCACAGACTTAGAAAGCACATTTCACAGACTCAGGAAACTAATTCACAGACACAGACAGCTCCATTCACAGACTCAGAAATCTCATTCCACAGACTCAGAAAGCTCACATCACAGTCTCCATCAACACCATTCACAGACGCTGACAGCTCCATTGACAGACCCAGACAACATATTTCACAGACCCAGACCGCTCCATTCACAGACCCAGACAGCTCCATTCACAGACCTAGACAACTCAATTCACAGACCCAGACAGATCCAATCACAGACTCAGAAAGCTCCATTCACAGATCCAAACAGTTCCATTCACAGACCCAGACAGCTCCATTCAGAGACACATACAGCTCCATTCACAGAAACAGAAAGCTCCATTCACAGGCTCAGACAGCTACACTCACAGACCAAGAGAGATCCATTTGTCAGACCCAGACAGCTCCATTCACAGACCCAGACAGCACAATACACAGACTCAGAAAGATCATTTCAGAGACCCAGACAGCTCCAGTCACAAACGCAGAAAGCTCCATTCACAATCTAGGAAGCTCATTTCAAAATTCCAGATAGCTCGATTCACAGACACAGATATCACCATTCACAGACCCAGACAGCACCATACACAGACTCAGATAGCTCATTGAACAGACCCAGACAGCTCCAGTCACGAACGCAGACAGCTCCATTCAAAGTCTCAGAAAGCTCAGTTCACAGACACAGACAGCTCATTTCACAGACACAAAAATCTCCCTTCACAGACTCAGAAATCGCATTTCACAGACTGAAGCAGCTCCATTAGCAAACCCACACAGCTCATTTCGCAGATTCAGACAGCTCCATTCACAGTTCCAGACAGCTCCTTTCACAAACCCAGACAAAACATTTCACAGACTCAGGCAGCTCCATTCACAGACCCAGACAGCTCATTTCATAGACTCAGAAAGCTTATTTCACTGTACCTATCAGCTTCATTCACAGACTCCAGAAGATCTCATCACACAACCAGATATCTCCAATCACAGACTCAGACCGCTGCATTTACAGACCCAGACAGCTCCATTCACAGAATCAGGCTGCTAATTTCTCAGACTCAGAAAGCTCATTTCACAAAATCAGACAGCTCCATTCACAGACACCGAAGCTCATTTCAAAGGCTTAGAAAGCACATTTCACAGACTCAGGAAGCTAATTTCACAGATTCAGAAAGGTCATTTCACAGACTCAGAAAGCTCACATTACTGTCTCCATCAACACCATTCACAGACTCTAACAGCACCATTCCCAGACGCAGCCAGCTCCATTTAAAGACTCAGAAAGCTCATTTCACGAATTCAGACAGCTCCATTCACAGACTCAGACAGCTCCATTCACAAACTCATTGAGCACCGTGCACAGACTCGGACAGCTCATTTCACAGACTCACGAATCTCTTTTAAGAGACACAGGCAGTTCAATTCACCGACTCACGAACCTCATTACACAAACTTAGACAGCTCCATTCACAGAACCAGACAGCTCCATTCACAGTCTCAGACAGCTCCAATCACAGACACAGACAGCTGCTTTCACAGATCCAGACAGCTCCATTTACAGATCCAGATAGCTCCAATCACGGACACAGAAAGCTCATTTCACAGACCCAGACCGATCCATTCACAGACACAGACTGCTCCAATCACAAACCCACACAACTCATTTCGTAGACTCAGAGATCTCCATTCACAGATCCAGGCAGCGCCATTCACAAAGCCAGAATATTAATTTCACAGACTCTGACATCTCCATTCACAGACACAGACAGCTCCTTTCGCTGACTCAGGAAGCTCATTTCACTGAACCAGACCTCTCCATTCACAGGCTCAGACAGATCCATTCACAGACAAAGACAGCAACATTCACAGATTCAGAAAGCTCAGTTCACTGTCTCAGATAGCACCATTCAGAGTCTCTCTCAGCTCCATTCACACATCCAGACAGCTCCATTCAAAGATTCAGAAAGCTAATTTCACAAACTCAGACAGCTCGATTCACAAACTCAGACAGCTCCATTCACAGACACCGAAAGCTCATTTCGCAGACTTATAAAACTCAATTCACAGACTCAGGAAGCTCAATTCACATACCCAGACAGCTCCATTCACAAACTCAGACCACTCCATTCACAGACCCTGACAACTCATTTCACAGACTAAGACATCTCCAGTCACAGACCAAGAGTGCCCCATTCACAGACCCAGACATCTCAATGCACAGATCCAGACAACTCATTTCACAGGCTCAGACAGCTCCATTCAAAGACCAGACGTGTTAATACAAGGACACAGACAGCTCCATTCACAGACTCAGAAAACTCCATTCGCAGACTCCGACAGCTACACTCACAGACTAAGAGAGCTCCATTCATCTGACCCAGAGAGCTCCATTCACAGACTCAGACAACTCATTTCATAGACCCAGACAGCACCATTCACAGACACAGACAGCACAATACACAGACTCAGAAAGCTAATTTTAGAGACCCAGACAGCTCCAGTCACAAAAGCAGAAAGCTCCACTCGCAATCTAGGAAGCTCATTTCAAAATGCCAGATAGCTCGATTCACAGACACAGACATCACCATTCAAAGACTCAGACAGCACCATACACGGATTCAGAAAGCTCATTGAACAGACCCAGACAGCTCCAGTCAAAACACAGACAGCTCCATTCAAAGTCTCAGAATGCTCAGTTCACAGACACAGAAATCTCCCTTCACAGGCTCAGAAGTCTCATTTCACAGACCGAAACAGCTCGATTCACAGACCCAGGCAGCTCGATTCACAGACCCAGGCAGCTCCAGTCACAGGGACAGAAATCTCATTTCACTGACCCAGAGAGCTCCATTCACAGATTCAGACAGCTCCACTCACATACCCACAAATTTCATTTCACAGACCGAGACACCACAATTCACAGATCAGGGAGCTCCATTCACAGACCGAGACACCACAATTCACAGATTCAGGGAGCTCCATTCACAGACCGAGACACCACAAGTCACAGATTCAGGGAGCTCCAGTCACAGACCGAGACACCACAATTCACAGATTCAGGGAGCTCCATTCACAGACCCAGACACCACAATTCACAGATTCAGGGAGCTCCATTCACAGACCCAGACAGCTCCAGTCACAGAATCAGAAAGCTAATTACACAGAGCCAGACAGCTCCACTCACAGAAAAAGATTGGTCAAGTCAAGCGTAGGTCCCTTACAGTCAGAATCAGGGGAATTTATAATGGGAAACAAGGAAATGGCAGACCAACTAAATACATACTTTGGTTCTGTCTTCACAAAGGAGGACACAAATAACCTCGCAGAGATGTCGGGGAATATAGGGTCTGATGAAAGGGAGGAACTGAAAGAAATCAGTATTTGTAGGGATATGGTGTTAGGAAATTGAAGGGACTGAAGGCCGATAAATCCCCAGGGCCTGATGGTCTACATCCCAGGGTACTTAAGGAAGTGGCCCTAGAGATAGTAGATGCATTGCTGGTCATTTCCCAGAACTCGATAGACTCTGGAACGGTACCCATGGATTGGAGGGTAGCTAATGTTACCCCACTATTCAAAAAAGGTGTTAGAGAAAAAGCGATGAATTATAGACCGGTGAGCCTGACATCGGTAGTGGGGAAAATGCAAGAGTCTATTATAAAAGATGTAATAGCAGAGCACTTGGAAAGCAGTGACAGCATCGGACAAAGTCAACATGGATTTACAATAGGTAAATCATGTTTGACTAATCTACTGGAATTTTTTGAGGATGTAACTGGTAAAATACATAAGGGAGAACCATTGGATGTGGTGTATTTGGACTTTCAGAAGGCTTTCGATAAGGTCCCACATAAGAGATTAGCGTGCAAAGTTAAGGTACATGGGATTGGGGCAAGGTATTGACTTGTATAGAGAACTGGTTGGCGGACAGAATGGATAGAGAACTGGTTGGCGGACAGAAAGCAAAGAGTTGGAATAAACGGGTCATTTTCCAAGTGGCAGGCAGTGACTAGTGGGGCACCGCAAGCATCGGTCCTAGGACCCCAGCTGTTCACAATATATATTAATGATCTGGACGAGGGAATTCGACGTAATACCTTCAAATTTGCAGACGACTCAAAGCTGGGTGGAAGGGTAAGCTGTGAGGAGGATCTCGTGAACCTGCAGTACGATTTGGACAGGTTGGGTGATTGGGCAGAAACATGGCAAATGCACTATAATGTGGATAAATGTGAGGTTATCCACTTTGGTGGCAAAAACAGGAAGGATTCTTAAAGTGCATCCAGGAGAGCTTTTTGAGCCAGCATGTAGAAAGTCCTACAAGAGAGGGGGCGGTACTGGACCTAATTCTAGGGAATGTGGCCGGCCAAGTGGAAAAAGTGCGAGTAGGTGAGCACTTTGGTGATAGTGACCATAATATGGTAAGATTTAAGGTGGCCATGGAAAAGGACAGGGATGGGCCGGAAATAAAGGTTCTAAATTGGGGGAAGGCCGATTTTAATAGGATAAGGCAGGATCTGGCCAAAATGGACTGGGATCAGCTACTTGTAGGAAAATCCGCATCAGAGCAATGGGAGGCTTTCAGAAGGGAGATTGAGATCATACAATGGCAACATGTTCCCGTAAAGGTCAAGGGTGGTTCCAAAAACCACAGGGAACCTTGGATGTCAGGGGATATACGAGAATGGATTAGGAAAAAAAGGAGGGCTTTTGGTAGATACAAAAGGCTAAAGACGGAGGAAGCCCTAGAGGAGTACAAAAAGTGCAGGGGGATACTTAAAAAATAAATTAGGAGATCAAGGAGGGGCCATGAAATAACACTGGCAAGCAAAATAAAGGAAAATCCGAAGATGTTTTATAAGTATATTAAGGGTAAGGGGATAACTAGGGAAAAAATAGGGCCCATTAGGGACAAAAGTGGCAATCTGTGTGTGGAGCCGGAAGATGTAGGAGGGGTTCTAAATGAATTTTTTGCATCTGTTTTCACTATGGAGAAGGACGATGTAGACATAGAAATAGGGCGGGGGGACTGTGATATGCTCGAACATATTAACATCGAGAGGGAGGAGGTATTGGCGGTTTTAGCTGGCCTAAAAATGGATAAATCCCCAGGCCCGGATGAAATGTATCCCAGGCTGCTGTGTGAGGCAAAGGAGGAGACTGCGGGGGCTCTAACACATATATTCAGGACCTCTCTGGCCACAGGGGATGTGCCAGAGGACTGGAGAACCGCTAATGTAGTACCATTATTCAAGAAGGGTAGTAGGGAAAAACCGGGGAACTACAGGCCAGTGAGCCTAACATCAGTGGTAGGAAAATTATTGGAAAAAATCCTGAGGGACAAAATTTGTCTCCACTTGGAGAGGCAAGGATTAATCAGGGATAGTCAACATGGCTTTGTCAAGGGAAGATCATGTCTGACTAATTTGATTGAATTTTTTGAGGGGGTGACTAGGTGTGTGGATGAGGGTAACGCAGTGGATGTGGTATACATGGATTTCAGTAAGGCCTTCGATAAAGTCCCGCACAGGAGACTGGTCAAGAAGGTAAGAGCCCATGGAATCCAGGGTGCCTTGGCACATTGGATACAAAACTGGCTTAGTGGCAGAAGGCAGAGGGTGATGGTCGAAGGTTGTTTTTGTGACTGGAAGCCTGTGGCCAGTGGGGTACCACAGGGATCGGTGCTGGGTCCCTTGCTGTTTGTGGTCTACATTAATGACTTGGATATGAATGTAAAGGGTATGATCAGTAAGTTCACGGATGATACAAAAATTGGTAGGGTGGTAAATAGCGAGGAGGGTAGCCTCAGTCTGCAGGACGATATAGATGGGTTGGTCAGATGGGCGGAACAGTGGCAAATGGAATTTAACCCGGAAAAGTGCGAGGTGATGCACTTTGGGGGGACTAACAAGGCAAAGGAATACACAATGAATGGAAAGACCCTAGGCAAGACGGAGGGTCAGAGGGATCTGGGTGTGCAAGTACACAGATCCCTGAAGGCGGCGGAACAGGTGGATAAGGTGGTAAAAAAGGCATATGGGATACTTGCCTTCATTAGCCGAGGCATTGAATATAAGAGCAAGGAGGTTATGATGGAGCTGTATAAAACACTGGTTAGGCCACAGCTGGAATATTGTGTGCAGTTCTGGTCGCCACACTACAGGAAGGATGTGATCGCATTAGAGAGGGTGCAGAGGAGGTTCACCAGGATGTTACCAGGGCTGGAGCGCTTCAGCTATGAAGAGAGACTGGGCAGGTTGGGTTTGTTTTCCTTGGAGCTGAGGAGGCTGAGGGGGGACATGATTGAGGTGTACAAAATTATGAGGGGCATAGATAGGATGGATGCTGAGGAGCTTTTTCCCTTAGTAGAGGGGTCAATAACTAGGGGGCATAGATTCAAGGTAAAGGGCGGGAGGTTTAGAGGGGATTTGAGAAAGAACTTTTTCACCCAGAGGGTGGTTGGAGTCTGGAACTCACTGCCTGAAAGGGTTGTGGAGGCAGAAACCCTCACAACATTTAAGAAGCATTTGGATGTGCACTTGAAATGCCATAGCATACAAGGCTACGGGCCAAATGCTGGAATATGGGATTAGATTAGACAGGGCTTGATGGCCGGCGCGGACACGATGGGCCGAAGGGCCTCTATCCGTGCTGTATTACTCTATGACTCTATGACTCTATGGCAGATTATTATTTGAATGGCAATAGATTGGGAGAAGGGGAAGTGCAAAGAGACCTGGATGTTATTGTGCACCAGTCGCTGAAGCTAAGCATGGAGGTGCAGCAGGCAGTTAAGAAGGCAAATGGTATGTTGGCATTCGTAGCAAGAGGGTTCGAGTTCAGGAACAAGCATGCCTTGCTACTTTTGTACAGGGCCTTGGTGAGACCGCACCTTGAGTATTGTGTGCAGTTTTGGTCACGTTACCTGACGAAGGACGTTCTTGCCATGGAGGGAGTGCAGCGCAGATTCAGCAGGCTGATTCCAGGGATGGCAGGAATGACAAATGAGGAGAGATTGTGTCGATTGGGCTTATACTCACTGGAGTTTAGAAGATTGAGAGGGGATCTCATCGAAACCTATAAAATTCTGTTATGTCTGGACAGACTAGATGCAGGAAGGATGTTTATGATGGCCGGGGCTTCCAGAACCAAGGGTCATAGTCTAAGGATAAGGGATAAGCCATTTCGGACTGAAATGAGGAGGAACTTCATCACCCAGCGAGTGGTGAACCTGTGGAATTCTCTGCCACAGAGGGCGGTGGAGGCCAGTTCATTAAATGTATTCAAGAAAGAGTTGGATATATTTTTTGAGGCTAAAGGGATCAAGGGATATGTGGAGAAGGCAGGGACAGGGTACTGAATTTGGATGATCAGCAATGATCTCATTGAATGGTGGAGCAGGCTCGAAGGGCCGAATGGCCTACTCCTGCTCCTATCTTCTATGTTTCTATGTTTCTATACAGACAGATTTAGCCACGGACCCAGATAGCTCCATGCACAGACTCAGAATGCTCCATTCACATATCCAGACAGTTCCATTATCAGACTCAGACAGCTTCATTCAAAGACTCAGAAATCTAATTTCACAAACTCAGCAAGCTCAATTCACAGATTCAGAGAGCTCCATTCATAGACCCAGACAGCTCCATTCACGGACCCAGAGAGCTCCATTCAAAAACTCAGAAAGCCAATTTCACAAACTCAGGCAGCTCATTTCGTAGAGCTAGACAGCGCCATTCATAGACTCAGACAGTTAAACTCACAGACCAAGGGAGCTCCATTTATCTGACCCAGGCAGCTCTTTTCACAGACTCAGACAGCTCATTTCACAGACCCAGACAGCTCCATTCACAGACCCAGACATCTAAATTCAAATATCCAAGCAACTCATTTGACAGACCCAGACAGCTCCATTTACAGACTCAGGCAGCTCCATTCACAGCCCCAAACAGCACCAAACACAGACATATAAAGCTCATTTCGCTGACCCAGACAGCTCCATTCAGAGTCTCAGACAGCACCATATACAGACTCAGACAACACATTTCGCAGAACCAGACAGCTCGATTCACAGACACTGGAAGTTCATTTAACAGACCCACACAGATCCATTCACAGATCCACACACCTCCATTCAAATATCCAGACAGCTCATTTCATCGAGCCAGACAGCTCCATTCACAGACTGAGACAGCTAAGCTCACAGACCAAGGGATCTCAATTTATCAGATACAGACAGCTCTTTTCACAGACTCAGCCAATTCATTTCACAGACTCAGACATCTCCATTCACGGACCAAGACAGATCCATTCACAGACACAGAAAGCTCCATTCACAGATCCAGACAACTCATTTCGCAGACACAAACAGCTCCATTCACAGACCCAGACGTCTCATTTCAGAGACCCAGACAGCTCCATTCACAGACGAAGACAGCTCCATTCACAAACCCAGACATCTCAGTTCAAAGATCCAGCCAAATCATTTCACAGCCCCAGACAGCACCAAACCCAGACACAGAAAGCTCACTTCGCAGACCCAGGCAGCTCCATTCACAGACTCAGACAGCACCATATACAGACTCAGAAATCTCAGTACACATAACCAGACAGCTCGATTCACATACTCAGGAGGTTCATTTCACAGACCCAGAGAGTTCCATTCACAGTCACAGAGAGCTCCATTCAGAGTCCCAGACAAAACCATACACAGATTCAGACAGCGCATTTCACAGACACAGACAGCTCCATTAACAGACCCAGGCAGCTCCAATCAGAGAAACAGAAAGCTCCATTCACAGCCCCAGACAGCACCAAACCCAGACACAGAAAGCTCATTTCCCAGACCCAGACAGCTCCATTCACAGACTCAGAGAGCACCATATACAGACCCAAAAAACTCATTACACAGAACCAAACAGCTCGATTCACAGACTCAGGAAGTTCATTTCACAGACCCAGACAGTTCCATTCAAAGAGAAAGATATTTCGTTTCATATAACTAGACAGATCCATTCACCGACCCAGACAGCTCCATTCATAAACCCAGACACCTCATTTCACAGAGCAGGACAGCTCCATTCACAGATACAGACAGCTCAATCCACAGACTCAGACTTCTCCATTCAAAGACTCAGACAGCTACACACAGGCCAAGAGAGCTCCATTTATCAGACCCAGACAGCTACATTCAAAGAACCAGATAACTCATTGCACAGACCCAGACGGATCAATTAACAGACACAGGGAGCTCCATTCACAGACTCAGAAAGCTCCTTTCACATATCCAGACAGTTCCATTCGCAGACTCAGAGAGCTCCATTCAGAGTCCCAGACCACACCATACACAGACTTGAAAGCTCAATTCACAGGCACAGACAGATCCATTCGCACACACACACAGCTCCATTCACAGACTCAGAAAGTTCATTTGACAGGCCCAGGCAGCACCCTTCACAGTCTCAGACAATTAATTTCACAATGCCAGATAGCTCGATTTTCAGACTCAGACACCTCCATTCACAGACCCAGACAGCAATGTACACAGGCTGACGAAGCTCATTTATCTCAGTCCCAGACAGCTCCAGTCACAAACGCAGACAACTCCATTCAATTTCTCAGAAAGATCTGTTCACAGACCCAGACAGCTCCAAACAAAGTCCCAGAAAGCTCATTTCACAGACAAAGACAGATCAATTCACAGACCCAGACAGCTCCATTCACAGACTCAGACAACTCCATTCACAGATTCAGAGAGCTCCATTCACAGATCCAAACAGTACCATACACAGACTCAGAAAGCTCATTTCACAGACCCAGACAGCTCCATTCAGAGATCCAAACAGGACGATATACTGACTCAGAAACCTCATTTCACATAACCAGACAGATCGATTCACAGACTCAGGAAGTTCATTCCACAGAACCCGACAGCTCCATTCCAGGTTCAGGAAGAACATTCCATAGACCTAGATAGCTCCATTCACAGACTCAGACACTCATTTCACAGACCCAGACATCGCGATTGACAGATTCAGACTTGTCATTTCAAAGGCCCAGACAGCTCCATTCACAGAACCAGACAACTCATTTCACTGTCACAGACAGCTCCATTCACAAACTCAGACAATTCTATTCACAGACCCAGAAAACCCATTTCAGAGATTCAGACATCTTCATTCACAGACCCAGACAGCTCCATTCACAGACTCATAAAGTTATTCAAATTCCTGGGACATTGGTACCGGTTCTGGGAGAGTTGTGACCAGTTCAAACTGGACAGTTTGCACCTGAAAAGGACCGGGGCCGTTGTCCTAGGTAGAGCGTTTGCTAGTGCTGTTGACGAGGGTTTAAATTAAAATGGCAGGGCGTTGGGAACATGTGCAGGGAGATAGAGGAAAGGGAAGCAAGGATATAAGCAAAAGCCAGGAAGGAGAAAAGCAAAAGTAGATGTCAGAGAAATCAATGGTGTTAATGAAACATGTCCGCAGTAAACAATAATTCTAAAAGGTCAAAGAGTGTAAACAAAAGAAGCCTGAAGGATTTGTGTCTTAATGTGAGGAGCATTCGTACTAAGGTGGATGAATTAGCTGCACAAATAGATGTAAGCAGATATGATATAATTGGGATTACGGAGACATGGCTCCAGGGTGACCAAGGCTGGGAATTCAACATCCAGGGGTATCCATTATTCAGGAAGGACAGGCAAAAAGGAAAAGGTGGTGGTGTAGCATTGCTGGTTATAGAGGAGATTAACACAATAGTAAGGAAGGACATTAGCTCTGATCTGTATCGGAATCTGTATGGGTAGAGCTGAGAAATACCAAGGGGCAGAAAACGTTACTGTGAGTTGTATACAGATCCCCAAACAGTGATGCTGAGGTTGGGGATGGCATTAAACGGTAAAGTAGAGATGCGTGCAAAAGGGCACAGCAGTTATCTTGGGTGACTTTAAACTACATATTGCTTGGTCTAACCAAATTAGTAACAATATTGTGGATGAGGAATTCCTACAGTGTATACGAGATGGCATCCTGGACCAATATGTCGATAAACCAACTTGAGATCAGGCCATATTAGACTGGGTATTAATTAATGAGAAAGGAATACTTAGCAATCATGTTGTGCGTGGCCCCTTGTGGAGGAGCGATCATAATATGATAAAAATCTTCAATAAGATGGAGAGTGAAGTAGTTGTTTCAAAGACGTGGGTACTGAATTTAAATAAAGGAAACTACGATGGTATGAGGCGGGAGTTGGCTAGGATGGATTGGGGAATGTTACTTAAAGGGTTCACGGTGAAATGAAATGGAAAACATTTAAAGATGGCATAGGTGAACTAGAGAATTTGTTCCTCCCTGTTTGGCATAAAAAATAAAACAAAAAAGGTGAATCAACCGTGACTAACAAGGAAATTTAGGATAGCATAAGATCAAAGGAGATGATATATAAATTGGCCAGAAAAAGCAATTTAGGATTCAGCAATGGAGGACAAATGTATTAATTAAGAGGGGGGAAATAGAATTTGAGTGTAAGCTTGTGGGGAACATAAAAACTGACTGTAAAAGCTTCTATAGATATGTGAAGAGAAAAATATTGGTAAAGCGAAGCGAAGGTCCCTTGCAATCAGAATTAGAGGAATTTGAAATGAGGTAGAAAGACATGGCAGGCCAATTAATTACATACTTTGGTTCTGTCTTCACTAAGGAGTCACAAGTAAACTCCAAGAGATGTCTGGGAACACAGGGTCTAATGAGCGGGAGGAACTGAATGAAATCAGCATTGTAGGGAAATGGTGTTAGGGAAATTGACGGGATTGAAGGCCGATACATTCCCAGGGTGTGATAATGTACATCCTATCTTCCAAAACTCTACAGACCCTGGAGCAGTTCCCATGAATTGGAGGGTAGCTAATGTAAAACCTCTATTTAAAAAAGTTGGTAGAGAAAAAACGGGGAATTATAGACCTGTAGGCCTGACATCAGGAGTGGGGAAAATGCTAGAGTCCATTATAAAATATGTAAAATCAGAGCATTTGGAAAACAGAGACAGTATCGGAAAAAGTCAACATGGATTTACAAAAGGTAAATCATGCTTGACTAATCTACTTGAATCTTTTCAGGATGTTACAGGCAGAATAGATAAGGGAGAAATAGTGGATGTAGTGTATTTGGACTTTCAGAAGGCTTTCGATAAGGTCCCGCTTAAGAGACTAGCGTGCAAAATTAAAGCACATGGGATTGAGGGTAAGGTACTGACTTGGATAGAAAACTGCTTGGAATACAGGAAGCAAAGTCTTGGAATAAACGGCTCTTTTTCCGAGTGGAAGGCAGTGACTAGTGGGGTACCGCAGGGATCGGTGCTAGGATCCAGTTATTCACAATATATATTAATGATCTAGACGAGGGAACTGGATGTAATATCTCCAAGTTTGCAGATGACACAAAGTTGGGTGGTGGTGGGTGCTGTGAGGAGGATGCAGAGAAACTCCTGTACGATTTGGACAGGTTGGGCGATTGGGCAGATTCATGGCCGATGCAGTATAATGTGTATAAATACGTGGTTATCCACTTTGGTGGCAAAAACAGATAGGCAGATTATTATCTGAACGGCAACAGATTGGGAAAAAGGGAAGTACGACGAGACCTGGGTGTCCTTGTGCACCACTCGCTGAAGGTAAGCATGCAGGTGCAGCATGCAGTTAAGAATGCAAATTGTATGCTGGCCTTCATAGCGACAGCGTTCGAGTACAGGAGCAAGGGTGTCTTGCTGCAGTTGCAAAGGGCCTTGGTGCGACCACACCTTGAGTATTGTGTACAGTTTTGTTCGCCTTATCTGAGGATGGATATTCTTGCCATGGAGTGCAGCGGAGATTCAACAGGCTGACACCTGGGATGGCAGTAAGGGTATATGAAGAGAGATTGGGTCGATTAGGTTTATATTCGCCAGAGTTTAGAAGAATGAGACTTATAAAATTCTAACAGGACCAGACAGACTGGGTGCAGCAAGGCTGTTCCCGATGGCGGGGGAGTGCAGAAACAGGGGTCAGAGTATAATGGTAAGGAGTAAGCCATTTAGCTCTGAGATGAGGAGGAATTTCTTCATCCAGAGAGTGGTGAACCTGTGGAATTCTCTACCACAGAAGAGAGTTGTGTCCAATTCATTAACTATATTCAATAAGGTGTTAGATATATTTCTTAAGACTAAGGGGATCAAGGGATATGGACAGAAAGCAGGGACAGGGTACTGAATTTTGATGATCAGCCATGATCGCTTTGAATGGCAGAGCAGGCTTGAGGGGAAGAACGACCTACTCCTGCTCCTATCTTCTAAGTTTCTATGTTTCTATGTTTAATTTCTCAGACTCAGATTGCTCATTTCACAAACCCTGACAGCTCCATTCACAGACTCAGATATCTCCATTTACAAAATCAGACAACACAATTCACAGACCCAGACAGCTCCATTCACAGACACAGGCATCTTCTTTCACAGACCAAGACATATCCATTCACAGACGCAGACATCCCAATTCAAATACCCAGACAGCTTATTTCACAGACACAGAGAGCTCCATCAACAGACAGAGACAGCTCCATTCACAGATTCAGACAACTCCATTCACAGATCCAGACATCTCCATTCACATACCCAAACAATTCATTCCACAGACCCAGACACCTCCATCAGAGATTCCAGACAGCAGCATATACAGATTCAGAAAGCTCATTTCAAAGACCCAGACAGCTCCATATAGAGTCCCAGACAGCACCATATACAGATTCAGAAACATCATTTCACAGATCCAGACAGCTCCATTCACACACCCAGGAAACTCATGACACAGACCCAGACAGCTCCATTCACAGACACAGAGAGCTCCATTGACAGATTCAGAAAGCTCCATTCACAGACCCAAACATCTCAAATGAAACACACAGACAGCTCATTTCACAGGTGCAGACAAATCCATTCACAGACACTGCCAGCTCCTTTCACAGACTGAGAAATCTACCTTCACAGACACAGACAGCTCCATTCATAGACCAAGACAGCTCCATTCACAGACCCAGACATCTCAATTCAAAGACACAGACAACTAATTTCACGGATCCAGACAACTCCATTCACAGGCACTGATAGCTCCATTCAAAGATTCAGAAAGCTCCATTCACAGTTCCAGACAGCTCCATTTACAGATACAGAAATCTCATTTCTCAGATCCAGAAAGCTCCATTCACACACCCAGAAAACTCATGTCGCAGACCCAGACAGCACCATTCACAGACTCAGACAGCTCCATTCACAGACCCAGGCATCACCATTCACAGATCCATACAATTCCTTTCCCAGAACAAGCCACCTCCATTCACAGACGCAGGCATCTCAATTCAAAGACCCAGACAACTCATTTCCCAGACCCAGACATCTCCATTCGCAGACGCAGGCAGCTCCATTCACAGATTCAGAAAGCTCCATTCACAGATCCAGACATCTCCATTCGCAGACCTAGAAAAATTATTTCACAGTCTCAGAAAGCTCATTTCACAGAACCAGACAGCTCCATTGACAGACCCAGACAGCACAATATACAGATTCAGAAACCTCATTTCACAGAACCCGGCAGCTCGATACAAAGACTCAGGAAGTTCATTTCACAGACCCAGGCGGCTCCATTCCAGATTAAAAAAGCTCATTTCATAGACCTAGATATCTCCATTCACAGACTCAGTCAGCTTAATTCACAGACACAGACAGTTCCAATCACAGTCACAGACAACTCATTTCACAAGCACAGACAGCTCCATTCCAGGCGCAGAAAGCTCCATTCACATAACCAGACAGCTCCATTCACAGACTCAGTGAGCTCCATTCACGGACTCATACAGCTCCATTCACAGATCCAGATATCTCATTTCACAGGCTCAGGCAAATCCATTCAGAGACCCAGACAACTATTTTCAGAGTCTCAGACAACTCCATTCACAGACACAGTCAGCTGCATTCAAAGACTCAGCCATCTTCTTTCATAGACCAAGACAGATCCATTCACAGGTCCAGACATCACAATTCAAATAACCAGACAGCTCATTTCACTAGCACAGACAGCTCCATCCACAGACACAGATAGCTCCATTCACAGATTCAGACAGAACAATTCACAGACACAGACAGCTGGAATCACACACCCAGACAACTCATTTCACAGACCCAGACAGATCCATTCACAGACACAGACAGCCCCATTCAGAGATTCAGAAAACTCCATTCACAGATCCAAACAGCTCCATTCACAAAACTAGACAATCATTTCACGGAGCCAGACAGCTGCATTCAGTGACTCAGACAGCTCCATTCACAGTCCCAGACAGCAACATACACAGACTCATTAAGCTCATTTCAAAGGCCCAGAGAGCTCCATTCAGAGATCCAGACAGCACCATATACAGACTCAGAAACCTCATTTCACAGATCCAGACAGCTCCATTCACACACCCAGAAAACTCATGTCACACACCCAGACAGCTCCATTCACAGACACAGACAGATCCATTTACAGATTCCGAAAGCTCCATTCACAGACCCAGATATCTCAATTCAAACACACAGACAGCTCATTTCACAGGCGCAGACCGCTTCATTCACAAACACAAACAGCTACATTAACAGACTCAGAAAATTACCTTCACAGACACAGACAGCTCCACAGAGTTTTGTGCATTGAGTGCTGCGAGAGTTTGGTAAGTGGGAGAAAAGTCTTTTAAGTGTATTTTGTGAATTTTAGTGTGTTAAAATGTTAATTATTTGAAGTGAGTTTAATTTTTTAAGTGTATATTAAACTGCTGGTGAGTTTAAACCGGAAGTAGAATCCGGGTATAAAAGCGGCGGGACTAGTGCTTGTGCACAGTGTGCTGTGCATTGAGTGCTGCGAGTGTTTGGTAATTGGGAGAAAAGTCATGTAAGTGTATTTTGTGAATTTTAGTGTGTTAAAAAGATAATTATTTGAAGTGAGTTTAATTTTTTAAGTGTATATTAAACTGCTGGGGAGTTTAAACCGGAAGTAGAATCCGTGTATAAAAGGGGCGGGACTAGTGCTGGTGCACAGAGTGCTGTGCATTGAGTGCTGCGAGAGTTTGGTAATTGGGAGAAAAGTCATTTAAATGTATTTTGTGAATGTTACTGTGTTAAAAAGATAATTATTTGAAGTGAATTTAATTTCTTAAGTGTATATTAAACTGCTGGGGAGTTTAAACCGGAAGTAGAATCCGGGTATAAAAGGGGCGGGACTAGTGCTGGTGCAAAGAGTGCTGTGCATTGAGTGCTGCGAGAGTTTGGTAAGTGGGAGAGCTCGGGCAAGTGGGAGGTGAGGGTTTTTTTTTTTGCTCTGTTTTGTTCCCCTCTCCCAGGCTTAGGCAGCACTGCGGAAGCAGAGCAGCAATACGAGTCAACCAAATAGGCCCCACAGACAGTATTCAAGGAGGAGGTTGGCGATCAGCTGGTTGGTTGGTTCTCTTCCTTCTCTTTTATACCTTTAAGTTGGTAAGTCCTATTGAATAATATTATCAAGTATATCGGTTCAGAGGGTCTTCATAACTAATAATAAGAAATTTAATTAATTACATAGATATGGGTGAACAGGTGGTGTTTCACTGTTGCCAAATGTGGGAGCTGGTGGACCCCATTGAGGCACACGGTGAATACATTTGCGATAAGTGTTTGCTGCTAGGGGAACTCAAGCTCCAGGTCAAAGAGCTTGAGACAGAGCTTCAGACACTGCGACACATCAGGGAGGGGGAACATTTCCTGGACTCTATATTTCAGGAGGTGGTCACACCTATGAAATTAATTAATGCAGATGTAGTCCGTGGTCAGGGGCTGGACGGTGTGACTACGAGTGATGCAGGTACAGGGATCCAGGTGGAAGTGTTGAAGGAGCCGCAGCCCTTGCTCTTGTCAAGCAGTATCGAGGTTCTTACTCCCTGTGAGGGCGGGAGCGGGGACTGCAGGGAGGATGAGCAACCTGGCCACAGCACCGTGGTACAGGGGGCCATTCAAGTGGAGGGAGTAAAAAGCCATTTTGTAGTGGTTGGGGATAGTCTCATTAGGGGGATAGATAGAGTTCTCTGCAGTCAAGAGCGGGAGTCCCGAAGGCTGTGTTACCTGCCCGGTGCCAGGGTTAAGGACATCTCTTCTGGGCTGGAAAGAAACTTGGAGTGGGAGGGGGAGAATCCAGTTGTCGTGGACCATGTTGGGACAAACGACGTAGATAGGGCAAGGAAGGCGGTTCTGTCAAAGGAGTATGAGCAGCTAGGGGTCAAATTAAAAAACAGAACCTCAAGGGTAATAATCTCTGGGTTATTACCTGAGCCACGAGCGAATTTGGCTAGGATAAATAAAATTAAAGACTTAATTGCGTGGTTCAAAGACTGTTGTGGGAGTAATGGGTTTTGCTTCTTGGGACACTGGCACCAGTACTGGAACAGGAGGGATCTGTTCCGTTGGGACGGACTCCATTTGGCCAGTGCTGGCACTAGAGTCCTGGCGAATCATATAACTAGGGCTGTAGAGAAGGCTTTAAACTAATTAGTGGTGGGGAGGTTGCTAGAGAGCAAATAATAGAAATGACAACGGAGAAGGTCATAGATTTAGGTAGCAGTGGGGGAATAAAAAAACAGAACGTGTCAGGAAGGGACAGAAGGTATGGACTAATAGGTAAAGTAGGAAAAGGGGAAAAAACAGGAACTAAGTGTCACAAAACATATTGAAAGTTCTTTATCTGAAAGCATGTAGCATTCGTAATAAAATGAATGAGTTAACGGCATAAATAACTACTTATGGGTATAATCTTGTGGCCATACAGAAACATGGCTGCAGGGTGACCATGACTGGGAATTAAACATACCAGGTTATTTAACAATCAGGAAGGACAGGCAGGAAGGGAGGGGAGGTGGGGTGGCTATGTTAGTAAAGGAAGGAATCACTATAATACAGAGAAATGATATTGGGTCAAAGGAGCAGGATAGTGAAACAGTTTGGGTGGAGATATGGATTAATAAGGGGAAAAAAAACACTAGTGGGCGTAGTCTATAGGCCTCCAAACAGTTGCAACTCTGTTGGACGGTGTATTAATCAGGAAATAGTTGAGGTTTGTAATAAGGGAACAGCTATAATTATGCGGGATTTTAACTATCATATTAACTGGACAAATCAAATTGGGCAGAGCAGCCTTGAGGATGAGTTCATTGAGTGTATTAGAGAAGGGTTTCTTGAGCAGTAAGTAACAGAACCGACCAGGGGGCAAGCAACCATAGATTTGGTCCTGTGAAATGAGACAGGATTAATTTCAAATGTCCTAGTAAAGGATCCCTTTGGAATGAGTGACCATAACATGGTTGAATTCCATATTCAATTGGAGGGTGAGAAGGTTGGATCTCAAACAAGCGTGCTGAGCTTGAATAAAGGAGACTATGAAGGTATGAGAGCGGAATTGATTAGAGTGGACTGTGAAAATAGATTAAAGGGTAAGATGGTACATGATCAGTGGTGTACATTTAAGGAGTGATTTTACAACTTCCAAAAAATATATATTCCACTGAGGAAAAAAGGGTGCAAAAGAAAAGATAGCCATCCGTGGCTAAGTAAAGTAATTAAGGGTAGTATCCGACTAAAAACAAGGGCATATAAGGTAGCCAAATCAAGTGGGAGGATAGAAGATTGGGAAGTCTTTAAAAGACAGCAAAAAATAACGAAAAGATTGATTAAGAAAGGGAAGATAGATTATGAAAGTAAATTAGCAAAAATATACAAATAGACAGCAAAAGTTTCTATAGTTATATAAAAAGAAAAAGGGTGGCCAAAGTAAATGTTGGTCCCTTGGAGGATGAGACTGGGAAATTAATGGTGGGAAACATGGAGATGGCAAAAACGCTGAACAAATATTTTGTATCAGTCTTTACGCTAGAGAACACTAAGAATATCCCAACACTGGACAAACAGGGGGCTCTAGGGGGGGAGGAGCTAAATACGATTAAAATCACTAAGGAAGTGGTACTTGGTAAAGTAATGGGACTTAAGGCGGATAAATACCCTGGACCTGATGGCTTACATCCTAGGGTCTTCAGGGAAGTGTCGTTAGGGATTGTGGATGAATTGGTAATAATTTTCCAAAACTCCCTGGACTCAGCAAAGGTCCCGGCAGATTGGAAAACTGCTAATGTAACACCCTTATTTAAAAAGGGTTGTAGGCAGAAGGCTGGAAACTATACACCTGTTGGCCTAACATCTGTGGTTGGTAAAATGTTAGAATCCATTATTAAGGAGACAGTAATGGGACATTTGGATAAACATAATTTAATAGGATAAACTCAGCTTGGTTCATGAAGAGGAAGTCAAGTTTGACAAATTTTCTTGAGTTGTTTGAGGAAGTAACATACAGGTTGGATAAAGAGGAACCAGTGTCCGTAGTGTATTTAGACTTCCAAAAGGCATTTGACAAGGTGCCACACAAGATTATTGCTCAAGATAAAAAATCACGGGATTGAGGTAATATTCTGGCGTGGGTGGAGGATTGGCTCTCTAACAGAAAGCAGAGTTGGGATAAATGGTTCGTTCTCAGACTGGCAATCTGTAACTAGTGGTGTTCTGCAGGGGTCAGTGCTGGGTCCCCAACTCTTTACAATCTATATTAACGATTTGGAGGAGGGGACCGAGTGTAACATATCAAAGTTTGCAGATGATACAAAGATGGGAGGGAAAGTAGTGAGTGAGGAGGGCAAAAAAAACCTGCAAAGGGACATAGACAGGCTAAATAAGTGGGCAGAGATTTGGCAGATGGAATAAAATACTGGAAAATGTGAGGTTATGCACTTTGGCAGAAAAAATCATAGAGCAAGTTATTATCTTAATGGCAAGAAACTGGAAAGTACTGTAGTACAATGGGATCTGGGGGCCCTGGTGCAAGAAGCTCAAAGTTAGTATGCAGGTGCAGCAAGTGATCAAGAAGGCCAATGGAATGTTGGCTTTTATTGCTAGGGGGTAGAATATAAAAACAGGGAGGTATTGCTGCAGTTATGCAAGGTATTGTTGAGACCGCACCCGGAAAACTGCATACAGTTTTGGTATCCATACTTAAGAAAAGACATACTTGCTCTCGAGTCAGTACAAAGAAGGTTCACTTGGTTAATCCCGGGGATGAGGGGGTGGACATATCAGGAGAGGTTGAGTAGATTGGGACTCTACTCATTGGAGTTTAGAAGAATGAAAGGCGATCTTATTGAAACATATATGATTGTGAAGGGGCTGGATCGGGTGGATGTGGTGAGGATGTTCCCAATGATGGGTGAAACTAGAACTAGGAGGCATGATCTTAGAATTAGCGCCTGCTCTTTCAAAACTGAGATGAGGAGAATCTTCTTCACTCAGAGGGTGGTAGGTTTGTGTTTTTTATGCCCCAGAAAGCTGTGGAAGCTACATCATTAAATAAATTTAAAACAGAAATAAATAGTTTCCTAGAAGTAAAGGGAAGTAAGGGTTACGGGGAGCGGGCAGGAAATTGGAAATGAGTCTAAGTTTGGAATGGTCATGGCACTGCGGGTAGTGGAGCGGGCCAGGGGCCGTGTAGCCTGGTTCTGCTCCTACTTCTTGTGTTCTAATTCTGTGTTAGATTTCAGGAGATGGTTTTATTCCTGTTCCTGGCTGGGGTGGAGATCGCCTTTACAGACGTAAGTACTGTAGAAAATATAGGGACAGTGTGATTTCCTGGACGAATTTCGATCGCCTAGATGGGTCGGAGAGGAATTTCCCAGATTGTTTCTCCCAAATTGGCCATTGGGTTTTTTATCTGGTTTTTCGCATCTCCTGGGAGATCACATGGGTTCGGGTGGGATGGAGAGTGATAGAAGATTTGATGTTAGGATCAGATCAGCCATGATCTTATTGAATAGTGGAGCAGACTCGAGGGGCCGATTGGCCTACTCCTGCTCCTATTTGTTATGTACTTATGTTCTTATTCACAGACCAAGGCAGCTCTATTTAAAGACCCAGACATCTCACTGTAAGAACCCAAACAACTCATTTCACAGATCCAGGCAGCTCCATTCACAGGCACAGACAGCTCCATTCACAGATTCTGAAAGCTCCATTCACAAATCCAGACCGCTCCAAATCAAAGACACAGACTACTCATTTCACAAACCCAGACAGCTCCATTCGCAAACACAGACATCACCATATACAGATTCAGAAAACTCATTTCAGAGAACCCGACAGCTCGATACTAAGACTCAGAAAGTTTATTTCACAGACCCAGACGGCTCCATTCCAGATTAAGAAAGCTCATTTAATGGACCTATATATCTCCATTCACAGACTCAGTAATCTTCATTCACAGACCCAGACAGCTCCATTCACAGACCCAGACAACTCACTTCACAGACACAGACAGCTCCATTCCAGACGCAGACAGCTCCATTCACATACCAGACATCTCCATTAACAGATGCAGAGAGCTCCATTCAAGGACCCAGACAGCTCCATTCACACGCCAAGACAACTCATTTCACAGGTTCAGGCAAATCCATTCAGAGTCCCAGACAACTCATTTCACAGTCTCAGACAACTCCATTCACAAGGTCAGACAACACCATTCGCAGACCCAGAAAGGTGCACTCACAGACACAGACATCTCCTTTCAAAGACCAAGATATGTCCATTCACAGACCCGGACATCACAATTCAAATACCCAGACAGCTCATTTCACAGACACAGACAGCTCCATCCACAGAAACAGAGAGTTCCATTCACAGATTCAGACATCACCATTCACAGATCGAGACAGCTCCATTCACACAAGCAGATAACTCATTTCACAGACCCAGACAGCTCCATTCAGAGACTCAGCCAGCACCATATACAGACACAGAAACCTCATTCCACAGAAACAAAGAGTTCCATTCACAGATCCAGACAGCTCCATTCACAGACCCAGAAAATTCATTTCACAGACTCAGGAAGATCATTTCACAGGCCCAGACGACTCCATTGCAGATTAAGAATGCTCATTTCATGGACGTCGATATCTTCATTCACAGACTCATTCATCTTAATTCACAGACACAGAGAGCTCCATTCACAAACTCAGACAACACCATTCGCAGATCCAGATAGCTGCACTCACACACAAATACGAATCATTTCACAGACTGAAACAGCTCCATTCACAGACACAGACAGCTCCATTAACAGACCCAGACAGCAGCATACACAGACTCAGAAACCTCATTTCACAGAACGAGCAATTCCATTCACAGACTCAGGAAGTTCATTTCACAGACCCAGACAGCTCCATTCCAGATTCAGAAGGCTAATTTCATAGACCTAGATATCTCCATTCACATACTCAGACAGTTTCATTCATAGACCAAGACAGCTCTATTCACAGAACCAAACAACTAATTTCACCGACCCAGACAGCTCCATTCCAGACACAGATAGCTCCATTCAAAGACTCAGGGAAATCCATTCAGAGACCCAGACAACTCATTAAGAAAGCTCATTTCATAGACCTAGATATCTCCATTCACATACTCAGACAGTTTCATTCACAGACCCTGACAGCTCCATTCACAGACACAGACATCTCCTTTCACAGACAAAGACAGCTCCATTCAAAGACACAGACAGCACCATTCAAAGATCCAGAGAACACTTTTCACAGACTCAGACAGCTCCATTCACAGACCCAGACAGCAGCAGGCACAGACTCAGAAACTCATTTCACAGACACAGACAGCTCCATTCAGAGACCCAGACAGCCCCATATACAGACACAGAAACTGCATTTCACAGAACCAGACATTTCCATTCACAGGCACAAGAGGCTCATTTCACAGATATAGAAATCTCAATTCCCAGACTCAGGAAGCTCAATTCAGAGACCCCGAAAGCTCCATTCAGGGACTCAGACATCTCCATACACAAACAAACCGAAATCTCCATTCACAGACCCAGACATCTCCATTCACAGACAAAGACAACTCCATTAACAGACCATGACAGCTCCATTCACTGACCAAGATATCTCAATTCAACACCTCAGACAACTTATTTCACAGACAAAGACAGCTCCATTCACAGACAAAGACTGCTGTATTCACATATTCAGAAAGCTCTTTTCGCAGATTCAGACAGCTCCATTCATACACTCAGACATCTGATTACACAGACCCAGACAGCTCCATTCACAGGTTCAGACAGCTCAATTCACAGACCCAGACAGCAGCATACACAGATTCAGAAACCTCATTTCACAGAACCAGCAATTCCATTCACAGATTCAAGAAGTTCATTTCACAGACCAAGACAGCTCCATTCCAGATTAAGAAGGTTCATTTCATAGACCTAGATATCTCCATTCATATACTCAGACAGTTTCATTCACAGACCTAGACAGCTCTATTCACAGAACCAGACAACTCATTTCACTGACCCAGACAGCTCCATTCAAGACACAGATAGCTCCATTCAAAGACCCAGGGAAATCCATTCAGAGACCCAGTCAACTCATTAAGAAAGCTCATTTCATAGACATAAATGTCTCCATTCAAATACTCAGACAGTTTCATTCACAGGCCCTGACAGCTCCTTTCACAGACACAGACATCTCCTTTCACAGACAAAGACAGCTCCATTCAAAGACCCAGACAGCACCATTCACAGATCCAGAGAACTAATTTCACAGACTCAGGCAGCTCCAACCACAGACCCAGGCATCACAAATCTAAAACCAAGACAGCTCATTTCACAAACCCAGACAGCTCCATTCACAGACACAGACAGCTCCATTCACAGAATCAGAAAGCTGCATTCACTGATCCAGGCAGCTCCATTCACACACACAGAGAGTTCATTTCACAGACACAGGCAGCTCCATTCACAAACACAGACAGCTCCATTAACAGATTCATAAAGATCCATTCGCAGATCCAGATATCTCAATTCAACACCTCAGACAACTCATTTCACAGACCCAGACAGCTCCATTCAGAGTCTCAGTCAGCTCCATTCACAGACCCAGACAGCAGCAGGCACAGACTCAGAAATCTCATTTCACAGGCACAGACAGCTCCATTCAGAGACCCAGACAGCCCCATATACAGACACAGAAATCTCATTTGACAGAACCAGATATAGAAAGCACATTTCACAGACATAGAAATCTCAATTCCCAGACTCAGGAAGCTCAATTCAGAGACCCCGAAAGCTCCATTCACAGACTCAGACATCTCCATACACAAACACCGAAATCTCCATTCACAGACCCAGACATCTCCATTCACAGACACAGACAACTCCATTAACAGACCATGACAGCTCCATTCACAGACCCAGATATCTCAATACAACACCTCAGACATCTCATTTCAAAGACAAAGACAGCTCCATTCACAGACAAAGACTGCTCCATTCACCTATTCAGAAAGCTCCTTTCACAGATCCAGACAGCTCCATTCACACACCCAGACATCTGATTTCGCAGACCGAGACAGCTCCATTCACAGTTTCAGACAGCTCCAGTCACAGACCCAGACAGCACCATACAGAGACTCAGAAAGCTCCTTTCACAGACACAGATAGCTCCATTCACAGCAGTAGACAGCAAGATATACAGACTCAGAAACATCATTTCACAGAACCAGACAGATCGATTCACAGACTTAGGAAGTTCATTTCACAGACCCAGACAGCTCCATTACAGATTCGGGAATCTCATTTCATAGAACAAGATATCTCAATTCACAGACTCAGACAATTCCAGTCACAGACCCAGACAGCTTCATTCACGGACCATGACAGCTCATTTCACAAAACCAGACAGTTCCATTCACAGACTCAGCAAGTTCATTTCACAGACCCAGACAGCTCCATTCCAGATTCAGTAAGCTCATTTCATAGATCCAGATATTTCCATTGACAGGCACAGACAGATCCATTCACAGACTCAGACAACTCCAAACTCCATTCACCAGACCAGGGAACTCATTTCACAGATCCAGACAGCTCCATACACATACCCAGAGAACTAATTTCACAGACACAGAGTTCCATTCACAGACACAGACAGCTCCATTAACACAAATGGATAACTCATTTCACCGACCCAGACATCTCCATTCAGAGCCTCAGACAGCTCTATTGACAGTCCCAGACAGCAGAATACATTGACTCAGAAACCTCATTTCAAAGACCGAGATAGCTCCATTCAGAGAACCAGACATACCATATTCAGACTGAGAAACTTCATTTCACAGATCCAGAGAGCTCCATTCACAGATTCAGAAAGCTACTTTCACAGACCCAAACATCTCAATTCAAACACACAGACAGCTCATTTCACAGATGCAGTCAGCTCCATTCACAGACACAGACAGCTCTATTCACAGACTCAAAGCTACCTTCACAGACACAGACAGCTCCATTCAGAGACCAAGACAGCTCCATTCACAGACACAGACACAGACATCTCCATTCAATGACCCAGACAACTCATTTTACAGATCCAGACAGCTTCATTCACAGGCACAGACAGCTCTATTTACATTTTCAGAAAGCTCCATTCACATATCTAGACAGCTCCTTTCAGAGTCCCAGACAACTCATTTCAAAGACCAGACAGCTCCATTCACATACTCAGACAGCTCCATTCACAGATCCATACAGCTCCATTCACAGACATCTAAAGCTCATGTCACCGACATAGAAAGCTGAATTCTCTCACTCAGGAAGCTCAATTCACAGACCCATTCAGCTCCATTCACAAATCCAGACAACTCTTTTCACAGACCAGGACAGCTCCATTCACAATCCCATTCTTCTCAAATCAAAGACCCAGACAACTCATTTCACAGACCGAGACAGCTCCATTCACAGACACAGAAAGCTCCATTCCCAGATTCAGAAAGCTCCATTCACAGATCTAGAGAACTCATTTCACGGACTCAGAAAACTCATTTCGTAGAATCAGACAGGACTATTCACAGACCCAGACAGCAACATATACAGATTCAGTAAACTCATTTCACAGAACCCGACAGCTCAATACACAGAATCCGGAAGTTCATTTCACAGACACAAACGGTTCCATTCCAGATTAAGAAAGTTCATTTCATAGACCTAGATATCTCCAATCACAGACTCAGACATCTTAATTCACAGACCCAGACAGCTCCATTCATAGACCCAGACAACACATTTCACAGGCTCAGTGAGCTCCATTCACGGACACAGACAGCTCCATTCACAGATCCAGACAACTCATTTCACAGACTCTGGCAAATCCATTCAGAGACCCAGACAACTCATTTCACAGTCTCAGCCAACTTCATTCGCAAACGCAGACAACACTATTCACAGACCCAGAAAGCTGCATTCCCAGACCCAGCAAGCTCCATTCACAGTCTCTGATAACTCCATTCACAAACTCAGACATCTCCATTCACAGACCAAGACAGGTCCATTCACAGAACCAGGCAGTTGCATTTCACAGACCAAGACAGATCCATTAACAGACACAGACATCACAATTCAAATACCCAGACAGCTCATTTCACAGTCCCAGACAGCTCCATCCACAGACACAGACAGCTCCATTCACATTTTCAGACAGCTCCATTCACAGATCCAGACAGCAACATACACAGAAAGCTCATTTCACAGACACCGACAGCTCCATTCCACATTCAGAAAGCTCATTTCATGGACCTAGATAAATCCATTCACAGAACTAGACAGCTAATTGCAGGGATCCAGACATCTCCATTCACAGACCCAGAGCGCTCCAATCACAGACTCAGAAAATTAATTGCTCAGAATCAGAAAGCTGCTTTCACAAACTCAGGCAGCTCCATTCACAGACATCACAATTCAAAACCCAGGCAGCTATTTCACAAACCCAGACTGCTCCATTCACAGATACAGAAAGCTGCTTTCACAGATCCAGAGAGCTCCATTCAGACACACAGAAAAATCATTTCACAGTCCCAGACAGATCAATTCAGAAAAACAGACAGCTACATTCACAGATTCAGAAAGCTCCATTCGCAGATCCAGACAGCTCCATTCACAGACACAGACAGCTCCATTCGCAGACCATGACAGCTACATTCACAGAACCAGACATTTCAATTCAGAGACCCAGACAAGTCATTTCACCGACCCAGGCAACACCATTCACAGACAAAGAGCGCTCCTTTCAGAGACCCAGACAACTCATTTCACAGATCCAGACAGCTCCATGCACAGACTCAGAGAGCACCATACACAGACTCATAAAGGTAATTTCACAGACCCAGACAGCTCCACTCACCGACTCAGGATATTCATTTCACAGACCCAGTCAGCTCCATTTCAGATTTGGAATGCTCATTTCATAGACTTGGACATCTCAATTCACAGACACAGACAGCTCGATTCACAGAACCAGACCTCTCCATTCACAGATGCAAACAGCTCCATTCACAGACTCAGGCAAATCCATTCACAGACCAGGAAACACATTTCACAGACTCAGAAAACTCCATTCACAGACCTAGAAAGCTCCATTCACAGTAATAGACAACTCACTTCACAGACTCTAACAGCTCCATTTACAGACCCAGAAAGCTCCATTCACAGACACAGAGAGCTCCATTCACAGACACAGAAAGCTTCATTCACAGACACAGAAAACTCATTGCTCAGCCCCAGGCAGCTCCATTCATAAACTCAGACAGCTCCATTCATAGTCCCAGACAGCACCATACACAGACACAGAAAGCTCATTTAACAAACCCAGATTCTCCAGTCAGAGTCCCAGACAGCTCCATTCAAAGTTTCAGAAATCGCATTTCGCAGACCCAGACAGCTCCATTCACAGACCCAGACAGCTCCATTCACAGACCCAGACAGCTCCATTCACAGACCCAGACAGCTCCATTCACAGACCCAGAGAGTTCCATTCACAGACACAGAGAGCTCCATTCACAGATATCTAACGCTCATTTCACCGACTTAGAAATCTCAATTCTCAGACACAGGAAGCTCAATTCACCGACCCATCAAGTCCATTCACAGACTCAGATAGCTCCATTAACAAACTCAGACGTCTCCATTCACAGACCAAGACAAGTCCTTTCACAGGCCAAGACAGCTCCATGCACAGATCTAGACAACTCATTTAGCAGACACCGGCAGCTCCATTCAGAGACCCAGACATCTCAATTCAAAGACCCAGACAGCTCATTTCACACCCAGACAGGCCCATTCAAAGACGCAGACAGCTCCACTCACAAACTCAGGCATCTCCACTCACATACCAGGACAGCTCCATTCACAGACCCAAACAGCTCCATTCACAGATCCAGACAACACATATCACAGATTAGAAAGCTCCATTCACAGACCCAGACATCTCACTTCAAA
Source organism: Somniosus microcephalus (assembly GCF_052327205.1). Lineage (NCBI taxonomy): Eukaryota > Metazoa > Chordata > Chondrichthyes > Squaliformes > Somniosidae > Somniosus > Somniosus microcephalus. Next base: position 11,722,235 of record NW_028225186.1, on the reverse strand, counting down.
GACCCAGACAGCACATTTCACAGACTCAGAAAGCTCCATTCACAGACACAGTCAGCGCCATGCACAGACTCAGAAAGCTCCGTTACCAGACTCAGAGAACTCCAGTCCCAGACCTAGAGAGCTCCATTCACGGACCCAGCCATCTCAATTCAAAGACCCAGATAACTCATTTCATAGACCCAGACAGCCCCATTCACAGACCTTGACAGCTCTATTCACAGATTCAGAAATCACCATTCACGGATCCAGGGAGCTCTATTCACAATCCCAGACATCGCATTTCATAGACCCAGATAGCTCCCTTCACAGACTCATAAGAGCTCCATTCACAGTCACAGACAGCACCATACACAGACAAAGAAAACTAATTTCACAGACCCAGAGAGCTCCATTCACAGACCCAGACAGCTCTATTCACAGAAGTAGACAGCACCATATACAGACTTAGTAACATAATTTCAATGAACCAGACAGATCGATTCACAGTCTCCGGAACTTCTTTTCGCAGACCCAGACAGCTCTAATCCAGATTCGTTAAGCTCATTGCATAGAGCTTGATATCTCAACTCACAGACACACAAAGCTCCATTCACAGATCCAGACAGCTCCACTCACTAACCATGACAGCTCATTTCACAGAACTGAGAGCTCCATTCCCTACGCAGACAACTCCATTCACAGAACCAGCCTTCTCCATTCACAGATGCAGGCAGCTCCATTCAAGGAGCCAGACAGCTCCTTTCACAGAGCAAGAAAATTAATTCTAGAACCAGACAGTTCCATTCACAGACTCAGGAAGTTCATTTCACAGATTCAGAGACCTCCATTCCAGATTCAGAAAGCTCATTTCATAGACCTAGATAGCGCCATTCACAGACTGAGAGAGCTCATTTCACAGACCCAGACATCTCCATTGACAGACTCAGACAGCTCCATTCACAGACTCAGACAACTCCATTCACAGACCCAGACAACACCATTCACAGACCCAGACAACTCATTTCACCGATACAGACATCTCCATTCACAGACCCAGAGAGCTCCATTCACAGGCTCAGAAAGTTAATTGCTCAGAATCGTAAAGTTCATTTCACAAACTCAGGCAGCTCCATTCACAGACTCAGACAGCTCCATTCACAGACCCAGGCATAGCTCCATTCACAGACACCAAATGCTCATTTCAGCGATGTAGAGAACGCCATTCAAAGACTCAGAAAACGCATTTCACAGACTCCGACAGCTACATTCACTGATTAAGAAAGCTCATTTCACAGGCACAGACAACTCATTTCACAGACTCTAACAGCTGCATTCACAGACCCAGAGAGCTCCATTCACAGACACAGAGAGCTCCATGCACAGACTCAGAAAGCTCCATGCACAGACATGGACAACTAATTTCTCAGCCCCAGGCAGCTCCACTAATAGACACAGACAGCTCCATTCATTGTCCCAGACAGCACACTGCACAGACACAGAAAGCTCATTTAACAAACCAAGACAGCTCCAGTCAGAGACCCAGACAGCTGCATTCACATTTTCAGAAATCGCATTTCACAGACCCAGACAGCGCCATTCACAGTCGCAGGCAGCTCCATTCACAGACCCAGACAGCTCCATTCACAGACATAGATAGCTACATTCACAGATATATAAAGCTCGTTTCATCTACTTAGAAATCTCAATTCTCAGACACAGGAAGCTCAATTCACAGACCCAGCAACTCCATTCACAGACTCAGCTAGCTCCATTAAAAAACACAGGTATCTCCATTCACAGACCACGGTAACTCCATTCACAGGCCCAGAGAGCTCCATGCACAGATCCAGAAAACTCATTTCAGAGACTCCAACAGCTCCATTTACAGACCCAGACATCTCATTTCAAAATAACGAGACAGCTCATTTCGCAGACCCAGTCATCTCCATTCACAAACTCAGACATCTCCATTCACAGACCAAGACAACTCCATTCACAGACCCAGACAGCTCCATGCACAGATCCAGATAACTCATGTCACAGACTCCGATAGCTCCATTCACAGACCCAGACATCTCAATTGAAAGACCCAGACAGCTCATTTGACAGACTCAGACAGCTCCATTCACAGACCAAGACGTCTCATTTCAAAATAACCAGTCAGCTCATTTCGTAGACCCAGACAGCTCCATTCACAAACTCAGGCATCTCCATTCACAGACCAGGACAGCTCCATTCAAAGATCCAGACAGCTCCATTCACAGATCCAGACAACATATTTCACAGTAATAGACTGTTCCATTCACAGACCCAGACATCTCACTTCAAAGACCCAGACAGCACATTTCACAGACCCAGACAACTCCATTCACAGACACAGTCACCACCATTCACAGACTCAGAAAGGTCCATTCACAGACAAAGACAACTCCAGTCACGGAGCTAGAGAGCTCCGTTCACAGACCCAGACATCTCAATTCAAAACCCAGAAAAGTCATTTCACAGACCAAGACAGCCCCATTCACAGGCCATGACAGCTCCATTCACAGATTCAGAAATCACCAATCACGGATCCAGAGAGCTCTATTCACAGTCCAAGTCATCGCATTTCATAGACCCAGATAGCCTCCTTCACAGACTCATAACTGCTCCATTCACAGACACAGAGAGCACCATACACAGACTCAGAAAGCTAATTTCACGCACCCAGACAGCTCCATTCACAGAAGTAGACAGCACCATATACAGACTCAGAAACATCATTTTACAGAACCAGACAGATGGATTCGCAGACTCAGGAAGTTCATTTCACAGACCCAGACAGTTCCATTCCAGATTCGTTAAGCACATTTCATAGACCTAGATAGCTCAAATTACAGACCCAGACAGCTCCATTCACAGACCCAGACAGCTCCATTCACTGACCATGACAGCTCATTTCATAGACCAGAGAGCTCCATTCCCTACGCAGACAGCTCCATTCACAGAATCAGACTTCTCCATTCACAGACACAGACCGCTCCATTCAAATGCTCAGACAACTCCTTTCACAGAGCAAGACAACTTATTTCACAGAACCAGATAGTTCCATTCACAGACTCAGGAAGTTCATTTTACAGACCCAGACAGCTTCATTCCAGATTCAGAAAGCTCATTACATAGACCTAGAAAGCTCCATTCACAGACCCAGACAACTCATTTCACAGACCCAGACATCTCCTATGACAGACCCAGACAGCTCCATTCACAGACTCAGAAAGTTAATTGCTCAGAATCGGAAAGTTCATTTCAAAACCTCAGGCAGCTCCATTCACAGATTCAGACAGCTCGATTCACAGACCCAGAAACAGCTCCATTCACAGACACCGAAAGCTCATTTCACCGACTTAGAGAACTCCATTCAGAGACTCAGGAATCTCATTTCTCAGACTCAGACAGCTCGATTCACAGACTCAGAAAGCTCATTTTACAGGCACAGACAACTCATTTCACGGACTCTAACAACTCCATTCACAGACCCAGAAAGCTCCATTCACAGACACCGAGAACTCCATTCACAGACACAGTAAGCTCCATTCACAGACATGGGCAACTCATTTCTCAGCCCCAGGCAGCTCCATTCATAGACTCAGACATCTCCATTCATTGTTCCAGGCAGCACCATACACAGACACAGAAAGCTCATTTAACAAACCCAGACAGCTCCAGTCAGAGACCCAGACAGCTGCATTCACTGTTTCAGAAAACGCATTTCACAGACCCAGACAGCTCCATTCACAGACACAGACAGATAGATTCACAGACATCTAAAGTGCATTTCATCGACTTAAAAATCTCAATTCTCAAATTCATGAAGCTCAATTCACAGACCCAACAAGTCCATTCACAGACTCACATAGCTCCAATAACAAACTCAGACATCTCCTTTCACAGACCGAGACAACTCCATTCATAGGCCCAGACAGCTCCATGCACAAATCCAGACAACTCATTTCTCAGACTCCAACAGCTCCATTCACAGACCAAGACATCTCATTTCAAATTAACCAGACAGCTCATTTCGCAGACCCAGACAGCTTCATTTACAAACTCAGGCATTTAATTCACAGACGAGGACAGCTCCATTCACAGATGCACACAGCTCCATTCACAGATCCAGACAACACATTTCACAGATTCAGAAATCTCCATTCCCAGACTCTGACAGCTACAATCACAGACCTAGAGAGCTCCGTTCATTGGCCAGACATCTCAATTCCATGACCCAGAAAATTCATTTCACAGACCCAGACAGCCCAATTAACAGACCATGACAGCTCCATTCACAGATTCAGAATTCACCATTCACGGATCCAGAGAGCTCTATTCACAGTCCCAGACAGCACCATACACAGAGTCAGAAAGCTAATTTCACAAACCCAGACAGCTCCATTCACAGAAGTAGACAGCACCATATACAGACTCGGAAACATCATTTCACAGAACCAGACAGATCGATTCACAGACTCAGAAACAAATTTCACAGAACGAAACAGATGGATTCAGAGACTCAGGAAGTTCATTTCACAGACCCAGACAGCTCCATTCCAAATTCGTTAAGCTCATTTCATAGACATAGATCTGTCAATTCAGAGACACAGACAGCTCCATTCACAGACCCAGACAGCTCCATTCACTGACCATGACAGCTCTTTTCACGGACCAGTGAGATTCATTCCCTAGGCAGGCAGCTCCATTCACAGAACCAGACTTCTCCATTCACAGACACAGAGAGCTCCATTCAATGACCCAGACAGCTCCTTTCACAGAGCAAGACAACTTATTTTACAGAACCAGACAGTTCCGTTCACAGACTCAGGAAGTTCATTTCACAGACCCAGACAGCTTCATTCCAGATTCAGAAAGCGCATTTCATAGACCTAGATAGTTCCACTCACAGAACCAGACTGCTCATGTCACAGAACCAGACATCTCCATTGACAGACTCAGACATATCCATTGACAGACTCTGACAACTCCATTCACAGACCCAGACAACAAGGAAGGGGAGGTTGTGTGGCTATGTTAATAAAGGAAGGAATCACTGTAATGCAGAGAAATGATATTGCGTCAAATGATCAGGATTGTGAAACAGTTTGGGTGGAGATAAGGAATAATAAGGGGAAAAAACACTAGTTGGCGTAGTCTATAGGCCTCCGAAGATTTGCAAATCTGTTGGATGGAGTATTAATCAGGAAATAGTTGAGGTTTGTAATAAGGGAACAGCTGTAATTAAGGGGATTTAATCTATCATATTAACTGGACAAATCAAATTGGGCAGGGCAGCCTTGAGGATGAGTTCATTGAGTGTATTAGGGATGGTTTTCTTGAGCAGTATGTAACTGAACCGACCAAGGGGCAAGCAACCTTAGATTTGGTCCTGTGTAATGAGACAGGATTAATTAAAATGTCCTAATAAAGGATCCCCTTGGAATGAGTGACCATAACATGGCTGAATTCCATATTCAATTAGATGGTAAGAAGGTTGGATCTCAAACAAGCATGCTGAGCTTGAATAAAGGAGACTATGAAGGTATGAGAGCGGAATTGATTAGAGTGGACTGGGAAAATAGATTAAAGGGTAAGACGGTGCATGATCAGTGGTGTACATTTTAAGGAGTTATTTTACAACTTCCAAAAAAAATATATTCCACTGAGTAAAAAAGTGTGTAAAAGAAAAGATAGCCATCCGTGGCTACATAAAGTAATTAAGGATAGTATCCGACTTAAAACAAGGGCATATAAGGTAGCCCAATCTAGTGGGATGATAGAAGATTGTGAAGTATTTAAAAGACAGCAAAAAATAACTAAAAGATTGATTAAGAAAGGGAAGATAGATTATGAAAGTAAATTAGCAAAAAATATAAAAACAGATAGCAAAAGTTTCTATAGTTATATAAAAAGAAAAAGGGTGGCTAAACTAAATGTTGGTCCCTTAGAGGATGAGACCGGGAAATTATGGTGGGAAACATGGAGTTGGCAAAAACGCTGAACAATTATTTTGTAACAGTCTTTACGGTAGAGGACACTAAGAATATCCCAACACTGGACAAACAGGGGGCTCTAGGGGGGGAGGAGCTAAACACGATTGAAATCACTAAGGAAGTGGTACTTGGAAAAATAATGGGACTCAAGGCGGAAAAATCCCCTGGACCTGATGGCTTACATCCTAGGGTCATGAGGGAAGTGACGGTAGGGATTGTGGATGCATTGGTAATAATTTTCCAAAACTCACTGGACTCAGCAAAGGTCCCGGTAGATTGGACAACTTCTCATGTAACACCCTTATTTAAAAAAGGTAGTAGGCAGAAGGCTGGAAACTATCGACCTGTTAGCCTAACATCTGTGGTTGGTATAATTTTAGAGTTCATTATTAAGGAGACAGTAACGGGACATTTGAATAAGCATAATTTAATAGGACAAATTCAGCATGGTTTTATGAAAGGGAAGTCATGTTTGACAAATTTGCTTGAGTTCTTTGAGGAAGTAACATGCAGGGTGGATAAAGGGGAACCAGTGGACGTAGTGTATTTAGACTTCCAAAAGGCATTTCACAAGGTGCCACATAAGATTATTGCTCAAGATAAAAATCATGGGATTGGGGATAATATTCTGGCATGGGTGGTGAATTGGCTATCTAAGAGAAAGCAGAGAGTTGGAATAAATGGTTCATTCTCAAACTGGCAATCCGCAGGGGTCAGTGCTGGGTCCCCAACTCTTTACAATCTATATTAATGATTTGGAGTAGGGGACCGAGTGTAACATATCAAAGTTTGCAGATGTTACAAAAATGGGAAGGAAAGTAGTGAGTAAGGAGGCCATAACAAACATGGAAAGGGACATAGACAGGCAAAGTAAGTGGGCAGAGATTTGGCAGATGGAATACAATACTGGAAAGTGTGAGGTTATGCACTTTGGCAGGAAAAATCAGAGAACAAGTTATTATCTTAATGGCAAGAAACTGGAAAGTACTGGAGTACAAAGGGATCTGGGGGGTCCTGGTGCACGAAACACAAAAAGTTAGTATGCAGGTTCAGCAAGTGATCAAGAAGGCCAATGGAATGTTGGCTTTTATTGCTAAGGGGATAGAATATAAAAACAGGGAGGTATTGTTGCAGTTCTACAAGGTATTGGTGAGACCGCACCGGGAATACAGCATCCATTTTTGGTGTCCATACTTAAGAAAAGACATACTTGCTCTCGAGTCAGTACAAAGAAGGTTCACTCGGTTAATCCCGGGGATGAGGGGGTGGACATATGAGGAGAGTTTGAGAAGATTGGGACTCTACTCATTGGAGTTCGGAAGAATGAGAGGCGATCATATTGAAACATATGAGATTGAGAAGGGGTTGATCGGGTGGATGTGGTGAGGATGTTCCCAATGATGGATGAAACTAGATTTAGAGGGCATAATCTTAGAATAAGGGGCTGCTCTTTCAAAACTGAGATGAGGAGAAACTTCTTCCCTCAGACGGTAGTAAGTCTTTGGAATTTGCTGCCCCAGAAAGCTGTGGAAGCTCCATCATTAAATAAATTTTAAACAGAAATAGATAGTTTCATAGAAGTAAAGGGAATTAAGGGTTACGGGGAGCGGGCAGGAATTTGGACATGAGTCAATGTTTGGAACGTTCATGGCCCTGTGGGTGACGGAGCGGGCCCAGGGGCCGTGTAGCCTGGTTCTGCTCCTACTTCTTGTGTTCTAATTATGTGTTAGATTTCAGGAGATGGTTCTATTCCTGTTCCTGGCTGGGGTGGAGATCACCATTTACAGAAGGTAAGTACTGTAGAAAATATAGGGACAGTGATCTCCTGGACGAGTTTCGATCGCCTAGATGGGCCGGAGAGGAATTTCCCAGATTTTTTCCCACAACTTGGCATCTCACAGAAATCACAGAAACCCCACAGATAGAGGCCATTTCGGCCCATCGAGCCTGCACCGACACATATCCCACCTGATCCCCGTAACCCCACGTACTTAATCCCCCTAACATTAAGAATCAATTTATCATAGCCAATCAACCTAACCCGCACATCTTTGGACTGTGGGAGGAAACCGGAGCACCCAGGGGAAACCCACGCAAACATGGGGAGAATGTGCAAACTCCACACAGACAGTCACTCGAGGCCGGATTCGAACCCGGGTCCCTGGTGCTGTGAGGCAACAGTGCTAACCACTATGCCACCGTGCTGCCCAGGAGATCACATGGGTTCTGGAGGGAAGTTGAGTGATAGTACATTTGAGGTTAGGATCAGATCAGCCATGATCTTATTGAATGGTGGAGCAGGCTCGAAGGGCCGTTTGGCCTACTCCTGCTCCTACTTCTTATGTTCTTATTTCACCGATATAGACATATCCATTCGCAGACCCAGACAGCTCCATTCACAGAGTCAGAAAGTTAATTGCTATAATCGGAAAGTTCATTTCACAAACTCAGGCAGCTCCATTCACAGACTCAGACAGCTCCATTCACAGACCCAGGCACAGCTCCATTCACAGAGACCGAAAGCTCATTCCACCGACTTAGAGAACTCCATTCAGAGACTCAGCAATCTCATTTCACAGACTCAGAGAGCTCCATTCACAGACACAGAGTTCATTTCACAGACTCAGAATGGTCACTTCACAGACTCAGAGATCTCCATTCACTGTCTCAGGCAGATCCATTCACAGACTCAGACAAGTCCATTCACAGACACCGAAAGCGGAATGCAGCAAGCGCCAAGTCCGTGGCAGAATGAGTGGCTCAGCTACACAGGAGGGGAGGAAAAGGAGTTGGAGAGCACTTGTGATAGCGGATTCTATCATAAGGGGAACAGATAGAAATTTCCGTGGCCGCAGACGTGACTGCAGGATATATGTTGCCTCCCTGGTGCCAGGGTCAAGGATGTCACTGAGAGGCTGCAGGACATTTTGAAGCGGGGGTTGGGGGTGAACAGCCAGAGGTCGTAGTCTATATCGGTACCAACGACATAGGTAGAAAGAGGGACGAGGTCCGGCAAGCAGTATATAGGGAGCTAGGATTTAATTTAAAGATCAGGACTTCAAAGGTAGTAATAACAGGATGACATCCAGTGCCACGTGCCAGTGAGAGAAGAAATAGGAGAATAGACCAGATGAATGCGTGACTGGAGAGATGCTGTAGGAGGGAGGGATTTAAATTCCTGAGGCACTGGGACCGATTCTGGGGAATGTGGGCCCATACAAGCTGGACGGGTTACTCCTCGACCGAACCGGGATAAATATCCATGCAGCAGGATTTGCTAGTGCTATTGGGAAGCATTTAAAGTAGTTCGACAGGAGCCTGGGAAGCTATGTGCGGGCCCAGAACAGAGAAAAACCAAGGTGGAATTGCAAGTTAGAAAAGTAGTCAGCAAAACTAGTAGGGGGCAAAAACAAAGGCCAACCGTAAAGAGGGACAAAGTGCAGAAAAATATTCATCAGGCAAATTTGAACGCACTTCATCTAAATGCATGTAGCATTCGCCACAAGGTGAATGCATTAATGGCACTAATATAAGTAAATGTGTATGATGTAATTGCCTTTACATGGACATGGCTGTAGGTTAACCAAAGCTGGGAACTGAATGTTCCAGGGTACTCAGCATTTAGGAAGGATAGATAAAAAGGGAAAGGAGGTGGCGTAGTGCTGTTACATAGAAACATAGAGATAGGAACAGGAGTAGGCCATTCGGCCCTTCGAGCCTGCTCCGCCATTCAATGAGATCATGGCTGATCTTCGTCTGAGATCATAGCTGATCTTACCAGTTCAGTACCCCGTCCCCGCCTTTTCTCCGTAACCCTTAATCCCCTTAGCCTTCAGAAATATATCCAATTCTCTCTTGAAAATATTTATTGAATTAGCCTTCACAGCCCTCTGTGGCAGGGAATTCCACAGGCTCACCACTCTTTGAGTGAAGAAATTCTTCCTCATCTCTGTTTTAAATGATTTGCCCGCTATTTTTAGACTGTGACCCCTGGTTCTGTGATCCCCGGCCATTGGAAACATTCTCTCTGAATTCAGCCTGTCCAGGCCTGCCATAATTTTATATGTTTCGATGAGATCCCCTCTCAATCTTCTAAACTCCAGTGAGTACAAGCCCAAACTATTTAATCTCTCTTCGTAGGTCATTCCCGCCATTCCAGGTTTCAGCCTGGTGAATCGCCGTTGCACTCTTTCCATGGCAAGAACATCCTTCCGCAGATGGGGCGACCAAAACTGTACACAATACTCCAGATGCGGTCTCACCAGCACCTTGTACAGCTGTAGTAAGGTATCCCTATTCCTATACTCGAACCCCCTTGATATGAAGGCCAACATACCATTTGCCTTCTTAATCGCCTGTTGCACCTGCATGCTCTCCTTCAGTGACTGGTGCACAAGAACACCCAGGTCCCTCTGCACTTCCCCATCTCCCAATCTATTGCCATTTAGATAATAATCTACCCTCCTGTTTTTACCCCCAAAGTGGATAACCTCGCATTTATCCACATTATAGTGCATCTGCCACGTATCCGCCCATTCCCCCAACCTGTCCAAATCGCACTGTAGCCTCCTGACATCCTCATCAGAGCCCACCCCTCCTCCTAGTTTAGTGTCGTCAGCGAATTTGGAAATATTGCATCCAATTCCCTGATCCAGATCATTTATATATATTGTGAACAGCTGGGGTCCCAGGACAGATCCTTGCGGCACCCCGCTGGTCACTGCCTGCCACTCCGAAAACGAGCCGTTTATTCCAACTCTCTGTTTTCTATCCGCCAGCCAGTTCTCTATCCACGTTAATACTTTGCCCCCAATTCCATGAGCCTTAATTTTGCATGATAATCTTTTGTGTGGAACCTTATCGAAGGCTTTCTGGAAGTCAAGGTACACCACATCCACTGGCTCTCCCCCAACTATTTTACCAGTTACTTCCTCAAAAAATTCCAGCAGATTAGTCAAACACGATTTACCCTTTGTAAATCCATGTTGACTCTGTCCGATCCTTTCCCCATTTGTCAAGTGCTCCGCTATTTTATCCTTAATAATGGACTCTAGCATTTTGCCCACAACCGATGTAAGGCTTACTGGTCTATAATTCCCTGCTTTCTCTCTACCCCCCTTTTTAAATATTGGGGTAACATTAGCTACCCTCCAATCCACGGGTATTGTTCACGAGTCAATGGAGTTCCGGAAGATGATCCTTAGAGCATCTGCTATCTCCAGGGCCACCTCCTTAAGTACCCTAGGATGTAGTTTATCAGGCCCCGGGGATTTGTCGGCCTTCAGTCCCCTCAACTTACCCAACACCATATCCCTAGAGATACTAATTTCTGTCAGCTCCTCCCTCTCATTAGTCCCTATGTTTGCCGATATTCCTGGGAGGTTATTTGTGTCCTCCTTTGTGAATACAGAACCAAAGTATGAGTTTAATTGGTCTGCCATTTCCTTATTCTCCATTATATATTCTCCCGAATCGGACTGCAAGGGACCGACTTGGGATTTTACCAGTCTTTTCCTCCTGATATACCGATAAAAGCTTTTGCAGTCTGTCTTTATGTTTGCTGCAAGTTTACTTTCGTATTCTATTTTCCCCTTCCTGATTAATCCCTTTGTCCTCTTTTGCTTTATCCTGTACTGCCCCCAATCTTCCGGTCTGGTGCTTTTTTTTGCCAGTTGATATGCCCTTTTTTTTTATTTTATGCTGTCCCTAATTTCCCTCGTTATCCACGGTTGAGTCACCTTTTAAGGTTTATTTTTATGCCAAACCGGTATAAACATGTTCTGGAATTCTTCCATTCTATCTTTGAATGCTTGCCATTGTCTATCCACTGTCAATCCCCCCAGAAACACTACCCAATCAATCTTACCCAATTCCCGTCTCATACCCTCGTAATTCCCTTTATTTAAGTTCTGGACCTTAGTCTCTGATTCAATTTCCTCACTCTCCATCTCGACTGAGAGCTCGATCATATTATGATCGCTCTGACCCAAGGGGCCTCGTACAAGAAGATTGCTGATAAGTCCCTTCTCATTGCACAATACCCAGTCTAAAATGGCCTGATCTCGAGTCGGCTCCTCGACATATTGGTCCAGATAACCGTCCCGAAAACATTCCAGGAATTCCTCCTCCTCAGAATTTTTACTAATTTGGGTAGTCCAATCAATATGTAAATTAAAGTCACCCATGATGACAGCTGTGCTCTTATCGCACGCTTCTCTAATTTCCCTTTTTATGCCTTCCCTCACCTCCATATTACTATTTGGAGGCCTATATATCACACCCACTAACGTTTTCCTCCCCTTGCTATTTCTCATTTCTACCCATACAGATTCCGTTTCATCCGAGTTAATATCCTTCCTTTCCATTGCATTAATCCCCTCCTTTACCAGCAATGCTACCCCACCTCCCCTACCTTTTTGCCGATCCTTCCTAAATATTGTATATCCCTGGATGTTAAGTTCCCAGCCTTGCCCACCCTGCAGCCACGTTTCTGTAATCCCAATCAAATCATACTTGTTTACCTCTATTTCCACAACTAATTCATCCACCTTGTTCCTAATGCTTCTAGCATTAAGATACAAAGCCTTCAGGCTTGCTTTTTTCACACTCTCATTATGAATTAGTTTGGCCCTTTGTGTTTCTCTCCTTTGCTTATTGCTTCTCACCTTTCTACCATCTATTTCTGACTTCATATGACTTCCCTCTTTTCCACTACCTAGGTTCCCATCCCCCTGCCAAATTAGTTTAAATCCTCCCGAACCGCCCTAGAAAATATTACCCCGAGGACATCGGCTCCCTCACAGTTCAGGTGTAGACCGTCCCCTTGGTACAGGTCACTCCTCCCCAAGAACTGGTTCCAATGCCTCAAGAATTTAAATCCCTCTCCCTTGTTAATAAGGGATAAAACATGTAAGGTCGTGATAAATTGTATTGGCTTGCCAGATCGTGGTGTAGGTCTGGTATCAGTTTGGTGCAGCTAAGAAACAGCAAAGGGTGGATAATATTGGTGGGTGTTGTGTATAGGCCACCAAACAGTAGCGATAATGCAGGGCACAGTATCAATCAAGAGAATAGAATTGCATGTAACAAGGGCAATACGGTAATCATGGGGGACTTTAATCTACATATTGATTGAGCAAATCAAATTACCAATAATGGTGTGGAGGACTAATTATTGGAATGCATGCGACATGGTTTCCTGGATCAGTATGTGGAGGAACCAATCAGGGAAAAGGCTAGCCTCGATCAGGTACTGTGTAATCAGAGAGGGCTAATCAATAATCTTGTGGTAAAGGGGCATTTAGGGACAAGTGACCATAATATGATTGAATTTTGTGGGCCTACATCCCACCACACGCTAATGGCAAACTAGCACTGAAGGACCTCTACAGGGCCATCAGCGAACAACAAACTGCGCACCCAGACAAAGCTTTTATCATCGCGGGGGACTTCAATCACATAAACCTAAAAAGTGTACTACCGAATTTCCACCAGAATGTTTCCTGCCCGACAAGAGGGGAGAACACACTGGATCAAGTCTATATGAGCATTGTAGACGCTTATAAGGCCATTCCCTGCTCCCACCTTGGGAAGTCTGACCAACTCTCCCTGTTTCTAGCCCCGGCATACAAACCGCTCATCAAAAGATTGAGAACATCAGTGAGATCAGTGAAAGTATGGCCAGAGGGGGCAGTCTCGGAGCTTCAGGATTGCTTCGAACGCACTGATTGGGGCATGTTTGCCCATAATGACATCGACGAATACGCATCCGCAGTGCTATTCTACATTAACATTTGCGTCGAGGTCGTCACGACCCATAAAAATATCAGGACATACCCAACCAGAAACCCTGGATGAACGGAGAGGTCCGCTCGCTGTTGAAAGCATGCGACGCAGCATTTACATCTGGCAACGCGACGGCTTACAGTGCAGCCAGGACCAACCTAAAAAAGGGTATCAGGACTGCCAAAAGGAAACAGACACTGCGGATAGAGGATCATTTCCACAGCAACTCGGACCCCCGGTGCATGTGGCAAGGCATCAAGTCCATCACTGACTACAAGGGCAAAAAAACCAGCCCCACGGTTTACGATGCCTCCCTTCCGGAGGAGCTTAACAACTTCTACGCTCGCTTCGACAGGGACAACAGGGAGCCAGCTACCAAAGCCTTGCCACCCCCGGAAGACCAGGTGCTCACTCTGTCGACCTCCGACGTAAGGGGTGTTCTACGCGGAGTGAACACACGAAAGGCTGCTGGACCAGCTAGCTTCCCTGGACGGGTGCTGAAGCAATGTGCTGACCAGCTGGCTGATGTCTTCACCGCCATCGTCAATCTGTCATTGGCCCAGGCAGTAGTCCCTACATGCTTCAAGACCGCCACCATTATTCCTGTGCCAAAACAAACGGCCGTGACGTGCCTGAACGACTATCGACCTGTCGCACTCACACCCATCATAATGAAGTGTTTCGAGAGACTGGTCCTGGCTCACATCAAAGCCAGTGTTCCGGCCTCACTTGACCAACACCAGTTTGCCTATCGTGCAAACAGATCAACGGAGGATGCAATCCCAACTGCTCTACACTCGGCACTGAATCACTTTGATGGTAAGGAGACCTACATCAGAATGCTGCTCATAGACTACAGCTCAGCATTCAACAGTATCGTCCCCAACAAGCTGGCCACCAAACTCCAAACTCTTGGTCTGAACACTTCACTCTGCAACTGGACCCTGGACTTCCGAACAAACAGACCCCAGTCTGTCAAATTAGGTAACCACACCTCCCCCCCCTGACCCTGAACACGGGGGCACCACAAGGATGTGTGCTGAACCCTCTCCTCTACCCTCTCTTCAACCACGACTGTGTGGCTGTTCATGGTTCCAAAACCATCATCAAGTTTGCGGCTGATACCACGGTAGTAGGCCAGATCACCAACAACGATGAGTCAGCCTACAGGGAGGAGGTCCAGCATCTTGGGAAGTGGTGCGCCGATAACAACCTGGCGCTTAACATCAAGAAAACCAAAGAAATCATTGTGGACTTCAGGAAGTCTAAAGGCGGAAGTCACACCCCCATCCATATCAATGGAGCTGTGGTGGAAAGGGTGGACAGCTTTAAGTTCCTCGGAGTCCACGTCACAGAAGACCTCTCCTGGTCCCTCAATACCTCCTCTCTGGTGAAGAAGGCCCAGCAGCGCCTATATTTCCTAAGGAGGCTGAAGGGATGTCACCTGTCACACCAGATCCTCTCTAACATTTACCGCTGCACAATAGAGAGCATCCTGACGAACTGTATCACAGTATGGTATGGCAGCTGTAGCTACTATGACTGGAAAGCCCTGCAGCGGGTAGTCAAAACTGCCCAATGCATTACCGGCACCCGGCTGCCGACCATAAAGCACATATACCAGAAACGCTGTTTACGGAGGTCACGGTCCATCATCAAAGAACCTGACCACCCCAGCCACAGTCTGTTCGCCCTCCTGCCATCTGGGAGACGCTACAGATGCATTCGCACCCGTTTGACCAGATTTAAGAACAGCTTCTTTCCCAGGGCTGTCATCCTACTGAACTCCACAAATAAACTCTATAGCCTGCACATCTGCCAATGCACTTCATTATGGTTATGTTTATATTAATGTATTACAAGCCAAATGTATGTTGAATGTTTAAATGTCTCAATCTAAATGTACACTCTCGGGAGCTGCAGGCCTACATTTAGTTGTACTGCACTTGTGCACTAACAATGACAATAAATGTTGATTTGATTTGATTTGATTTGATTTTTTTTGATATTAAGTTTGAGAGTGATGTCGACCAATCTGAAAGTAAGATCTTCAATCTAAACAGAGGAAACTACACGAGGGATAATTTGGCCATGGTAGATTGAGAGGCTACACTAAAAGGTATGAAGGTGGACATACAATGGCTAATAATCAAGGAAATAATGCATAGTTTGTAACAAACATATATTCCTCTAAGGCATAAAAACCCAAAAGTTAAAGTGATCCAGCCATGGCTAACAAAAGAAATTAAAGCTAGTATTAAGTCAAAGGAGGAAGCATATAAAGATTCCAGAAAAAGCGGTCAGCATGATGATTGGGATATTTTAGAAATCAGCAAAGGGGGACCAAGAAGTTGAGATATAAACAAAGGGTAAATGTAATATGAGCACAAACTAGTGAAAAAATATTAAAACGGATTGTAAAAGTTTCTACAGGTATTTCAAAAGTAAAAGACAGGCGAAGGTATATGTAGGTCCATTACAGTCAGAGACGGGAGAATTTATAACGGGGAATGAGGAAATGGCTGGGTAATTAAAGAAAGACTTGTTTCTGTCTTCATGGAGGAAGACACATAAAACCTCAGAATTATGATGAAACCAAGGGTGTGGCGAGAATGAGGAACTTATCAACTTATCAGTAAAAATTATGTACCAGCAAAATTAATGGGTCTAAAAGTCAATAACACCCAAGGACCAGAAGACCAACATCCTATGGTTTTGAAAGAGGTTGTCACTGTTATAATGGACGAATTGGTTGTCATCTTCCAAAATTAAATAGGTTCTGGAACCGGTCCTGCAGATTGGAGGATAGCAAATGTAACCCAGCTTTTTATGAAAGGAGGGAAAGAGAAAACGGAGAACGACAGACCTGTTAGTCTCACATCAGTATTTGGGAAAATGCTGGATTCTATTATAAAGAATGCAATAACTGGGCATATGAAACTAATAGTAAGATTGGACGGAGTCAACATGGATTTATGAAAGGGAAATCCTGTTTGACAAACCTATTGGGGTTCTTTGAGTATGTAAGTAGTGGACTAGACAAAAGGGAACCGGTAGATATGGTGTATTTGGATTTTCAGAAGGCCTTCGATAAAGTCCCACACAAGAGGTTTTTGAACAAAGTTAGGGCACATGGAATTGGGGGTAATATACTAGCATGGATTGAGAATTGGTTAACAGACAGAAATCAAAGAGTAGGGATAAACGGGTCTTTTTCAGGATGGCAGGCTCTGACTAGTGGGGTAGCACAACGTTCGGTGCTTGGGCCCCTGCTATTTACAATCTATATCAATGATTTGGATGAGGGGCCTAAATGTAACTATTCCAAATTTGCTGATGACACAAAGCTAGGTGGCAGTGTCAGTTGCGAAGAGGATGGGAAGAGGCTTAAAGGGGCTCTCGACAAGCTCAGGTATTGGGCGAGAACATGGGAGATGGGATATAATGTTGAAAAATCAGAAGATATCCACTTTGGTAGAATAAACAGAAAGGCAGAGTATTTCCTAAATGGTGAAAAATTGGGGAATGCAGATGCAAGGGACATGGCTGTCCTTGTACATGAATCACTGAAAGTGAATGTGCAGGTGCAGCAAGTCATTAGGAAGGCAAATGGTATGCGGGCCTTTATTACTAGAGGATTTGAGTGCAGGAGTAAAGAAGTCTTACTCCAACTATATAGGGCGTTGGTGAGATCGCACCTGGAGTACTGTGTACAATGTTGGTCTCCTTACCTAAGGAAGGACATACTTGCCATAAAGGGAGTGCAACGAATGTTCAGGAGATTGATTCCTGGGATGGCGAGGCTTTCATATGAAAAGAGATTGAGCAAGCTAGGCTTGCATTCTCTTGAATTCTGAAGAATGAGAGGGGAACTCATTGAAGCATACCATATTAATAGAGGGCTTGATAGTGTGGATGCTGGGAGAATGTTTCCCTTGGCTGGGCAGTCTAGAACCAGGGGCCACAGCCTCAGCATAAAAGGGTAGCCCATTCAGAACGGAGATGAGGGGAAATTTCTTCACACAGAGGGTGGTGACTCTTTGGAATTTTTACCAGAGGGCTGTGGAGGCTCAGACATTGGGTATATTAAAAACAGGAGTCGATAGATTGCTGACTGGTAAGGGCATCAAGGGATATGCTGATAGGACCGGTGAAAGGAATTGAAGCAGAAGATCAGCCATGATCTCATTTTATGGCGGCACAGGTTAGAAGGGCTGAATGTCCTTCTCCTGCTCCTATTTCTTATGTTCTTATGTTCTTCTTTTCTCAGTGTCATCTCCTGTACATGAACAGCACACAGCGGGTAAAATGGAACTGCTCACTTCCGCCTGGTACTGTATTGATCGTGCATGTCAGTGCCACCTCCTGTACATGTATAGCACACAGCTGGTAATAGGGAACAATTAACTCCCCTCTGCTAATGTATGGCCCCTGTGTTTCTCAGCAGCAACTCCTGTCTCTAATGTGAACATTGGATAAAATATAGTGAGTGAGAGTGATGCAGGCTAGGCGACAGAATTAGTCACAGAGAGAGGGAGGAGCGGTAGGCCAGGTGAGTGAGTATGTGAGTGAGTGTGTGTGTGTGTGTGTGTGTGTGAGAGAGAGAGAGAGAAAGAGAGAGAGGGAGATAATAGGCCAGACTACAGAGTGTGGGAGTGAGAGAGAGAGAGAGGGGGAGTGCTCAGATGAGAGGGGGTGCGGCTAGGGAGCCCAGGCGAGAAAGAGAGAGAGAAAGAGGTGAGGTCGTTTTGGGGAGAGGGAAAGAGAGAGGTGAGGTAAGCCAGGCGAGCGAGAGAGACAGAGAGAGGGAGAGAGAGAGAGAGAGAGAGGTGAGGTAGGCCAGGCGAGAGCGTATATGAGTGAGTGAGGGAGAGAGAGATAGAGAGAGAGAGACTGGCCAGGTGAGAGTGAGAGGGGACCGGTGAAAGAATGGGTCACTGTGAGAGAGGGAGAGGTGAAGCAAGCCAGGCAGGAGTGATATATTCCTACAGTGTTACTATGATCAATGTTTCTATATACACGTGTCTTCATATTCATTTTTGCTTTATGGGAGTATTGTATTGCACAAAGAATGCCTTTAGTAGTGTTCTAATTTCTGCAGGGGTTTCAGTGATTCCACTAATATTGTCATGGGGACTGGGTTTAGATTTAGAGTGGGTATCTCACCCAATCCGTGTATATGAGTCACGGATATGTGGGAGGGTTTTAGTGATTACTGTCGGAGCTTGGCAGAGAACTGTGTTAATATTACGCTGTTGTCTCTGTCAGAGTGTTAATCGCCCTGAGGGAAGTGGGAAGCTTCACGGTTCACAGGGTGTCTCTGGTGGTTGGTTATGATACACACAGTGTGAACGTGTGTGTGTTAATATTAACATGTGTCACTGGCCCCTTGGTTTGGACAGCTTATGAGGCGGGATATAGTTATGATGCTGGAAAGTTCTTCTCATCATTTAATTAATTTAACAATTAGAGTAAACGGATATTTCATCGCATTCTTCAACTGCTCTCTGAACCTAGTCTGGGTCACGGCGTAAATACAAGTGTTTGTGCAGCAACTCAGGAGCTGGAGCATGAATCCAATTTTTTGCACGTAAATAGGTAGAGATGCAGACTGATACCCCAAATGCCGCATCCGGCTCCATACAGAATACAACATGAAGATTGCCCATAAGAGTATGAAATTTCCCGAGATAAGAAACAGTTAAATTATGGATTTCCTTCGACTCTCCATCTCTGGGTCTTTGGGGCTCTCCCCACTGCTGTTTCCCCGGAGTCTCCTGCGGGCTCTGCTGGCCACTAAAATGTGTCTGACGGTTAAAACATTGAGCAGCAGAACCAGAACAAATGGGACACACGGGGTGAGAATATAATGAAGGAGTTCGATTGTTGCCCAGACCCATGAATATATAACATCGAATGTTACACTACAAAACCAGGGAGTGTTCGTAAACACATATTTACCAGTCATCATAAAATACAAGGGGATGTCCTTTAAACAGCTCAGCGCAATCAGTGTTCCTAAAACCACAGCTGCTGTTTTCTCGGTGCAATATTTAGTTTTCAGCTTCTGGCAACAAATGGCCACAAATCGATCAAAGGTGAAGCTGATGGTGAACCAGACAGAACAGTCTGTGGCTGCATAAAGCAGGACGGCGTGTATGTTACACAGGGGGATATAGTGCATGAAACCAAACTGTCTTGCATAAACAATCGGAATCTACCTCAATATCAAGTCGAGGATAATGACCAGTAGATCCGCCGCTGCCATTGCCACCAGGTAGCGAGTGACACATTTCGTGAGACCGCACTTTCCCCGAGACAAGATCACAATCGTCACTAAGTTAACTGTGAGGAAGGAAAATAAAGAGAGAAATTATAAATCAGGCTGGGACCAAACGCAGCAGTTTTCTGGAGTTACATAAGAACATAAGACCATAAGAAGTAGGAGCAGGATTAGGCCATACGGCCCCTCGGGCCTGCTCTGCCATTCAATAGGATCATGGCTGATCTGAACCTAGACTCACGTCCACTTCCCTGCCCTCTCCCCATAACCCCTAATTCCCTTATCTGCTAGGAAACTGTCTATCTTCGTTTTAAATCTATTTAATTTTCCAGCTTCCACAGCTCTCTGGGGTAGCAAATTCCATAGATTCACCACTCTCTGAGTAAAGAAGTTTCTCCTCATCTCAGTTTTGAAAGGGCAGCCCTTATTCTAAGATTATGCCCCCTAGTTCTAGTCTCACACATCAGTGGAAACTTCCTCACCGCATCCACCCGATAAATTCCCCTCACAATCCCAACTTATCGCCTCTGATTCTTCTGATCTCCAATGAGTAGAGGCCCAACCTACTCAACCTTTTCTCATACGTCAACCCCCTGATCTCCAGAATCAACCGAGTGAACCTTCTCTGAGCCGCCTCGAGAGCAAGAAAATCTTTTCTTAAATATGGAAACCAAAACTGCACGCAGTATTCCAGGTGTAGCCTCACCAATACCCTGTATAACTGCAGCAAGACTTCCCAGTTTTTATACTCCATCTCCCTTGCAATAAAAGCCAAGATTCCATTGGCCTTCCTGATCACCTGCTGCACCTGCATACTAACTGTTTATGTTTCATGCACCAGGACCTCCAGATCCTTTTGTACTGTAGCACTTTGCAGTTTCTCTCCATTTAGATAATAACTTGCTCTTTGATTTTTTTCTGCCAAAGTGCATAACCTCACACTCTCCAATATTATATTCCATCTGCCAAATCTCTGCCCACTCACTTAGCCTGTCTATGTCCTTTTGCAGATTTTTTATGATCTCCTCACTCACTGCTTTCCCTCCCATCTTTGTATCGTTGGCAAACTTGGATATGTTGCACTCGGTCCCTTCCTACAAATCATTAACATAGATTGTAAAGAGTTGGGGTCTCAGCACTGACCCCTGCAGAACACCACTAGTTACTGATTGCCAGCCCGAGAAGGAACCATTTATCCCAACTCCTTGTTTTCTGTTAGATAGCAAATCTTCCACCCATGACAGTATATTACACCCAATCCCGTGATTTTTCATCTTGAACAGTAATCTTTTGTGTGGCACCTTGTCAAATGCCTTTTGGAAGTCGATATACACTACATCAACTGGTTCCCCTTTATCCACCCTGTATGTTACGTTCTCAAAGAATTCGAGCAAATTTGTCAAACAAGACTTCCCCTTCATATAACCATGCTGACTCTGTCCTATTAAATTATGTTTATCCAAATGCTCTGTTACTGTTTCCTTAATAATGGACTCCAACAGTTTTCCAACCACAGATGTTAGGCTAACTGGTCTATAGTTTCCAGCTTTTTGTCTACTTCCCTTCTTAAATAAGAGTGTTATATTAGCAGTTTTCCATTCTGCCGGGACCTTTCCTGAGTCCAGGGAGTTTTGGAAAATAATCACTAATGCATCCACAATCCCTACCGCTACTTCTCTCAAGACCCCAGGATGTAGGCCATCAGGTCCGGGGGATTTATCCACCTTAAGTCCCATTATTTTACCGAGTACTATCCCCTTAGTGATTTTAATCGAGTTTAGCTCCTCCCCCCGCCCCCCCATTGCCCCCTGTTTGTCCAGTGTTGGGATATTTTTAGTGTCCTCTACTGTAAAGTCTGATACAAAATATTTGTTCAGCGTCTTTGCCATCTCCATGTTCCTCAACACTAGTTTCCCGGTCTCATCCTCTAAGGGACCAACTTTAGCCACCCTTTCTCTTTTTATACAGCTGTAGAAACTCTTGCTATCTGTTTTTATATTTTTTGCTAGTTTACTTTCATAATCTATCTTCCCCTTCTTAATTAATCTTTTAGTTATTCTTTGCTGGCTTTTAAATGCTTCCCAATCTTCCATCCTCCCACTAGATTTGGCTACTTTATATGCCCTTGTTTTCAGTCGGATACTATCCATTATTAATTTACTAAGCCACGGATGGCTGTCTTTTCTTTTACTCCCCTTTTTCCTCAGTGAATATATTTTTCTTGAAAGATGTGAAATATCTCCTTGAATGTAGACCACTGCTCTTGTACCGTCTTACACTTTAATATACTTTCCCAGTCCACTTTCGTCAATTCTAATCTCATACCTTCATAGTCTCCTTTATTTAAGCTCAGTATGCTGGTTTGAGATCCAACACTCTCACCCTCAAACTGAATTTGGAATTCAACCATATTTTGGTCTCTCATTCCAAGGGGATCCTTTACTAGGATATTTTTTATTAATCCTGTCTCATTACACAGGACCAGATCTACGATTGCCTGCCCCCTGGTTGGTTCAGTTAAATTCTGCTCAAGTAACCTGCCCCTAACACATTCTGTGAACTCTTCCTCCAGGCTGCCATGCCCAAATTGATTAGTCCAGTCAATATGAAAGTTAAAATCCCCCATGATTATAGCTGTTCCCTTATTACAAGCCCCAACTATTTCCTGATATATACTCCGACCAACAGAGTTGCAACTGTTAGAAGGCCTATAGACTACACCCACGAGTGACGTTTTGCCGCTATTATTCCTTATCTCCACCGAAACTGTTTCACTATCCTGATCCTTTGACCCAATAACATTTCTGACTATTGCAGTGATTACATCCTTGATTAGCATAGCAACCCCACCTCCCTTTCCTTCCTGTCTGTCCTTCCTAATTATCAAATACCCTTGTATGTTTAGTGCCCAGTCATGATCATCTTGCAGCCATGTTTCCATAATGGCCACCAGATCATAAACATGTGCAGTTATTTGTACCGTCAACTCGTCTATTTTGTTATGAATGCTGCGTGCATTCAGATAAAGAACTTTCAAATATGTTTTCTGACAATGTATTCCTGCTATTTCCCCTTTTACTACTTTACCTTTATCATTATACATTCTGTCCCTTCCTGACACGCTCTGGTTTTTAATTCCTCCACTGTAACCTTGCTCTAATGCCTTCTCCACTGTCATTTTTATTTTTTGCTCTTTAAAACCTCCCCCCCCCAGTAATTAGTTTAAAGCCCTCTCTACTGCCCAAGTTATTCGATTCGCCAGGATTCTAGTCCCAGCACTGGCCAAGTGAAGTCCATCCCAACGGAACAGCTCTCTCCTGTCCCAGTACTGATGCCAGTGGCCCAAGAGGCAAAACCCATTTCTCCCACACCAGTCTTTGAGCCACGCATTTACCTCCCAAATTTTATTTACCCTAGCCAAATTTGCACGTGGCTCAGGTAGAAATCCAGAGATTATTAACCTTGTGGTTCTGCTTTTTAATTTGGCCCCTAGCTGCTCAAACTCCCTCAGCAGAATCTCTTTCCTTCTCCTATCTATATCGTTGGTACCAACATGGACCACGACAACTGGATCCTCCCCCTCCCACTCCAAGTTTCTCTCCAGCCCAGAGGAGATGTCCTTAAACCTAGCACCGGACAAGCAACACAGCCTTCGGGAATTCGGTGTGAAATGTGTAAATCATTAGAGATATTCAAAGACATAATCTAATTCTATTATCAATGTACAGCTGAATTCAAGCATTATTGTAAGAATTAAATGGGAATAAATAAAACATCACATTTACAGATGCTTGATCAATGTGATTTTAAATGCTGGATGTGCCTTCAACCCAGCAGACAAAAGCACCACCCAAGGTAGCAGATACAATGGACTAGAGCCCCTCAGGAAGCCTTTGTGTCCCAGGATCAGTCAGCATTTGGAGCAGTGCAATTCACTTCTACGCCCCTGCGTTAGTGAGGGGGGAATTTCTGCTTGGATTCCTGCTCCTGTTTAGAATATCCATTATATTTAGAACAGAAAATGATTGCAACCGCAAAATAGGGAAACTGCATCCCTTGACATGTAATAATTACAGGCAATTATATTTAAACTGAACGGCTGTAATATGCAAATGCTACGATACTATCTGCAAGTGCACTGCAGTTATAAACATAACTGGGCTATACGATGTGTTTTGAACCTTTAGAGTTGTGCATTATTTTGAAATACAAAATTGCAGCTTATTGAAAGGAAGATTTTCCAATTAACATTACAACGAATGGATTCTAGATTAAAATAATCAGTTATCATTTACCAGGTAATGTCCAACTGAATGCATTTATTAACAGTGAAATCAGACGAATTATCCCACAGGCAAAGTGCCACTGATTGCTTTTGTAAAGAAGCTGAAAACAAATTGAAGAAAATTATCCTTGTACTTTTTCACTTGTTGGTTGCCAACTTGTGTAGAGAATTTTGTCGAGGAAGATCAGAGGATTTTCTTATCCTCAGTAATTCAGTTACAATCAGCTGGGATCGGTTATCCTGAAGTATAGCAAGAGGAAAAATTGAATCACTCTGGGTCTCACTGAGAGATCTACTGAACTGTGACAGACGGGCACGGCATCCAATTTTAAATTCAAAACAAAGGTTGAAAATAAATATATTGAAATTTGGCTGAATGAATATTTTGTGAGAATGTAAATTATCCTCATAAACCTATTCTAACCATCAAAAGCAGTGCCAGTAATGCAGAACTGGATATGGTGTGAATGGAGACACTTACTGCAACTGAATGATTAGCGCATATTTCAGACATTTGAAGACGTGTATGTGATCTGCCAGGATTTGTTCACGTGACTCTATGTAAGGAACCACACTGAGCATTAGGTGTAAATCAAAGCAAAATACTGCGGATGCTGAAAATCTAAAATGAAAACGGAACATGTTGGAAATACTCACCAGGTCAGGCAGCATCTGTGGAGAGAGTTTCAGAGTTAATATGTTAGATTGATGACCTGTCGGCATTAGTTGAAAAAAAAATCCTGAACAAAGAAACCATTCTTCTGATCTGTTACAAATGTTCACTATCAATAGCAGTCCGAAATTCGGTAAATAAAGAGTCTCGTCCAGTATCATTGCTTGAGTTGAATGTCGAGTATTTTTAGCTTATTAACACTTTAGCATGCACAAAATCAATAGCCGAGAGGAGCGCGGGTGGGATAGTGAATGACAAGGAGAGAAATACAGTTAAGCATCATTTACAGAATTAATAGCAGGATACAGACACTTACCAGGGACACCAACAGCAGTGAGGGCGGAGGAGGCGGGAGGAAATGACATGAACAGTAATACAGACAGTAACGATTTACAGAATTAATTATTGATATTGAGGTTATCAGGAAGACAAACTGCACAAAGAACGTGCCAGTATTTTTATATAACAAACCAAGCATTGACAATGGTGCAACAACTTGGAACACAGAATATCATTAATAATTGAGTATACAACGTTAAATAGCAAGAATAATAGCGCAGTGTAACATGGTTGATACAAATAATCACTGGATATAGATACTTACTCGGAACACCAAAAACATCGAGGAGGGGAAAGTAGATACTTTGTATATCACCAAATATTAAACTTATCCGCACTTCTTCAACAAAATTATCAGGAAGTAGTGGGGCGGGTAGAACAACCATGATATCACTTCTGTGAGTGGCTGGTGATATCTATGCTGGATCGTATGAGGTGAACAGTGAAGGGTGCTTCTTATCTAGAGCAGAGAGTAATTCCCCGAGAGCCATCATTAGGCTTCACTGTAACTGGCCTTAATTAAAGACATTGAAAAAACAGACTCATTGAACCAATGTCACAACAACACTTTACAGCATCACACTCTAGCTCATCTTACTGTACACAGTTTTAAATTAAAGGAGGGAATCTGAAATGCTTCACCCGCCCATCAAATGTCGAGCTCAGAATAGGGAGAACGGAGTTTCTCTTCCTGTATTAACATAAGAACATAAGAACATAAGAAATAGGGGCAGGAGTAGGCCAATCGGCCCCTCGAGCCTGCTCCGCCATTCAATAAGATCATGGCTGATCTGATCCTAACCGCCAATCCACTATCACATAAGCATCTCCTGAATCTAACAGAATTAGATGCACGAAATAAGAGCAGGATCAGGCTACACGGCCCCTGGGCACGCTCCGCTATCCAGAGAGCAATGACCGATGCGAACATAGACTCATGTCCAAATTCCTGCCACTCCCCATAACCCTTAATTCCCTTTACTTCAAGGAAACTGTCTATTTCTGTTTTAAATTTATGTAATGATGTAGCTTCTACAGCTTTTTGGGGCAGCATTATCCATGGACCTACCACCCTCGGAGTGAAGTAGTTCCTCCTCATCTCAGTTTTGAAAGAGCAGCCCCTTATTCTAAGACAATGCCCCCTAGTTCTAGTTTCACCCATCATCTGGAAATTCCTCCCTGCATCCACCCGATCCAACCCCTCCACAATCTTATATGTTTCAATAAGATCGCCTCTCATTCTTCTGAACTCCAATGTGCAGAGTCCCAATCTACTCAACCTCTCCTCATATGTCCATCCTCTCATCCCCGGGATTAACCGAGTGAACCTTCTTTGTACTGGCTCGAGAGCAAGTATGTCCTTTCTTAAGTGTGGACACCAAAACTGTACGCAGTATTCCAGGTGCGGTCTCACCAATACCTTATACCACTGAAGCAATACCTCCCTATTTTTATATTCTATCCCCCTAGCATTGAATGCCAACATTCCATTGGCCTTCTTAATCACTTGCTGCACCTGCATACCAACCTTTTGAGTTTCGTGCACCAGGACCCCCAGATCCCTTTGTACTTCAGAACTTTCCAGTTTCTTGCCATTAAGATAATAACTTGCTCTACGATTTTTCCTGCCAAAGTGCATAACCTCACACTTTCCAGTATTGTGTTACATCTGCCAAATCTCTGCCCACTTACTTAATTTGTCTATGTCCCCTTGCAGGTTTTTTATGTCCTCCTCACTCACTACTTTCCCTCCCATCTTAGTATCATCTGCAAACTTTGATAAGTTACACTCGGTCCCATCCTCCAAATCGTTAATATAGATTGTAAAGAGTTGGGGACCTAGCACTGACCCCTGTGGAACACCACTAGTTACTGATTGCCAGTCTGAGAATTAACCATTTATCCCAACTCTCTGCCTTCTTTTAGATAGCCAATCCTCTATCCATGCCAGAATATTATCCCCAATCCCGTGATTTTTTATCTTAAGCAATAATCTTCTGTGTGGCACCTTGTCAAATGCCTTTTGGAAGTCTAAATACACTACGCCCACTGGTTCCCCTTTATCCACCCTATATGTTAGTCCTCAAAGAACTCCAGCAAATTTGTCAAACATGACTTCCCCTTCATAAAACCATGCTGACTTTGTCCTATTAAATTATGATTATCCAAAAGTCCTGTTACTGTCTCCTTAATAATGGACTCCAAAATTTTACCTACCACAGATGTTAGGCTAATCAGTCCATAGTTTCCAGCCTTCTGTCTACTGCCCTTTTAAATAAGGGTGTTACATTAGCAGTTTTCCAGTCTGCCGGGAGCTTTGCCGAGTCCAGGGAATTTTGGAAAATTATTCCCAATGCATCCACAGTCCCTACCGCCTCTTCCCTCAAGACCCAAGATGTAAGCTATCAGGGCCAGGTGATTTATCTGCCTTGAGTCCCATTATTTTACCGAGTACCACATCCTTAGTGATTTTGATCGTTTTTAGCTCCTCCACCCCCCCCTTTATCCCCCTGTTTGTCCAGTGTTGGAATATTCTTAGTGTCTTCTGCTGAAAAGACTGATACAAAATATTCATTCAGTGTTTTTGCCATCTCCATATTTCCCACCATTAATTTCCCGGTCTCATCCTCTAAGGGATCAACATTTACTTTCGCCACCCTTTTTCTTTTCATATAACTCTAAAAACTCTTGCTATCTGTTTTTATATTTTTTGCTAATTTACTTTCATAATCTATCTTACCTTTCTTAATCAATTATTTTGTTATTTTTTGCTGTCTTTTAAATTTTTCCCAATCCTCTATCCACCCACTAGATTTGGCTACCTTGTATGCCATTGTTTCTGGTCGAATACTTTCCTTAATTTCTTTACTTAGCCACGGATGGCTGTCTTTTCTTTTACACCCATTCCTTCTCAGTGGAATATATTTTTTGGGAAGTTGTAAAATAACTCCTTAAATGTACACCACTGATCATGTATCGTCTTACCCTTTAATCTATTTTCCCAATCCACTGTACTCAATTCCGCTCTCATACCTTCATAGTCTCCTTTATTCAAGCTTAGCACGCTTGTTTGAGATACAACCTTCTCATCCGCTAATTGAATATGGAATTCAACCTTGTTATGGTAACTCATTCCATGGGGATCCTTCACTATGACATTTTTAATTAATCCTGTCTCGTTACACAGGACCAGATCTAAGGTTGCTTGCCCCCTGGTAGGTTCAGTTATATACTGCTCAAGAAACCCATCCCTAATACACTCAATGAACTCATCCTCAAGGCAGCCCTGCCCAATTTGATTTGTCCAATTAATATGATAGTTAAAATCCCCCATAATTATAGATGTTCCCTTATTACAAGCCTCAACTATTTCCTGATTGATACTCCGTCCAACAGAGTTGCCACTGTTCGGAGGCCTATAGACTACGCCCACTAGTGTTTTTTTTCCCCTTATTATTCCTTACCTCCACCCAAACTGTTTCATTATCCTGATCTTTTGACCCAATATTATTTCTCTGTATTACAGTAATTCCTTCCTTTATTAACTTAGCCACCCCACCTCCCCTTCCTTCCTGCCTGTCCTTCCTAATCGTTTAATAACCTGGTATGTTTAATTCCCACGCATTGTCAACCTGCAGCCAAGTTTCTGTAATGGCCACAAGATCATACCCATATGTAATTATTTGTGCCATTAACTCATCTATTTTGTTACGAATGCTACGTGCATTCAGATAGAGAACTTTCAAATATGTTTTGTGACACTAAGTTCCTGCTTTTGCCCTTTTTATTACTTTACCTTTTACTCCATACCTTCTGCCCCTTCCGGACACGCTCTGGTTTTCAATTTCCCCACTGCTACCTAAGTCTATGACCTTCTCTGTTGTCATTTTTATTATTTAATCTCTAGGAACCTCCGCCCCCCACTAGTTAGTTTAAAGACCTCTCTACGGCCCTAGTTATATGATCCGCCAGGATTCTAGTCCCAGCACTGGCCAAGTGAAGCCCATCCCAACAGAACAGCTCCCTCCTGCCCCAGTACTGGTGCCAGTGTCCCAAGAAGCAAAACCCATTTCTCCCACACCAGTCTTTGAGCCATGCATTTAACTCTCTAATTTTATTTGTCCTAGCCAAATTCGCTCGTGGCTCAGGTAATAATCCATAGATTATTACCCTTCTGGTTCTGCTTTTTAATTTGGCCCCTAGCTGCTCAAACTCCCGCAGCAGAACCTCCTTCCTTGTCCTATTGAACTGAAACTGAG
This sequence comes from Somniosus microcephalus, assembly GCF_052327205.1. NCBI lineage: Eukaryota > Metazoa > Chordata > Chondrichthyes > Squaliformes > Somniosidae > Somniosus > Somniosus microcephalus. The sequence goes on along the minus strand of NW_028225186.1, from coordinate 11,692,609 downwards.
AGCCGAAGACGAGGAAGTGACAGGAATAAGGAATGACTAACAGAAAAACAAAGCTGGATTGCCCCAAAATTGTTTTCTGGTTTATTCCATGCTAGGCCATCAGAGCAAAATCATTCACCAGAAATAAATGTTCCGAAATGACAGGGTCTTAGAAATGATCCCAGTGATGGAACGATGGGACTGGCCTACATGACACTGCTCCTGCCGCAGTTTGGGAATATAATCCCTGGGCCGCCTAGATTACACTGCTCGTGCCTCAGTCCAGGAATCTCATTCCCTGCGCATTCTCTGCTGCCTGAATCTAAAACAAGAACATGAACAAGTTGTTTCTGAAGAATTGCCTTACCCAGCCAAATATGTCATGCTGCTTTACCGAGGGGAATTATACCTGAAAGGAGCAAAGTATTGATAACAAGGATTCAAAGGACAACGCTTATAATATTAACCAATGAGATAAATCATAGAATCAGAGTATCATAGAATGGTTAATACAAAGAAGGAGTGCATTCGGCCCACCGAGCCCGTGCCAGATCTCTGCAAGAGCACTTCAGCTAGTCCCACTCCCCCGCCCTTTCCCCATAGCCGTGCAAATGTTTTCCTTCAGTTATATTCAATTCACTTCCGAAAACCGCGATTAAAATTGCCTCCAGACACTTTCAGGCAATGAATCCCAGATCCTAACTGCTCGCTGCATAAAGAATGTTTTTCCTCAATCTCCTTTGGTTCATCTGCCACTCACCTTAAATCTGTTTCCTTTTGTTCTCAACCCTTCCGCGAATAGGAACAGTTTCTATCTATCGACTTAACATAACATAAGTACATAAGAAATAGGAGCAAGACTCGGCCATTTGGCCACACGAGCCTGCTCCGCCATTCAAAAAATAATGGCTGATCTTCTTCCTCATCTCCACTTTCCTGAGCTGCCCCCATATCCCTTGATTCCCTTAATATCCAATAATCTATCGATCTGTGTCTTGAATCTACTCAACCCACAGCCCTCTGCGTATAGAATATCAACGATTCACTCCCTTCTGATGAAGCTATTTCTCCTCATCTCAGTCAGTAACGGCCAACCCCTTATTCTGAGACTGTGACCACTAGTTCTAGACTCCCAGCCAGGGCAACCATCCTCCATGCATTCACTCTGTAAAGCACTGCAAGAATTCTGTGTGTTTCAATGAGATCAGCTCTCAGTCTTCTAAACTCTATACAATATAGGCCTTGTCTACTCAATCTCGCCTCATAGGACAATCCCCCTTCCAAGGAACCGGTCTGGTGAACCGTTGGTGCACTCTCCATATGACAAGTGTACCCTTCCATAGAAAAATAGAAACATAGAAGATAGGAGCAGGAGTAGGCCATTTGGTCCTTGGAGCCTGCTCCACCATTCAATGTGATCATGGCTGATCATCCAAATTCAGTACCCTGTCCCTGCTTTCTCCCCATATACCTTGATCCCCTTAGCCTTAAGAAATTATCTAACACCTTCTTGAATATATGTAATTAATTGGCCTCATCTGCCTTCTGTGGAAGAGAATTCCACAGGTTCGCCACTCTCTGGGTGAAGAAATTCCTCCTCATCTCAGTCATAAATGGCTTACCCATTATCCATAGACTGTAACCTCGGGTTCTGGACTCCCCCGCCATTGGGAACAGCCTTCCTGCATCTAGTCGGTCTAGCCCTGTTAGAATTTTGTAATTTTCAATGAGATCCCCTCTCATTCTTCTAAACTCTAGTGAATACAAGCCTAATCGACCCAATCTCTCTTCATACATCATTCCTGCCATCCCAGGTATCAGTCTGGTGAATCTTTGCTGCACTCCCTCCATGGCAAGAACATCCTTCCTCAGATAAGGCGACCAAAACTGCAAACAATACTCAAGGTGTGGTATCACCAAGCCCCTGTACAACTGCAGCAGGACCTCCTTGCTCCTGTACTCGAATCCTCTCACTATGAAGACCAAAACTGTACACAATACTCCAGCTGTGGTCTAATCGGTGCCCTATAAAATTTCAGTAAAACGTATTTATTCTTATGCTCAAATCCTCTTGTAATAAAGACCAAACAACCATTTGCTTTCCTAATTGCTTTCTCTACCTGCACGTTAACTTCCAGTAATTCGGGATCAAGGACACATAAGTCCCTCTGAACAACAACATTTTCCAATCTCTTACCATTGAAAAAATACTCTTCAATTCTATTTTTCCTAGCAAAGTGGATAACTTCACATTTCTCCGCATCATATTCCTTTTGACATGTGCTTGGCTACTCACTGCCTGAAAGGGTGCTAGAAGCAGGAATCCTAACCACATTTAAAACGTACATGGATGTGCACTTGGGATGCTTTAACCTGCAGGGCTATGAACCAACAGCGAGGAACTGGGACTAGGCTGGATAGCTCTGTGATTGCTGGCGCAGACAGGATGGGCCGAAATGGCCTCCTTCCATGATGAAACTTTCTATGATTCTATGATTTAGCCTGCCTATTTCCCCTTGCAGCCTCCTTGCATCTTTCCCACAACTTACATTCCCATGCTAGATTTGTATCATCAAAAAACTTGGATTATTACAGTAGGTTCGCTCATCCAAATCATTGATGTATATTGTGAATAGCTGAGGCCCGAGCACTGATCCTTGCGGTACCCCACTAGTTACAGCCTTCCCACCCTAAAATGACTGGTTTGTTCCTATACTCTGTCTTCTGTCTCGTAACCAATCCTCTAACCAAGCTACTACATTAATCCCAATCCCGTGAGCCCTAATTTTGTTTAATAATTTCTGGTGTGGCACCTTGTCGAATGCCTTCTGAATATCCAAAATTCACCATATCCACTGGCTCCACATTTTCTATTCTGCTGTTAAAACTCAAAAAGTTCTAACAGATTTGTCAAACACGATTTCGCTTTCCTAAATCCTTGTTGACTCTGTACAATCCGAATATGATGTTCTAAGTGCCCTGTTACCACGTCCTTAATAATGGATTCTAGCATTTGACCGACTGCTAATGTCTGGATCACTGGCCTGTAGTTCCCCGTTTTCTCCCTCCCTCCTTTCATAAATAGTGGGGTTACATTTGCTACCGTCCAATCCACGGGAACCATTCTAGAATCTATGGAATTTTGGAAAATGTCAACCAATGCATCCACTAGCTCTATAGCCAACTTTTTCCAACCCGTTGGATGTAGGTCAACAGGTCCAGGTGTTTTATCCGCTTTCAGTTCCTTTAATTTCTCCAGTAATACTTTTCTAGTAATAATAATGGCCCCTATTTTCCCATGCCTGCGGATGCGTATGGGCTTTGTACACACCCGTAGGGACATCGGAAAGGCCCCTCCTTTACTACAAAGTTATTAATTAACCCTTTCTCATTGCACAATACTCGATCTAAAATAGTCGGTTCCATAGTTGGTTCGACAACATACTGATGTAGAAAACTATCCTGCTCTGTGCAGACCCCTCATGAATTTGAACACAACTGTGAAATGCCCTCTCAATCTTATCTGGTCTAAGGTGAACAGCCCCAGATTCCCCAGTCTAACCAGGTAACTGAAGTCCCTCATCCCTGAAACCCTCATCCGTGGAATCATTCTGCTAAATCTTTTCTGAACCGTCTCGAAGGCCTTCTCATTCTTGCTAAAGTGCAGTGACCAGAATTGGACACAATACTCCAGTTGACGCCGGACCAGTGTTTAATAAAGCTGCAAGATAACCTCCTTGCCTTTGTACTTTGTACCTCTATTTATGAAGCCCGGGATCCCGTTAGCTGTTTTAACCGATTTAGTAACCTGTCCTGCCACCTCCATCGATTTGTGAACATATACCCCCAAGTCTCTCTGTTGAAGCACACCCTTTATAATTGAACCATTTAGTTGATATTGCCTCCCCTCGTTCTTCCTTTGCAAAATGTATAAGTTCACACTTTTCTTCATTAAATTTCATCTGCGACGTATCAGCCCATTTCACCAACCTGTCTATCTCTTCTTGTAGTCTAACCCTATCGGCCTCACTGTTAACTATAATTCCAAGTTTTGTGTCATCTGCAAATTTTAAAATTGTGCCCTTTACAAACATGTCCAAGCTAGAAACATATATCAAGAAAAGCAATGGTCTTGTTACCGATCCTTGAGGAACAACACTCTGTACCTTCCTCCGGTCTGATAAAGAACCGTTCACCACTGCTCTCTGTTTCCTGTCACTTAGCCAATTTTGTATCCATGCTGCCAATATCCCTTTTATTGCATGGACTTCAACTTTGCTAGCAAGCTAATTACGTGGCACTTTGTCAAACGTCTTTAGGAAGTCCATGTACACCACATCAACCGCATTGCCCTCAGCAACCCTCTCTGTTACCTCAACAAAACACACAATAAAGTTAGTTAAACACGATATGCCTTTGACAAATCCGGGCTGGCTTTCCTTAATTAATCCACACATATCCAAGTGACATTTAATTTTGTCCTGGATATTCGTTTCTAAAAGCTTCCCCAATATGGAGGTAAACTGATTAGCCTGTAGTTGCTGGGTTTATCCTTACACCCGTTTTTGAAAAGTGGTGTATCATTTGCAATTCTCCAGTCCTCTGGCACCACACCCGTATCCAAGGAGGATTGCAAAATTATGGCCAGTACCTCCACAATGTCCACCTTTACTTCCCTCAGCATCGTAGGATGCATCTCCTTCTTACTGCTGATTTATCTACTTTAGGTACAGCCAGCCTTTCCAGTATCTCCACTTAATCACATTTTATCCCATCCAGTATCTTAACTACCTCCTCTTTCACAGTGACTTTGCCAACATATTTTTCCATGGTAATGACAGAGGCAAAGCACTCGTATAGTACCTCATATATGACCACTGCCTGCATGCATCGGTCTCCATTTTTGTTCCTAATCGTCCCCACCCCCCCTCTTAATACCCGTTTACTATCTATAAGCTGAAAGAAGACTTTTTCATTTCCTGTTATGTTTGCTGCCAATCTATTCCCATAATCTCTCTGTTCCGCTCTTATTTCCTTTTTCACTTCTGCTGTGAACTTCAAATATTCAAACTTGTGCTCACTTGTATTTTCAACCTGGCATCTGGCATACACGCCCTTTTTCTACTTCATCTTTCTCTCTATCTCTTTCTTGATCCAGAGAAGTCTGGCTTTGGGAATGTACCTTGAGTGTACCGAACCATCTCCTCTTTAATGCAGCACATTGTTTGATTACAGTTTAGCCTGCCAATCCTTGATTCAAGTTCACCCGGGCCAGATCTAATCTCAATCCACTGAACTTGCCCAGTAATTTGACTCGAGATTGCTCCCTGTCTTTTTCCATTGCAAATGTAAATCTGAGGCACTATGATCACTGTTGCCTAAATGTTCCCTGGCTGAAACTTGCTCTGAGAGACACCAGTGCTGGTGGGTCATAAAGGAAAGAGCAGAGAAATAGCGCCGACCTTAACGGAGGCGGTATCAGTGGCGGTGGGACCGTCCATGATTTCCAAAAAGCAAGGTGTGATGTCGCAGGACAGCAGATCCATGATTGGTTGGTGAGTATTAAGGTTTTTTTCTTTTCCATCCTAGGACAGTGGTTAAAACGAGGTGCAGGTAACAATAACATATTGTATTCAATTCATATATATTAACTAGTAAAGTAAAATATATAACTATAAATAATCGGTGATTTAGGATTTCAACGAATTAAATGAATAAAATAAGGCTAGAATATATATGGCGGGGCTGGGTTTCTGTCGGGACTGCAGCGAGTAGCAGTTTTTGGACAGCAAGGCTATCACGCATGAGCACGTCTGCAGGAGGTGTATCGTCACACCCCAGAGGATAGCACAGGTTCAGCAAAGGTGGGGGTGTGACTGTTCGAGAGACTGGTAGCAGAAATTTAGGAGAGGTCGAGAAGAAGGTCCCGCAGACACTGGTCCTGTCCAACAGGTACAATATACTCGCTACCTGTGAGGGCAAGGAGAAAGACTGCAGGAAGGACAGCCACAATGCAAAACAAGGCATTGTGGCTCAGAAGGCTGTCCAAGGGCGGAAGAGCAGAATAGACATGTGATAGTGATAGGGAACTCTATAATTAGGGAGATAGATAGCATACTCTGCAGCCAAGAACGAGAAACCTGAAGGGTGTGTTGCCTACCTGGAGCCAGAGTAAGGGATATCCATCTTTACCGAAGCATTCTGTAGTCTCTCTCCGTTTTAATAATATTTCGCTTTTCTATTCTTCCTACAAAAGTGGATAACCTCACATTTCGCCACATTACACTCCATCTGCCAAATGTGTACCCACTCAATTAATCTATCTAAATCCGTTTGAAGACTCTTTGTATTCTCTTCACAACTTGCTTTCCCACATATCTTTGTATCATCAGCAGATTTGGTTGTGGTAGAGGTCACGGGGTTGGGAGGTGCTGTCGATGGAACCTTGGTGAGTTGCTGCAGTGCATCCTGTAGATGGTACACACTGCAGACACGGTGTGTTGGTGGTCAAGAAAGTGAATGTTTATGGTGGTGGATGGGGTGCCAATCAGGCGTGCTGCTCTGTCCTGGATGTTTGCGAGCTTGTTGAGTGTTGTTGGAGCTGCACTCATCCAAGCAAGTGGAGAGTATTCCACTTTGGGGAGTCAGGAAGCGAGACACTCGACGCAGTGTACCCAGCCTCTGACCTGCTTTTCTAACCACACTATTTATGTGACTGGTCCAGTTAGGGATCTGGTCAATGGTAACCCATATGATGTTGATATTTTCGACTGTTTTCGACCATTGTTTTTGGCCCCCACCACAAACTACATTTGCTAGCCACTGACTCTATCCCTTTCTGTAACATCTGTCTTAGGCTGAACCACACTTTTCGCAACTTTGTTGCCATATTTGACCCTGACTTGAGCTTCCAACCACATATCCGCAGCTTAACAAAAATTGCCTACATCCACCACCGTAACATCACCCATCTCCATCAATTGCTCAGCTCATCCGTTGCTGAAACCCTCATCCATGCCTTTGTTACCTCTAGACTTGAGTATTCCAATGCACTCCTGGCTGGCCTCCCACATTCCACCCTACGTAAATTGAGGTAATCCAAAACTCGGCTGCCCTTGTCCTAAAATGCACCAAGTCCCGTTCAAACATCATCACTGCCTGGCGTACATTGGCTCCCGGTTAAGCAGCGCCACGATTTCAAAATTCTCATCCTTGTTTTCAACTCCCTCCTTGGACTCGCCCCTCCCTATCTCTGTAATCTCCTTCAACCCCACAACCCCCCTTGAGATAACTGCGCTCCTCTAATTCTGCCCTATTGAGCATCCCTGATTATAATCACTCAACCTTTGCTGGCCGTGCCTTCTGTTGCTCTGAGCTCTGGATTTCCCTGCCTAAACCTGTCCGCCTCTCTTTCCTCCTTTAAAACGCTGCTTAAAAACTACCTCTTTGCCGAAGCTTTTGGTCTCCTGCACTAATTTCTCCTTATGTGGAATGGTGTCAATTTTTTTCAGAAAGTGTTCTTGTGCAGCGACTTGGAAAGTTTTACTACGTTGAAGGCACTATATAAATGCACGTTGTTGTTGTTGTTTAACATGATGGGGGATTCGGTGATGGTCATGCTGTTGACTGTCCAGGGGCGGTGGTTAGACTTTCGCTTTATGGAGCTGGCCATTGTCTGGCACTTGTGTTAGCTGTGGTTATGTGTGTCACACAGTGACATATGTACAGTATTTGCTGATCGGATAGTGTATGATTGACAACCGCAGGTTGTATGCTGAAAGATTAATGCAGGAAATTGTCAGATAGTGTCTCGAAAATATAAGCTTGGGCAGAGTTTGACGGAAAGAGCTAATCATGAAGGCCGGGTAGCTCAGCTGCATACAGCGTGGTGTTAACAACGCAGGTTCGATCCTCATACGGGCTATTTGAATTTGTGGGGGGAGGGTAGTTTCTTAATTTTGTTATTTCTTAAAAAGTTTGGATTGAAATTCACACAGGACCAGCATTAATTTGAAGCAAATGTGTTAATACTGAGTTCTGACCTGCGGAGTGTTCCAGTTTTAAATGCACAATTCCAGATCCAAAGGGAATTCTCGTATTACAATCAGTGAATGGTTCACAGCCGGTAATCGGTTTGGAGTGCAAAGAATAGAACTGAAACCAATACAATCCCTGGGTTTAATCACTCATTATTACCAAACCGCACAGTAACAGGTCACTTGGCCAACCAGTCCAGGTCGGCGTGTATGCTCCACTCGAGCCTCCTCCCGTCTTTCCTCATTTAAATCTATCAGCATAACCCTCTATTCCCTTCTCCCTCATATGTTTGTCTAGCTTCCCCTTAAATTAATCTATACTATTCGCTTCAACTACTCTCTGGTGTAGCGAGCTCCACATTCTCACCACTCTTCGGGTAAATGTGTTTCTCCTGAATTCCCTATTGTATTTCTTGGTGACTATCTTATATTCATGTCGTCTAGTTATGCCCTTCCCCACAAGTAGAAACATTCTCTTTGTATTCTCTCTTTCAAAAGCGTTCATAATTTTAAAGATCTCTATTAGGTCACTCCTCAGCCTTCTTTTTTCAAGAGAAAACGGACCCAGCCTGTTAATCCTTTCCTTAAGCCGCTCCACTTCTTCTTTGAAAAGAGGCCTGACCAGTCCCCGTCTGGCAGCGCCCTGCTCTGCCTGGCTGAACTTGTTCTCACATTGTACATCTTCTCCTTTGACTCCACTCACTTCCTCCAAATTAACAGTGTTGCAATGGGTAACCGCATGGGTCCTATCTATGCCTGCCTTTTCATGGGCTATGTGGAACATTCTTTGTTCCAGTCCTACTCAGGTCCCCTCCCTCACCTCTTTTTCTGGCACGTTGCTGAGTGTATCGGTGCCATTTCCTGCTCTCGCCGTTAACTAGATAATTTCTATCACTTTGCTTCCGATTTGCACCCTTCCCTCACCTTCACATGGCCCATCTACGACTCTGCCCTTCCCTTTCTCGACTTCTCTGTCTCCATTTCTGGGGTTAGGCTTTCGACCAACATCCACTCTTCTTCATCTTTTGCAGAACCTCGGGACCGAGGATGACTTGTTTGCACATTAAAAATGAGTTCTCAAGTGACTGAGTCCAATGCGGGGCCTACAGGCTCTGTCACAGGTGGGGCAGACGGTGGTTGAAGGGGCGGGTGGGTCGGGTGCTTGGGTTGACGTGCGCTCCTTGCGCTGCTGGCGCTTGGCTTCCAATTGCTTCCAGCCAAGAGGCTTGAGGTGGTCAGTGCCTTCCCGGATGTTTTACTCCACTTTGTGCAGTCTTGGGTCAGGGATTCCCAGATGTCGTTGGGATATTGCACTGTTTCAAGGAGGATTTGAGGTGTCCTTGCAGCGTATCCTCTGCCCACCTCGGGCTCCCTCGGCGTGTTGCAGCTCCGATTAGAGCACTTGTTTTTGGACTCTCGTATCGGTCATGCGGACGATGTGACCCGTCCATTGGAGCTGATCGAGCGTGGCCAAAGCTTCGATGCTAGGGATGTTGGCCTGAGCGAGAACTCTGACACTATAATGCCACTGACTCCCACAGCTACCTGGGTTAAACTACATCCCACCCTGCTTTCTGTACCAACTCTATTCCATTCTCCCACGTTCTCCATTTCCGCTGCATCTGTTCTGATAATGCCACGTTCCATAATAGTACTTCCAGTGTGTCTTCCTTGCTCCTCAATGAGGGATTCCCTCTACCATGGTTGACACGGCCCTCGACCGTATCCGTTCCATTTCCTGCACTTCTGCTCTCACCTTTCCCCTCCTTCCCAGAACCATGATACGGTTCCTCTTTTCCTCACCTGCCTACATATTCAATGGATCATCCTGCACCATGTGGTTCTGACAACAACCTGCCTTGTGCTCTGTTTAAAAAATGTTCCCCACTACATTGCATATGAACCTGGAAAGATTATATGCAATGTGCCATTGCTCTGTATTACAATCTCAAGCTATTAAACTGAGCCTGGATGGGTGGGATTTGATTGGATTGATACGGTTATAACCCCATTGCTCCCATTCACGTTAATTTTGTTGCTCAACACTCTGACAGTCAGAAATATTTTAGTGGCCAGTCGAGTCCGTAAGGGACTGAGGGGTCAGAGCAAGGGAGAGACTCGCAGTGACCCAGAGATGGAGAATAGAAGGAAGTCTGTGATTTTACTCTTCAGCATATCCGGCAGCTTCATACTTCTGTTGTTTGCAAACGTTATGTTTTTCTTGTACTATCACATTTCCAGAACAGATCCCGGAGATTCCAATAATTATTTGTATATCTTTCAACATGTCGGATATATGCTGCAGATTTTAAATTGCTGCACAAACACATTTATTTATGGGGTGACCCAGTCGAAGTTCAGAGGGCAGGTCAAGAGCGCGGTAAAATATCCGGTTACCTCAATTATTCAATTCATTAATAAACAAAACAACTGAGCGCAGCCCATAGGTGGGTCCCAGGGTTTCGAGTCTATGAATGAAATATTTAGACAAAGGTACTATCAACTGAATTACGCTGGGAATCGCTTTTAATTTGAAAATACAACCAGCGGAAGGCAACCACTGTGTTTAGGACACGGCACTATTCCTGATAGACAGTTCACGCATTGCCTTTCGTGTCAGGACCACTAGTTTGTTGCACTCCGTCTGAGCTCTTCTGTAAAGCGTCAATTCAGCTATTTAGTGCAGCAACTCTTTTGCAGCTTCAAGAGTAAGAGCGTCCAAAATAGTTAAGCAAAAAGAGCTGATCTGTAGTTTAGATGATTATATAACGTAGGATATGCAGCGAAACAGGCCATTCGGACCAATTCGTCTGTAAGAACATAAGAACATAAGAAGTAGGAGCAGGAGTAGGCCATATGGCCCGTCGGGCCTACTCCGCCATTCAATAGGATCATGGCTGATCCTAACTTAGACTCACGTCCACTTCCCTGCCCTCTCCCCGTAACCCCTTATTCCCTCATCAGCTCGGAAACTGTCTACCTCCGTTTTAAATTTATTTAATGTCGCAGCTTCCACAACTCTCTGAGGTAGCAAATTCCATAGATTTACTACTCTCTGAGTGAAGAAGTTTCTCCTCATCTCAGTTTTGAAAGGGCAGCCCCTTATTCTAAGATTATGACCCCTAGTTCTAGTCTCACCCATCAGTGGAAACAGCCTCACCGCATCCACCCGATCAATGCCCCTCTTCTATGTTTCGATAAGATCGCCTCTCATTCTTCTGAATTCCAATGAGTAGAGGCCCAACCTACTCAACCTTTCCTCATAAGTCAACCCCCTCATCTTCAGAATCAACCGAGTGAACCTTCTCTGAACTGCCTCGAGAGCAAATATATATTTTCTTAAATATGGAAACCAAAACTGTACGCAGTATTCCAGGCGTGGCCTCACTGCAGCAAGACTTTCCTGCTTTTATACTCCATCTCCCTTGCAATAAAAGCCAAGATTCCATTGGCCTTCCTGATCACCTGCTGCACCTGCATACTAACCTTTTGTGTTTCATGCACCAGGACCCCCAGATCCCTTTTTACTTTAACACTTTGCAGTTTCTCTCCATTTAGATAATAACTTGCTCTTTGATTTATCCTGCCAAAGTGCATAACCTCACACTTTCCAACACTATATTACATCTGCCAAATTTTTGCCCACTCACCCAGCCTGTCTATGTCCTTTTGCAGGTTTTTTATGTCATCCTCACTCACTGCTTTCCCTCCTATCTATGTATCATCAGCAAACTTGGATACGTTGCACTTCGTCCCTTCCTCCAAATTGTTAATATAGATTGTAAAGAGTTGGGGTCCCAGCACTGACCCCTGCAGAACACCACTAATTACTGATTGCAAACCCGAGAATGAACCATTTATCCCAACTCTCTATTTTCTGTTTGATAGCCAATCTTCCACCCATGCCAGTATATTGCCCCCAATCCCGTGATTTTTTATCTTGTGCAGTAATCTTGTCTGTCTTCTTCTTAAGCACTCCCTAGGAGCCGAGGATGACTTGCTTCCAAATTAAAAATGAGCAATAATAATTAATAAATGCAGCCATCTCAAAATTTGTGAGGTTTTGAATTTTATCAGAAAATCTGAAGATTCATTGCAGAGGAAACACTTTTCTTGTCACTTTGTCCTACAGCTTTTCGATAAAATGGGTGAAGTTATTAATTATGTCAACTAGCAGGAGCGCTGTCCCTCTTCAGCCTCTCTTTGTGTCTTTCGGTGTCTAATTATGCATCTATCATACAAAGCACCTTCCACTTTCGCTCAATATCCTCATCATTTCCCCACACCCATCAAAAATCCTCAGCTCCTCCCCATACCACAAAACTTCGTCAGCACCACCACAACAGCACATAATATCCCACACAACATTGTCATCCTCAGCTCCTCCCAAACCCTCCTAATATCCTCAGCTCCTCCCGATCCCACCTAATATCCTGAGCTGCTGCCCACCCCATCAAATATCCTCTGCTCCTCCACGGCCCACATAATACCCTCAGCTCCTCCCGACCCCACCTAATATCCTCAGCTCCTCCCCACCGCACCTGATATCTTCAGCACCTCCCGAACCCACCTAATATCATCAGCTGCTCCCCACCCCAACAAATATCCTCAGCTCCTCCCGACCCCACCTAATATCCTCAGCTCCTCCCCACCGCACCTGATATCTTCAGCACCTCCCGAACCCACCTAATATCATCAGCTGCTCCCCACCCCAACAAATATCCTCAGCTCCTCCCGAACCCACCTAATGTCCTCAGCTCCTCCCCACCCTACCAAATATTCTCAGCTCCTCCCGACCGCACCTAATATCCTGTGCTCCTCCCTCCCACCAAATATCCTCTGGCCCACCCCACTCCACCCCACCTAATATCATCAGCTGCTCCCCACCCCAACAAATATTCTCAGCTCATCTCACCCCACCCAATATCCTCTGCTCCTCCGCACCCCAACTAATATATTCAGCACCTGCCTACCCCAACAAATATGTTAAGCTCCTCCCCACCCCAGCAAATATCCTCAGCTCCTCCCCACCCCACCTAATATCCTCAGCACCTACCCACCCCACCTAATATCCTCAGCTCCTCCCCACCCCACCAATATCCTCTGCTCCACCACAACCCGCCAAATATCCTCAGCTCCTCCCCACCCCACCTAATATCCTCAGCTCCTCCCCACCCCACCTAATATGCTCAGCTCTTCCTCACCCCAACTAATATCCTCAGCTCCTCCCCACTCCCACTTTACATGCTCAGATACTCCACACCCACCAAGTATCCACAGCTCCTCCTCACCCCATTTAAAATCCTCAGCTCCACCCACCCCATCTAACAGAGACAACAACGCCCCATGACCACCGAATATCCTCAGCTACTCCTAACACATATCAAATATCCTCAATCCACTATATTCCAAATAATTTCATTAGCTCCTACCTACCCCGACTAACATCAACTCCTATCTTCAGTATCTTCCAACCCTACCTAATATCCTCAGCTCCACCTCACCCACTTTTAACATCCTCAGCTCCTCCCCACAGCAACTAATATTCTCAGCTCCTGCACAGCCCAACAAATATCCACAGATCCTCCCCATGCCATTTAATTTCCTCAGCTCCTCCCCAACCCAACTTATGTCATCAGATTCTCTACATCTCGATATAACATCCTTAGCACCTCCCTCCGCACTTAATATCCTGTGCTCCTTACAACCCACAACTCATATATGCTCAGCTCCACCCCACCCCACCTATTTTCGTCAGCTCCTCCCCATTGCATCTAAAACCCTCAGCCCCAGCTCACCCCACCTAATATATTCAGCACTCCCCACCTAATCCTCCAACTCCTCCCCACCCCACCTAATACCGTCTGCTCCACCCCACCTCACCTAATATCCTCTGCTCCACCCCACCCCACCTAATATTCTCAGCTCCTCCCAGCCCACCTAAGATCCTCAGCTCTTCCCCCAAACTAATGTCCCCAGCTCCTCCCACCCCACCTAAAGTTACCAGCTCCTCCCCCCATTAATATCCTCAGCCGCTCCCACCCAAACTAATGTTCCCAGCTTTTCCCCACGCCCACTTCATATCCTCAGCTCGACCCCACTCCCACCTTTTATCATCAGCTCCTCCCCACCCCACCTAATATCATCAGCTCTTCCCTCCCCAGCTAATTTCCTGAGGTCCTCCCCACCCACAACGAATACCTTGAGTTCCTCCCCACCCCAACTAATATCCCCAGCTCCTCCCATCCCAACTAATGTCCACAGCTCCTCACTCCCCACCTAATTTCCTGAGCTCCTCCCCACCCACAACGAATATCTTCTGCTCCCTCCAACCCAGCTAATATCTTCAGCTCCTCCCCACCCCACCTAATATCCTCAGCTACTCCCCACCCCTGTTTAGGTTCACAGGTCACACACAGATTATCCAAAGAGTCTTAGGAGTTGCAAGGCTTTATATTAAAGAGCTACAGTTTTAAAGCATAATCAGATATTACATATGGTTTAAGCTAATTATAATAGACATACAACCCGTGACAGTAGAGAGCGGTCTACAACTCCCGAATTGGAATGCCCGACCGGATGGAAGGTTGGATAGATGCCCAATGAGACAGCGTGAAGGTCTCGGGTCAGCGGGTCTCCGCAGCCAGTAACAGCAGTCCCTTCTGCTAATGCGTCCCTCGAGCTGTTGGAGGTGTTAGGCATAGGCCAGCAATGATCCACCTCAGAGGCTAAAATTAGTCAAGGTGTTAGGCCCGAGCCAACATTGATTTCCACCTCGAAGAAGCCTTGGCCCCTCGCTGTCTTATACGCGCTCTCAGCCCTCTATCTTTATAGATAGTTTGGAGGGCTTTGATCTATCTAGTGTCAATCATCTATAATCAAAGTGTGTTGTGGTAATACATTTCTCACTGTCCCTTTCTGCATGGCTGACGAGACCTTTCTCTTATCTTCCTGAGGAATGTTTTGTGATGTGTCTGTAATGTCATTTCATGACTTCGTGGCTCCTTATTGTCTAGCTACGCATTTATTATACTGTGTTTCCTTGCATTTAACGATTCTCTTAACATTTCCATTTGTATTTTGGTGTTTTTTAATTCATCTTGCTGACAATTCAACCATCTGCTCCTTAATGCATTTTAATTTCTGTTCTAAAAGTCAAACTTCATCTCTGAATCTAATAGCGATTTCTTACACCACCTAATATATTCTGTTCCTCTCCATGCAACAAAATTACACCAGCTTCTCCAAACCCCACCTAAGATCCTCATCTCCTCCCCACCCCATCTAATATCATCTGCTTCTCTCCATACCAAATAATGACATCAGCTTCTCCAAACTCCACCTAATATCCTCATCTCCTCCCCACCCCATCTAATATCCACTGCTCCTCTCCATGCCAAATAATGACATCAGCTTCTCCAAACCACATCTAATACCATTAGCTCCTCCAGTGAATATGCTAAGCCCGTCCACCACCTACTATTTTCAACTCACCCCCACGTCCATCTAATTTCCACGGCTCCTAACACCTTCTATCTGCAGCTCCACCCAACCCCCACCAAATATCATCAGCTCCTCCCAACCCCAGCAGCTTATTCCTCTGCTCCACAACCCCACTTGCAATCATAGTCTCATAGAAGTTTATGGCACAGAAGGAGGACATTCGACACATCGGCCTAGAAATTCAGTTGCGTTTGCGCCCACTTAGGGGCGAAAGAGTGGGTTGCGCCGGAAGTTTTTTAGTGCCCGAAATTAAGTTGGGCCCTAACATCGGCGTTAGCCGGTAGCGCTGCGCCAGCACCGATGACATAATTGGTGTGCGCAGCGCCCCGGTTACAACGCGATTCCGCTCCGAAGCCAACTTCAGTTGCGGCCGCCTCGCCCACAGCGGCCGCAAACAACGTTTTGAAAACGGTGCCTTGCAGCTCCGAAAGGCCGGCGCATAAAGGTGGAGGGGCGGCCGGCCGCTTTCCCGGCGGCCGCATGGCCGCAGCTCCCTCCCCGGACTCCTGCACCACCCCCCCACTGCATTGCTGTCTGACTCCCGCGAGCCCGGCACTTCTCCGTGGTGCCGGGCTCATTTGCCGGGAGAATCCAACGGCGATCTCATGGCTGCAGGCATCTCCTCCTTAAGAGAAGGAGGAGGCCTGCAGTACTCCAGCCTGCTGCACCGCATCGGGTGGCGCAGCGGCAGCTGGATGGCTGAAATAGACGTTCATCGCCCCAATCGAGGTGGCCAAACCCTGCAGTAGCGCCCGCCTCCGTCTTCGCCCGTGGCAACCGAATTTCAGGCGGGCGCTGCGGGAATCCGGGCGAGCGCTAAATTTCGGGCGCTGAAGACCTGGCGGGGCCTTACTGAATTTCTAGGCCATCATGTCTGTGCCGGCCGAAAAGCAGCCATCAAGCTCGTCCCACTTTCAAGCTCTTGGTCCATAGCCTTGTAGGATGCAGCACTTTAAGTGCATATCCAAGTACTTCTTAAATGCACTGAAGGTTTCTGCCTCGACCACACTTCCAGGCAGTGAGTTTCAGACCCCAACAACTAACTGGGTGAACCCATTTCTACTGAACTGCCCTCAAATCACTCTACCAATTAATTTAATCTATGTCACCTGATTATAGACCGCACTGCTAAGGGAAATAGGTCTTTGCTATCCATTCTATCACATATTTTTATAGATTTGTTGTTCTTGTTTATGGGATAGTTCTGCCTTTGAACACCTTAGGATTTCCCGAAAGTGCTTTGCAGCCTCGGGTCAGGTGTCACAGGCGGCACAATCTGGGCGTGGAGCTGGAGCCCGGATCCATGTTCAGAAACCACGAGTCATGGTCGCTGTGCCTTGGGATGTATTGTGGTTTCACCCACAGCAGGGAAAAGGGCAACCGTGGGTAGCCATTTAATGGTGAAGTACTGTTGGTCATCAGCGTCTCATGGATGCACAGTTTTGAGCTGCTAGATCAGTCCAGAATCTACCTAATTAGCACGATGGTAGTGCCCCACAACACGATGGAGGGGGTTCTCAGTTTTAAAGCGAACTTCGTCTCCACAAGATCCGTGCGGTAGTCACTGCTATAAATTCATTAATGGACAGCTGCATCTGCGACAGGTGGATTGGGAAGGATGAGCTCAAGTAATATTTTTCCCTCTTGTTGGTTCTTTCACTACCTGCCGTAGTCCTAATCTGGCACTTTTGTCCATCAGGACTCGGGCAGCTCGGTCAGTAGTGTTGCTACCGAGTGACTCTTGCTGATGGACTTTGAAGTCCCCACCCATTGTGCCACTATCTCTGGTTTTTCTGCCCTGACGCTGGGACTGTACATACCCACGCATGGAGGAATCTGGGACATTGGCTGAAAGATATGAAGCTGTGAGTGTAACTATGTCAGACTGTTGCTTGACTAGTCTGTTTGACAGATCTCCCAATTAATTCGTAAGGCCCCACATGTTAGTGAGGAAGTCTTTGCATTGTCGACTGGGCTGGGTGTACCATTTTTCTGTCCGTAGCCGGTGTTGAGGTCGATGCCAGGTGTTCCATCAGATGTTAATCTTATTGTGATTAGTCATAGCGGTTGTGTGCAACTGAATGGCTTGCTAGACCATTTCAGAGGGCAGTTAAGAGTCAACCACATGCTGGGGGTCTGGAGTCACATGCAGTCCAGACCAGGTAAGAATGGCAGATTATTTTACAAAATCCTGATTGTTTCATGATTACCATTAATGATACAAGATTTTTATTTCAGATTTATTTAATTAACATTTATCCAGGCCTCTGGAATATTATTGCACTAGCATAACCACTGTGGGGCACGGAATAAAAACAATTGTTTGTGTAGCAGCTCAGGAGCTGGAGCGTCAATGCCATTTCTTGTTCAAAAAGTGGTAGAGGAACAGACCTATACTGCAAAATCCAAATTTGCTACCACATGGAATACACCATCAGCAATGACCATAACAATTTGATAATCCCCGAGATAACAAGAAGTAAAATGATGGATTTCCTCCGACTCTCCATCTCTGGGTCTCTGGGACTCTCCCCACCGCTGGGACCCCGGACTATCCTGCGGGCTCTTCTAGCCACTAAATTGTGTATGACGGTTAAAACATTGATGAACAGAATCAGAACAAATGGGACACAAAGAGTGAGAATATTATGAAGGAATTCGATTGTTCCTGACCGGTGATTCCACAACATCGCTTGTTACATCAGAAAACCAGGCGTAGTCCATAAGCAAATATCGACCTGTGTATATAAAATACCAGCTAATGTCCTTTAAACAGCTCATCACATTCACTGTTCCCAAAACAACTACAGCCGTTTTCTCGGTGCAATTTTTAATTTTCAGTTTCTGGCAACAAATGGCCACAAATCAATCAAAGGTGAAAGTGACTGTGACTGAACAGTATGTGGCTGCATCCAGCAGGGCGGCATGGATATTACACATTTGGATGCACTGCACGAAATAAAGCTGTCGGAATCTGCCTCAATATCAGTTCAAGTATAACGACCAGTAGATCCGCCGCTGCCATGGCCACCATTTTGAGAGACTGCACTTTCCACGAGTAAGGATCACAACGGTCACTATGTTATATGAGAGGAAGGGAAATAAAAAGGGAAATTATAAATCAGGCTGGGAGAAAAGTTATCAGTTTGCCAGAGTAATTATTGAGATTTGCAAATGCGTTACTGTATCCAGTGATTTATTGTAATGATGGTAAATGTGACAGGTTTATCTGCTGGAAAGAGGTTGGCATTCAACTTAACTAATATTACAAGGTTATTAATATTGGGGATGCAATAGCACACGCAGAATAGCCGTTTATAAGAAATCAGATAAAGGTCGCTTCTGAGCTGAGAGTTTCTTTCACGCTACATTAAACAGAGCGGAGTGTTTCGGCAACTAATAAAGACCACAAGAGCCAAGCTTCAGTTGAGGGAAGCAGAACGGAGCTCAGTGACCCTTATCACAACCCAGTGACACTGGGCCTGTGTGGGGGAATCAGCCCAGGTTCCTGCTACTGGTCACTACCTATTGACCCTGAGTTAGTGCGGGGGAATCAGCTCCTGATGATTACACAGTGATCCTTATTTAGTGTAGGGGAATCAGCCCAGGTTCCTGCTCCTGATCACTAACTATTGACCCTGAGTTACTGTGGGGTAATCAGGCGAGGGTCCTGCTCCTGATGATTACACAGTGATCCTGAGTTAGTGTGGGGGAATCAGCCCAGGTTCCTGCTCCTGATCACTAACTATTGACCCTGAGTTACTTTGGGGTAATCAGGCGAGGCTTCTGCTCCTGATGATTGCACAGTGATCCTGTGTTAGTGTAGGGGAATAAGCCCAGGTTCTTGCTCCTGATCATTACACAGTGATCCAGAGTTAGTGTGGGGGAATCAGACCAGGTTCTCGCTACTGATTATTCCCCAGTTACACTGGGTTACTGTAGGGGAATCAGCCCAGATTACTGCTCCTGTTCATTACCCAGTAACCCTGGGTGAGTGAGGGGGATTAATTCCAGCTTTACTGCTCCTGATCACAACAGTGACCTGGCGATATTATAAGGTATCAGGCCAGGTACCTACTCATTTTCATTACCCAGTGATCCTGGATTAGTATAGGAGCAGCCCAGGTTTGTGCTCCTCATCATTACTCAGGGACCGTGTGTTGGGCTGGTGGGTTCAAACCAGGCTCCTGTTCCTGATCATTACCCTATGGCTCTGGGTTAGTGTGGGTGGAATCAGCTCAGGTTCCTGCTCCTGATCATTACCCAGTGACCCTGTGTTAGTGTGCTGGATTCAGTCTGCTCCTAATCAATTCCCAATGGCTCTGGGTTAGTGCGGGTGGAATCAGCCCAGGTTCCTGCTGCTGATCATTAACGGCCGACTCTGGATTAGTTTGGGTGGCATCAGCCCAGGTTCCTGCTACAAATCATGACCCAGTAATTCTGGATTAGTATGGGGAATCAACCCCGGTTCCTGCTACTGAGCATTACACAATGACCCTGAGCTAGTCTGGGGGAATCAGCCAAAGTTCTTGATCCTGATCTTTACTCAGTGAACCTGGGTTACGGAGAGAATCAGACTAAGTGTTTCCTTTTGATCTCTGCTCGGTGATTCTGTGTACTGACGCAACATCAGTCCAGGATTGAGCTGTCAGTCATTGCACAGTTGCTGCTTTGGAAAGTGTGGATGTGGCTGACTGATGCGGGTGGGTTGTGTCGGGTATGATGGCCCTGAAGTAACAAGATTCCATTCCTAGAGTTTAAAAGTAAACATATAAAAGGCGGTTGATGCGACACCACACATTTATCGCCACGCCCAAGATGAATAACAAGTCCTGATGAGCTGGGTAGGAGAATGAAGCAGTGAACCGGGAGTGTGGACGAATATCTAGTCCAGAAATAGGGAGCTGGGTTGGAGAGTGAATCATTGACCATGGAGCTGTATATCCAAGGATAATCGAAATTTAAGATGAACAGGCAAAAAGGAAAAGTTGGTGGGTCGGCGTTGTTCGTGAAGATTGAAATCAGAGCAATATAGAGAGAGCATATTGGCTCAGGAAATCAAGTTGTATAATCAGTCTGGTTGGAGCTAAGGAGCACCAAGTGGCAGAAAACATTGGTGGGAGTTGTCTATAGGTGTTCAAACAGTCGTGGTAATGTGTGGGAAGGTAATAAAGAGGAAATTAGAGATGCACGTAACAAGGGTACTACGGTAATCATGGGTGACTTTAATCTACATATAGACTGGCTAAACCAAATTAGCAATAATTCTATGGAGGATAAATTTCTGGAGTATGTACGAGATAGCTTTTTTAGACCAGTACTTTGAGGAGCCAACTAGCGAACAGGCTAGACTGGATTGGATATTGTGCAATGAGAAGTGGTTAATTAATAATCTTGTTGTGCATGGTGCTTCAGGGAATGTCAACATAACATGATAGTATTCTTCATTAAGATGGAAAGTGAAGTACTCCAATCGGAAACTAGTATCCTAAATCGAAACAAAGGAAACTACGAAGGTATGAGGTGGGAGTTGGCTATGATAAATTGGAGAGCCTCATTAAAAGAATGACGGTAGATAGGAAATGGTTAAAATTTAAGGAACGAATGCATGAATTGCAACTGTTATACATTTCTTTCTGGCGCAAAAACACAAAAGGAAAAGTGGCACAAACATTGCTAACAAAAGGAATTAAAGAAAATATTAGATACAAAGTGGAGTCATATAAGGTTGCCAGAAAACGTAGCAAGCCTGATGACTGGGAGCCGTTTAGCGTTCAGCAAAAAAGGACCAAGAGATTGATTAATAGGGGAAAAGTCGATTTTGAGAGGGGACTTGAAAGGAACATAAAAGTGGACTATAAAAGCTTATACAAGTATGTAAAAATAAAAAGATTAGTGACGACAAACGTAGGTCCCTTACACTCAGAAACGGGAGAATATATAATGGGGAACAAGGAAATGGCTGGGCAATTAAACAAATACTTTGGTTCTGTCTTCACGGAAGCGGACTCAAATAACTCCCAGAAATGCTGAGGTACCAAGCGTCTAGTGAGAAGGAGGAATTAAAGGAAATTAGTTGAAATAAAAAATAGTGCTGGAGATATGACTGGGACTGAATGCAGATAAATCCCCAGGGCCTGAGAATCTGCATTCCAGCGTACTAAAAGAAGTAGCCATGGAAATAATGGATACACTGGTTGTTAACAGGGGATATTGCAAATGCTTCGCATTTCGCCGGCCGTTGCTGCATCCACGCGGTAACAGACGCTCTGTGCAGAAGGAGAAGCGTGTACATCTAATTCCCCATCACCAGAGATAAGCAGGACTAATGCTCATGTGGCTTTTCAAGGAAAGCGGGCTTCCCCATGTGTCAGGGCGCCATTGACTGCACCCACGTGGCATTGCGGGCACCTGATTACAATGCAAAGTGTTCCGTAAAAGCCAAGGCCACTACGCTCTGAACGTTCAGTTGGTGTGCGACCACAGGCAGATCACCCTCGCCGTCAATGCCCGTTATCCTGGCAGCAGGCATGAGGCATTCATCCTGCTACAGACTGGTGTCAAAAGGACATAAGAACAAAATAAGAATAGATTAGGAGTGGCCATACGGCCCCTCACCCCTGCTCCACAATTTAATAAGATCATGGCTGGTCATCGACCTCAAACCCACTTTCCCACTCGACAGCCATAACCAATAATTCCCCGAGAGTCCAAAAATCTAACTATTCCAGCCACGAATATAATCAAAGACTCAGCATGCACAGCCCTCTGGGGCAGAGAAGTCAAAAGATTCACAACTCTCTGAGTGAAGAAATTCCTCCTAATCTAAATCTTAAATGGCCTAACTCTTATACTGAGAATATGCCCCCTACTTCTTGAAACTCCAGCCAGGGAAACAACCTCTCAGCATTTACCCTGTCAATCTCTTTTGGAATCTTGTATGTTTCTATGCGATCTTCTCTCAATCTTCTAAACTCCTGAGTATAGATCCATTCTGCACAATCTCTCATCATAGGACAGCACTCTCATCCCATGAATCAATCTAGTGAACGTTCGTTGCGCCGCCACCAAGGCAAGTATATCCTTCCTTAGATAAATAGACCAAAACTGTGCACAGTATTCCAGTTGTGGTCTCAACAAGGCCCTGTGTAATTGTAGCAAGACATCCTATTTCTTATACTCCAACCCCTTTGCAATAAAGGCCAACATGCCATTTGCGTTCCTTATTGCTTGCTGTACCTGCATGCAAGCTGTCTGTGTTTCTTGCCCGAGGACACCCAAATCTCTCTGAACACCAACATTAGAAAGTTTCTGACCGTTTGAAAAATATTCTATTTCAGCATTCTTCCTGCCAAAGTGAATAACCTCACATTTCCTTGCATTATACTCCATCTGCCAACTTACTGCCCACTCACTTAGTTGATATATATACCTTTGCAGACTCTCTTTGTTCTCCTCTCGGCTTAATGTCCCACCTAGCTTTGTATCATCAGCAAACTTGGATAGATTACATTCCGTCACTTCACCTAGCTCATTAATATAGATTGTAAATAGCTGAGGCATCAACACTGATCCATGTGGCACCCCACTATTTACAGTCTGCCACCCTGAAATCGAACCGTTTATCCCTACTTTCAGTTTTCTGTCCGTTAACCAATCCTCTACCCATTCTAATATATTACCCCCAACTCGATGAGCACTAATCTTGTGCAATAACCTTTAATGTGGCACCTAATCGAATGCCTGTTGGAAATCCAAATATACGACATCCACTGGTTCCCGTTTATGCCCTGCTAGTTAAATCCTCAAAAATCTCTAATAAATGAGTCAAACACGATTTCCCTTTAATAAAACCATGCCTAATCATGTTATGATTTTTATGTGGCTTGATAACACTTCCTTAAAAATGGATTCCAGCATTTTCCCGACGACGGATGTTAGGCTAACTTGCCTGTATTTCCCTGTTTTTCCTCTCCCTCCTTTCCTGAAAAGCAGTGCTCCATTTGCAACTGCCCAATCCACTGGGACAATTCCAGAATCAAGGGAATCTTGGGAGATCGAAACCAATGCATCCACGATCTCTTCAGCCACCTCTTTAAAACCATGACATGTCGGCCGTCAGGTCCAGCCGATTTGTAGGCTTTTAATCCCATTAGTTTCTCTCGTAATTTTTCACTACTTATATTAATTACGTTAAATTCCTCAACTTCATCAGACCCTTGGTTCCCCACCATTTTACGAATTTTTTTGTGAATCCTACTGTGACGAGAGATACAAAATATTTGTTTATATTTCAGCCATTTCCTTGTTCCCCATAATCATTTCTCCTTTCTCAGCCTCTAAGGGAGAAAAGTTTACTTTTGCTGCTCTTTACCTTTGTACATACATGTAGAAACTCTTCCAATGTGCATTTATATTTCTTGCTAGTTTTCTCTCACATTCTTTTTTTTCCTTTTAATCAATTTTTTGTTCAACCTTTGCTGGTTTCTGACACTTTCCCAATCGTCAGGTTTACCATTTCTCTTTTCAGCATTATAAGGTTATTCTTTCAATCTAATGCTACACTTAACTTACATAGTTAGACACGGTTGGATCACTTTTCCAGTGCAGTTTTAGTTTCTCAATGGGATATATTTGTTTTGAGAATTATGAATTATTTCTTTAAATGCAAGCCACTGCTTATCTACCGACATATCGTTTAATCTATTTTCCAATCTATCATAGCCTACTCGACCCTCATAACCTTAACTGGCTTCACTAAAGTCTAAAACTCTAGTTTCGGACGAAGGCATGTCACAAATACACAACATCAACTGGTTCCCTTATCTATTTTACCAGTTACATCCTCAAAAAATTGCAGTAGATTAGTTAAGCACGATTAACCTTTTGTAAATCCATGTTGACTTTGTCCGATCCTGTCACTGTTTTCCAAGTGCTCTACTATTACATCTTTTATAATGGTCTCTAGCATTTTCCCCACTACCGATGTCAGGTTTACCGGTGTGTAATTCACCGTTTTCTCTCTACCACCTTCTTTGAACATTGGGGTAACATTGGCTACCCTCCAAGCCATGGGTACTGTTAGAGATTCAATCGAATGTTGGAAGATGATCAGCAATGCATCTATTATTTCTAGTGCCACTTCCTTAAGGACACTAGGATGTAGATTATCAGGCACTGTGGATTTATCGGCCTTCAATCCCGTCAATTTCCCTAACGCCATTTCCCTACAAATACTGATTTCTTTCAGTTCCTCCCTTTCATCAGACCCTATGTTCCCCGACATCTCTGGGAGGCTATTTGTGTCGTCCTTTATGAAGACAGAACCAAAATATGTATTTAATTGATTCGCCGTTTCTTTGTTCCCCATTATAAATTCCCCTGATTCTGACTGCAAGGGAATTACGCTTGACTTCATCAATCTTATTCTCTTCACATATCTATAAAAGCTTTTACACTCAATTTTTATGTTCCCTGGATGCTTACTCGCATATTCTATTTTCACCTTCTTAATTAATCCTTTTGTCCTCCTTTGTTGAATCCTAAACTGCTCCCAGTGCACAGGTTTACTGCTTTTTCTGGCCAATTTATATGTCCTCTCCTTGGATCTTATGCTATCCCTAATTTCCTTTGATAGCCACGTTTGAGTCACCTTTGTTGCTTTATTTTTAAGCCAAACTGGGATGAACAAATTCTGTAGTTCATCCATGCGATCTTTGAATGTTTGCCATTGCGTATCCACCTTCAACCCTTTGAGTGACATTCCCCAATCAACCCTACCCAACTCGCATCTCATACCATCGTTGTTTCCTTTATTTAAATTGGTTAGCCCAATCTATATTAAGATTAAAGTCACCCATGATGACTACTGTGCCCTTATTGCACGCTTCTCTAATTTCCCTTTTAATGCCATCCCCAACCTCCGCAATATTGTTTGGAGGTCTATCTACTACACCCGCTAACGTTTTTTGCCCCATGGTATTCCTCAGTTCTACCCATACAGGTTCCACATGATCAGAGCTAATATCCTTCCTTACAATTGTGTAAATCCCACTTTAACCAGCAAAGCTACCCCATCTCCCTTTCCTTTTTGCCTATCTTTCCTGAATATCGAATACCCCTGGATGTTGAGTTCCCAGCTTTGGCCACCTGGAGCCATGATTCCGGGATCCCAATCAAATCATAGTCATTTACCTCTACTTGGCAGCTAATTCATCCATTTTATTATGAATGCTCCTCGCATTAAGACACAAAGCCTACAGGCTTGTTTTCTTAACGCTCTTAGACCTAAGAAAATTATTATTTAATGTGGCCATGTTTGATTTAAACCGTTGATTTCTCTGACTGCCACTTCTGTTTTTCTCCGTCCTATGTTCTGCGTTTATCCTTGTTTCCCTTTCCTCTGTCTCCCTGCTCAGGTTCCCAACCCCTGCCATTATTGTTTAAACCCTCCCGCAGATCACTAGCCCTAGGACATCGGTCCCGGCCCTGCCCAGTCACAAACCATCTGGTTTGTACTGCTCCCACCTCCCCCAGAACCGGTTCCAATGCCCCAGGAATTTGATTCCCTCCCCCTTGCACCATTCCTCTAGCCATGAATTCATCTGAAATATCCTTCTATTTTTACTCTGACTAGCACGTGGCACTGGTAGCAATCCTGCAATTACTACCTTTGAGGTCCTATTTTTTAATTTACCTCCTAGCTCCCTACATTCAGCTTTTAGGACCTCATCCCTTTTTTTAGCTATATCGTTCGTACTTATATGCACCACGACAACTGGCTGTTCACCTTCCCCTTCCAAAATGTTCTGCAGCCGCTCTGAGACATCCTGGAGCCTTGCACCAGGGAGGCAATGCACCATCCTGGAGTCTTGTTTGCGGGCGCAGAAACACCTATCTATTCCCCTTACAATAGAGTCCCCTATTGCTATAGCTCTACCACTCTTTTTCCTCCCGTCCTGTGCAGCAGAACCACCCGTGTTGCCAGGAAGTTGGCTGCTGCTGCCTTCCTCTGATAAGCCGTACCCCTCAACAGTATTCAAAGCGGTATATCTGTTTCAGAGGGGGATGTCCATAGGGGACTCCTGCACTACCTGCCTGCGCCTACTACTCTGCCTGTTGGTCAACCATTCCCCTTCTGCCTGTGCAAGCTTTGCCTGTGATGTGACCAACCGCTTAAACGTGATATCCACGACTTCCTCAGCATCATGAATGATCCAGTATGTATCCAATCGCAGCTCCAGCGCCGCAATGCATTCTGCCAGAAACTGCAGCTGGATACATTTCCTGCAAACCTGTCCCCGTGTTCCCACATAGTGCAAGAGGAACATACCATGGGGCCGCGCTCCCCTGCCATGACTTACCCTTTAATTCATTCAAATTGAATTAAATTGAATCAATCACACCAATTACACTATAGTTATCTGATATACTTGAGGGCCCTGGTGTACCAACAGCCCCCGCTACATCACAGAGTTTAGAAACTATAAACCAGAGAGTTTAAGTTTGGAGAAGGAGAGAAATACTCACCAACCAATCAATTACCTGCTTTCTGGTGACATCACACGTCGATTACGTTTTACTTCTCTCTCCCTCCCTCTGAGCTCGAAGATTGATAAGCCTCTCGATCCTCACCCGCTCTTTAAACTCACCGCTCTTGCCTCATTCCACTTAGTTCCGCTGCTGCCGCCACTGCTGTTGCTGTCTCAATGGCCCAGAAATTCCAGAACGGGGCTTGCAGCGCGTGCAAGCCCCGTATTTACACTTACCTCGCGCTACTGCCGATCAGCTCCAGGGACGCCTGGAATTGGTGTTTCCAGAAGAAGAATCCCGGGCAGCGTATGACGTCACGCCGCCCAGAAGTGCAGCCAGCGCGAAGTCAGGAGCATGCAGTGCAAGTGAGACACGCCCCTTGAGGTCTCAGTTTCACTGGACATGCCCCCAATGTTTCTGTCAAGCTGCTAACCATTTTTACATGCAAAGCAGCACTTTAAATAGGTTTTTGGAAGTTTTTTGAATATTTTGGTAACTTTCATAAACTTTTTTAAATGTTTACGTTATTTTGAGTAATCTGAAGTAGTTTTAAAGAGAATTAAAGCAATTTAAAGACTTTTAAAAGCCCTAACAGAATTTTTTTAATTCCATTTATTTATTTAGCAATGTCGTCGTCATACGTGTCTTCACACTGTTCCCTTTGGGGAACTGTATGAAGTGGTGGAAGGATTTATGGCCATGATTAACACTCATTCCGTGACCGTAACCATCTTTGAACCAGCCATTAGGGCGGTTAGTCCTATGGCGGGAGGGTTTTACAGGCTCCCACAAGCTATACAAGGAGGGGGGGCCACCCACACCCACGGACACAAATGTCCCACTGGATGTCAACCCAGAATTTAGAGCCGGAGCTCCGACTCCACTTGCCTGGACTCTCTGGAGCGGGGTTCGAAACCCTACGCTGATCTGGCCCAGCGGCGGGGATCCTACCGCTATGACAAAGGCCCAATCCAATTAGCAACGTGAAATGGCAGCATAGGGCTCCAGTCACGGGGAGGGAAAAGGCGCAGGAAACGTATGGGTGTCACCTTTTGTGCGGAGTGGGCCTTTTGCGTAGCAGTAAGCATCCCCGCCGCTGGGCCAGAAGGAGTAGGGTTTTGAACCCCACTCCAGACAGTCCCGGCAAGTGGAATCGGAGCTCCAACTTTAAATTCTGGGTGGACATCCAGCGGGATGCTTGCGTCCGTGGGTGTTGGTGGCCCGCCCCCTCAGATGGGTTGTGGGAGCCCGTAAAACCCGCCCGCCATAGGACTAACCACCCTAATGGCTGGTTCAAAGATGGTTACGGTCACGGAATGAGCGTTAATCACGGCCATAAATCCTTCCACCACTTCATACAGTTCCCCAAAGGGAACAGTGTGAGGATACGTACAATGATGACCTCTTGCGCAATGCACCTCCTTGGACCCTCAGTCGCAGATGCGAGGGGGCAAGTTGTGCAATTGTTAAATTTTTTATTTTATTGACATGTAAAATGTTGGCCCAGTAATTCCCTTCCAAATGCGCTAGTACGGGCGGGGTACTTACGCATCTGGCCGGATGAAATGCCGGTTTTCAGCATGCACAGTGCATGTGGGGAAAACCGGCATTTCCTGTCCTCTGAACGAAGGGGTTCAGAGGCAGAATGCGTGCGACTGCACAGGCACAGCGTGCGCAGTATAATTCGCCGCTTTCATTAATGCTTTCAGTGAGGTCCAGTCATTACAACTTACACATGAAAAAAGCATGGGTACAGTTGCTCCAGAGGCTGCGGAGGAAGATATTTCTTATCGTGGAGCTTCTGAAAGTATGTATGTCTGTATATATCCCTTTGCGTGTTATGTATATATTCCTTTACTTATGTGTATGAATGTATTATTTAATTATGACTTTCAGAGAAAGTAACTTATTGGAAAATCATAATTAAAAATATACATTCATACACATTAGTAAAGGAATATAAAACATACATACATATACGTAAAGGAATATATGTGGACATACATACATAACTCATTCTCACATTCCATTCACACAGCCACAATTGCTCCTTCTACCTACCGTTCTGAAAACCCGTTTAAAAAAAAAAAATTAAAGTTTAAAACTTAGTTAAAATTTCTTAAAATAACTTCCCTCCCTTTCCCAAACCTAAATATTGCATTTCATAAGCTCCTCCATAAAATATATCTCCTTCCCCAGCCAATGAACAACTTTACACTTGCTTTTTTTAAGTGCAAGTTCTAGGGACTTACCCTCACTGAATCCATCAGTGAAATCTACAAAGTTCACTGCGCAAGCGCTGCCTGTGCAGTCGCACGCGCTGTGAATAGACCTCGGGTCTGGAAATGCCGGCGTTCCCCGCATGCGCTGTTCCTGCTGAACGCCGGCATTTCCAACGGCCAGATGCGTGAGTAACCCGACCGTACTCACGCTTCTGGTCTGGAATTTCTGGCCCCATATCATATTCCTGCTCTCTGCCCATATCCCTTGAAGCCTTTTGTGTCTAGAAATCTATTTATCTCCACCTTACATATATATTCAGTAATTGGCATCCACAGCCTTCTGTGAAAGAGAATTTCACAGTTTCACTCATTGACTGAAGACATTTCTCCTCATCTCAGTCCTAAATATCCTAACCCGTATCCTTAGACTCTAACTCCTTGTTTAGACCCCAAGCCAGGGGAAACATTCTCCTTGCATCCAGTATGTCTAACCCTGTCAGAATTGTACACGTTTCAATGAGATCCCTCGCATTCTTCTAAACACTAGTGAATGCAGGCCTAGTCGACCCATTCTCCTCATATGACAGTCCTGCCATACCGGGAATCAGTCTGCTGAACATTCGCTGCCCTCCCTCTATGGCAAGTATATCCTTTCTTAGGTAAGGGGACCAAAACTGCACGCAGTGCTCCAGGTGTGGTCTCAACTAGGCCCTGTATAACTGTAGTAATTCTTCTTTCCTCCTGTACACACACCCTCTGGCAATGAAGGCCAACATACCATTTGCCTTCCTAACTGCTTGCTGCACCTGCATGTTTGCTTTCAGTGACTGGTGTAGAGGGGCAACTAGGTCCCTCTGTACATCAACATTTCCCAAACTATCACAATTTATATAATACTCTGCCTTTCTGTTTTTGCTACCGAAGTGGATAACTTCATATTTATTCACGTTATACTTCATCAGCCATGTATTTTCCCACTCACTCAACTTGTCTTAATCGCCTAGAAGCCTCTTGGCTTCCTCCTCACAACACACAATCCCACCGAGTTCCGTATCATCAGCAAACTTGTAAATATTGCATTTGGTTCCCTCATCCAAATCATTGATATATATTGTGAATAGCTGGGGCCCAAGCACTGATTCCTGCGGTAAACCATTAGGCACTGCCTGCCAAACAGAAAAAAGACCCACTAACTGAAAAAGCGCACACAAACTGACTAACTGACCAAATCTAATCCCATACCATGTATCTTGCAAATTGACCACAAACTGCCGAGCACCAAGACACTGACCAACTAATGAAGCCTGACTGGGCTCCCAGAAACTGGCCTACTGATCACTATCTTACCAAACACCCAGAAACATACCTATACACAACAGCCTGAACTACAACCCGGAAACTGACCAACAGACCACAACCAAACCGATCACCCATAGACTAATCAATTGACCACAATCTAACCAAGCACCGATTGACTGAAAGTCTGATCACAAACTGACCGAGCGCCCAGAAACTGGTCAACTGACCGCAACCTGACCGAACACCATGAAACTGACCAATTGACCACTAACTGGAATGTCCAGACACTGATCAACTGTCTAGAAATTGCTTAAGCAGTAGAAATTGAACAACTGACCGAACATCCATACTGTGACCGACTGACCAGAATCTGATGGAACATCCAGACAAGTTCCTATTGCATCACCCAACAGCTGGAAACTGACCAATTGACCACTACCTGAACGAACACCTATAAACTGACCTATTACCACAACCTGACCGAGCACCAAGAAAATGAGCAACTGGCAATATCTTGGCTGAGCACAGAGAAAGTGCCCAGCTGATCACAACCTGACAAAATGCACAGAAACTGATCAACTCAACACATTGTGGCTGAGCACACAGAAACTGACCAAACGACCACATTGAGACCAAGCACACAGAAACTGACCAGCTAACAAGAAGCTGATCGAGCAAACAGAAACCGATCATTTGGCCACTACATGAACGAATACTCAGAAACTGACCAGTTGCACTCAACCTGACTACCATCCAGAAACTGACTAACTGATGACAGCCTGACCGAGTCCCCAGAAACTGACCTATTTACCACAACCTGACTGATCACTGAGAAATTAACCAATTGACGATCACATAACTGATTTCCCGGAAACTGACCAAAATCTTACCAAGCAGCAAGCAAATGAGCAATTGTCCAGAAACTTACCAAGCACCCGGAAACTGTCCAACAGACCACGCACTTTGAACATGTGCTGATGAGTAGGTGCGCATGTTAGAAGATCGGCTAAAGATAGTGAGGTAGAAGGAAGAAATGGGTTATAAACTAAGATTAACATCAGTCCTGTAACAGAAGGCAAAGGCTGTTGTTTGTGGTTTTAGTGTGTAGGACAGTGTGTGTGGATGTGTAAATAGCTGATTGATTAACATTAAGAATGCTAAGAATGTTTCTACTTCATTTGTTTTGTTTGTAAATCTCTGTAAAAATGTCTGTTTGATGTATGTTTCCGGTTTCAGTACCCAGAAGCATATTCGGTTTTAAGTTTGTTAATTGTTTTCTCTATGTATGTGTACACGAGTGTTATTTTTGAGAACTTTGAGTCCTGCGCTGGATTTGAAATGATTATAACTGTGTCAATAATAATTGGGATCGCAACGTAGGAATATCGTGTACAATATAACCATATAATTTTAGAAATTTGCTGCACAGGAGGCCATTCTGGCCATCGTGTTTGTGCCTAACCCCACTTTCCAACTTTTGGTCTGGAGCCTTTATGCTGCCTGGATCTGTTAAATGAGTTATCTGAGTCTGTGCATCGTACTGTCTGGCTCTGTGAATGGGAATCTGAGTCTGGGAATCGAGCTGTCTTGATCTGTGAAATGAGCTTTCTGAGACTGTGAATGGAGCTGTCTGAGTCTGTGAAATTAACTTTCTGAGTGTGTATGGTGCTGTCTGCGCATCTGAATTGAGATGTCTGGGTCTGTGAATGGAGCTGTCTGAGTCTGTGAAATTTATTTGTCAGGGTCAATGAATGGAGCTGTCTGGATCTGTGACAGGAGCTTTCTGATTCTTTGAATTGAGCTGTCTGTGTCTGTGAATTAAGCTGTCTGGGTCTGTGAGAAGAGTTGTCTGCCTCTCTGAATTGAGTTGTCTGGGTTTGTATATGCTGCTGTCAGGGGTTGTGAATGCAGCTGTCTGGGGCTGTGAATGGGGCTGACTGGGTCTGTGTAATGAGCTTTCAGGCTCTTTGAATTGAGTTGTCTTGGTCTGTGAATGGATATATCTGAATCTGTGAAATGGTTTGTCTGGGTCTATGAATGGAGCTGTCTGATTCTTTGAATGGAGCTGTCTTTGTCTGTGAAAAGCATTGTCTGGGTCTGTGAATGGAGTTGTCTGTGTCTGTGAATGGTGCTGTCTGTGTCTGTGAATGAAGATGTCTCTCTCTGTGAAATGAGATTTCTGAGACTGTGAGTGGAGCTGCCTGGATCTGTGAAATGGGCTATCGGAGTCTGTGTATGGAGCTGTCTGAGTCTGTGAATGGAACTCTCTGGGTCTGGGATATCTGTTGTCTGTGTCTGTGAATGGAGATGTCTGGGTCTGTCAATGGAGCATTCTGAGTCTGCGAATGGAGTTATCTGTGAATGGAGATATCTGAGTCTGTGAAATTAGTAGTCTGGGTATTTGAATTGAGATGTCTGGGTCTGTGAATTGAGCTGTCTGGCTCTGAGAAATGAGTCGTCTGAGTCTGTGGATTGAGATATATTGGTCTGTGAATGGAGCTCCCTGTCTCTGTGAATGGAACTTTCTGAGTCTGTGAATTGAGCTCTCTGTATATGAATGGAGCTGTCTGTGTCTATGAAATGAGCTGTCTGGGTCGTTGACTTAAGATGTCCGGTTCTGTGAATGGAGCTGTCTCGGTCTGTGAAATGAGATGTCTTGGTCTGTGAATGGAGCTGTCTGTATCTGTGAATGGAGCTGTCTGTATCTATAAATGGAGCTGTGTTAGTCTGTGAATTGAGCTGTAGGTCTCTGTGAATGGAGCTGACTAGGCGTGTGAAATGAGCTGTCTGTGTCTTTGAATTGAGACATCTTGGTCTGTGAATGGAGCTGCATGAGTCTGAAATTAGTTGCCTGTGTCTTTGAATGGAGCTGTGTGGATCTGTGAATAAAGCTGTCTTATTCTGTGAAATTTGTTGTATGGGTCTTTGAATGGAGCTCTCTGGATTTGTGAATGGAGCTTTCTGAGTCTTTGAATGGAGCTGTCTGGGTCTGTGAAATGAGTAGTCTGGTTCTTCGAATTGAGAAGTCTGGGGCTGTGAATGGAGCTGTCTGGGTCTGTAAAATAAATTGTCTGAGTCTGTGAATGGAGCTTTCTGAGTCTGTGAATGGAGCAATCTGCATGTGAATGGAGTTGTCAGTGCCTACGAAATCAGCTGTCTGGGTCTTTGAATTGAGATATCCGGTTATGTGAATGGAGCTGTCTCGGTCTGTGAAATGAGTTGCCTCGGTTTGTGAATTGAGCTGTCTGTGTCTGTGAATGGAGCTCTCTAGGTGTGTGAAATGAGCTGTCTGTGTCTTTGAACAGAGATGTCTGGGTCTGTCAATTGAGCTGTCTCAGTCTGTGAAATGAATTGTCTTTGTCTGTGAGTGGAGCTGTCTGGATTTGTGAATGGAGCTTTCTTTGTCTGGAAATGGAGCTGTCTGTGTATGTGAATGGAGCTGTCTGCATCTGTATAAAGAGTTCTCTGGGTCTTCGAAATGTGATGCCTGGTTTTGTGAATGGAGCTGTCTAAATCTGTGAAATGGCTTGTCTGGGACTGTATATGGTGCTGTCAGGGTCTATGAATGGAGCTATCGGTGTCTGTGAATTGCGCTGTATGGGTCTGTGAAATGGAGCTGTCATGATCTTTGAATTCAGATGTCTGAATCTCTGAATTGTGTTGTCTGAGTCTGTGAGCTTAGTTGTCTGGGTTTGTGAATGGACTTGTCTGGGTACGTGAATGGAGCTGTCTGGATCTCTGAATGGAGCTCTCTGAATCTGCGAATGGAGCTGTCTGTGTCTGTGAATGGAGTTGCCTGGGTCTGAGAGTGGAGGTGTTCGTTTCTGTGAAATGAGCTCTCCGATACTGTGAATGGAACTGTCTGGGACTTTGACTGGATCTGTCTGTGTCTGTGAAATGAGCTTTCATTGTCTGTGTATGATGCTCTCCTGGTCAGTGAATGGCATGTCTGAGTCTGTGAACCCAGCTGTCTGGGTCTGCAAAATAAGGTTTCCGACACTGTGAATGGAGCTGCCCGGGTCTGTGAAATGAGCTTTCTGATTCTGTACATCGTGCTGTCTGGGTCTGTGAAGGGAGCTGTCTGGGTGTTTGAAATTGTTTTCTGCGAGTGTATGGAGCTGTCTGAATCTGTGCAATGTGTTGCCTGTGTCTGAGAATGGAACTGTCTGGGTCGTGAAATGCGTTGTCTGGGTCTGTGAATGGAGCTTTTTGTGTCTGAAAATGGAGCTGTCTGTGTATGTCAATGGAGCTGTCTGCATCTGTATAAAGAGTTCTCTGGGTCTTCGAATTGTGATGTCTGGTTCTATGAATGGAGCTGTCTGAGTCTTTGAAATGACTTGACTAGAATTGTATATGATGCTGTCAGGGTCTGTGAATGGAGCTTTTGGGGTTTGTGAACGGCGATGTTTGGGTCTGTGAATTGGAGCTGTCATGGTCTTTGATTTGTGACATCTGTGTCTGTGAATGTACTTGTCTGAGTCTGTGAAATTAGTTGTCTGGGTCTGTGAATGGAGCTGTTTGTGTCTGTGAATGCAGCTGTCTGGGTCTGTGAAATGAGCAGTATGGCTCTTTGAATTGAGCTTTCTGGGTCTGTGAATGGAGCTGTCTTCGTCTGAGAATGGAGATATCTGAGTCTGTGAAATCAGTTGTCTGGTTCTATGAATGGAGCTTTCTGATTGTTTGAATGGATCTGTCTTTGTCTGTGAAATGCGTTTTCTGGGTCTGTGAATGGAGATGTCTGACTCTGTGAATTGTGCTGTCTGGGTCTGTGAATGGAGATGCCTGGCTCTGTGAAATGAGCTTTCTGAGACTGTGAATTGAGCTGCCTGGATCTCTGAAATGAGCTATCTGTGTCTGTGAATGGAGCAGACTGAGAATGGAGCTGTCTGTGTCTATGAAATGCGTTGTCTTGGTCTTTGAATGGAGCTGCCTCAGTCTGTGAATGGAGCTGTCTGAGACTCTCAATGGAGATGTCTGGGTCTTTGAAATGAGCTCACTGAGTCCGTGAATGGAGCTGTCTAGGTCTATGATATGAGAATTCTGAATATGTGAATGGAGCTGTCTGATACAGTGAAATAAGCTTTCTGAATCTTTGAATGGAGCTGTTTGGTTCTGCGAAATTAGCTTTCTGAGTCTTTGAATGGAGCTGTCTGCATCAGTGAAATTAGCTTTCTGATACTGTGAATTGAGATGTCTGGGTCTGTGAATGGAGCTGTATGAGTCTGTGAAATGAGTTGTCTGGGTCTGTATATGGTGCTGTCTGTGTCTATTAATGGAGCTGTCTATGACTGTGAATGGCGCTCTCTGTGTCTGTGAAATGAGCTGTAAGGGTCTTTGAATTGAGACTTCTGGGTCTGTGAATGGAGATGTCTGTGTCTCTGAGAAGAGTTGTCTGTGTCTGGGAATGGAGCTGACTGTGTCTGTCAATTGACCTGTCTTGGTTTGTGAATGGCGATGTCTGAGTCTGTGAATTGAGTTTTCTGGGACTGTGAATTGTGCTGTCTGGATCTGTGAATGTAGCTTGCTGAGACGGTGAATGGAGCTCTCTGTGTCTGTGAAATGAGTTGTCTGGGTCTGTATATGGTGCTGTCTGTGTCTGTGATTGGAGCTGTCTATGACTGTGAATGGCGCTGTCTGCGTCTGTGAAATGAGCTTTAAGAGTCTTTGAATTGAGACGTCGTGGTCTGTGAATGGAGATGTCTGTGTCTGCGAAAAGAGTTGTCTGTGTCTGGGAATGGCGCTGTCTGTGTCCGTCAATTGAGCTGTCTTGGTTTGTGAATGGCGATGTCTGAGTCTGTGAATTGAATTTTCCGGGAATGTGAATTGTGCAGTCTGTATCTGTGAATGTAGATTTCTGAGACTGTGAATGGAGCTGTCTGTGTCTGTGAGTAAAGCTGTCTGTGACTGTGCAATGAGCTCTCCGAGACTGTGAATGGAGATGTCTCGGTCTGTGAATGGAACTGTGTGAGTCTGTGAAATGAGTTGTCTGGGTCTGTGTATGGTGCTGTCTGCGTCTGTGATTGGAGCTGTCTGTGGCTGTGAATGGAACGGTCTTGGTCTGTGAATGGAGATATCAGAATCTGTGAAATGAATTGTCTGGGTCTATGAGTGGAGTTTTCTGATTCTTTGAATGGAGCTGTCTTTGTCTGTGAAATGCTTTTCCTGTGTCTGTGAATGGAGCTGTCTGAGTCTGTGAATGGTACTGCCTGGGCATGTGAATGGAGATGTCTGAGTCTCTGAATCGAGATATTTCGCTCTGTGAAATGAGCTTTCTGAGAATGTGAATGGAGCTGCCTGCTTTCTGGCTCTGTAAATGGAGCTGTCTGAGTCTGTGAATGGAGCTATCCGTGTTTGGGAAATGTTTTGTCTGT
This sequence comes from Somniosus microcephalus, assembly GCF_052327205.1. NCBI lineage: Eukaryota > Metazoa > Chordata > Chondrichthyes > Squaliformes > Somniosidae > Somniosus > Somniosus microcephalus. The sequence continues at coordinate 11,655,667 of NW_028225186.1, read as the reverse complement.
CTGTGAATGGCGATGCCTTGGTCTGTCAATGGAGCTTTCTGAGTCTGTGAATGGAGCTGTCTGTGAATGGAGCTGTCTGGGTCTGTGAACTAAGTTGTCTGAATCTGTGAATTGAGTTATCTTGGACTTTGAATGGATCTGTTTGTTCTGTGAATGGAGCTAACTGGGTCTTTGAACTGAGATGTCCGGTTCTGTGAATGGAGCTGTCTCAGTCTGTTAAATGAGTTGTCTTGGTCTTTGAATGGAGCTGCCTGTGTCTGTGAATTGAGCTGTCTGTGTCTGTGTAATGAGCTGTCGGTGTCTTGAATTGAGACGTCTGTGTCTCTGAATGGAGCTGTCTGGTTCTGTGACATTAGACATCTGGGTCTGTGAATGAAGCTGTCTGGATCTGTGAATGGATGTTTCTGAGTCTTTGAATGAAGCTGTCTATGTCTGAGAATTGATCTGTCTGGATCTGTGAAATGAGTTGTCTGCGTCTTTGAATTGAGATGTTTGGTTCTGTGAATGGAACTGTCTGAGTCTGTCAAATGAGTTGTCTGGGTCTGTGAATGGAGCTGTCTGAGTCTCTGAATGGAGCTGTCTTGGTCTGTGAAGTGAGCTGTTTGGGTCTTTGAAATGACGTGCCTTGTTCTGTGAATGGAGCTGTCTTGGTCTGTGAAATGAACTGTCTGGGTCTTTCAATTGAGCTGTCTGGGTCTTTGAATGGAGATATCTGAGTCTGTGAATGGAGCTGCCTTGGTCTGTGTAATGAGCTGCCTCTGTCTTTGAATTGAGCTTCTGTGTCTATGAATGTAGCTGTCGTTGTCTGTGAAATGCGTTGTCTGGGTCTGTGAATGGAGCTGCCTGCGTCTGTGAATGCTGCTCTCTGGGTCTGTTAAATGAGCTGTCTGAGTCGGTGACTGGAGCTGTCTAGGCCTATGAAGTGACCATTCTGAATATATGAATGGAGCTGTCTGGTTCTGTGAAATTAGCTTTCTGAGTCTTTGAATGGAGCTGTCTGGGTCAGTGAAATGAACTTTCTGATAACGTGAATTGAGATGACTTGGTCTGAGAATGGAGCTGCCTGAGTATGTGAATTGAGATGACTTGGCCTGAGAATGGCGCTGCCTGAGTATGTGAATTGAGATGTCTGGATCTGTATATGGTGCTGTCTGTGTCTGTGAATTGAACTGTCTGAGTCTGTGAAATGTGTTCTCTCGGCCTATATATCATGCTGTCTGAGTCTGTGAATGTAGCTGTCTGGGTCTGTGAATGGAGCTGTCTGGGTCTGTGAATGGAGCTGTCTTGTTCTGTGTATGGAGATATCTGAGTCTGTGTAATTAGTTGTCTGGGTCTATGAATGAAGCTGTCTGATTCTTTGAATGGAGCTGTCTATTTCAGTGAAATGCGTTGTCTGGGTCTGTGAATGGAGATGTCTGAGTCTGTGAATGCTTCTGTCTGGGTCTGTGAATGGAGATGTCTGAGCCTGTGAATCGGGATGTCTGGCTCTGTGAAATGAGCTTCCTGAGGCTGTGAATTGAGCCGCCTGAGTCTTTAAATGTGCTATTTGAGTCTGTGTATAGTGCAGTCTGGCTCTGTGAATGGAGCTGTCTGAGTCTGTTAATGGAGCTGTCTGTGCCTGTGAAATTAGTTGTCTGGTTCTGTATATGTTGCTGTCTGGGTCTATGAATGGAGCTGTCTGTATCTCTGAATGGAGCTATCTTGTCCTGTGAAATGACCTGACTAGTTCTTTGAATTGAACTGTCTCGATCTGTGAATGGAGCTGTCTTGGTCTGTGAATGGAGATATCTGTGTCTGTGAAATGAGTTGTCTGGGTCTATGCATGGAGCTGTCTGATTTTTTCAATGGAGCTTCCTTTTTCTGTGAAATGCGTTGTCAAGGTCTGTGAATGGAGTTGTCTGAGTCTGTGATTGGAGCTGTCTAGGTATATGAAATTAGCATTTTGAATATGGGAATGGAGCTGTCTGCTACTGTGAAATTAGCTTTCTGCGTCTTTGTATGGACCTGTCTGGGTCAGTGAAATGAGCTTTCTGATACTGTGAATTAAGATGTCTGTGTCTGTGAATGGAGATATCTGAGTCAGTGAAATGAGTTGTTTGTGTCTGTAAATGGTGCTGTCTGGGTCTGTGAATGATGCTGTCTGTGTCTGTGAATGGCGCTATCTGGGTCTGTGAAATGAGCTGTAAGTGTCTTTGAATTGTGACGTCTGGGTCTGTGAATGCATATGTCTGTGTCTGTGAAATGAGTTGTCTGGATCTATGAATGGAGCTGTCTGGTTCTACAAATGGATCTTTCTGAGCCTGTGAATGGAGCTGTATGTGTCTGTGAATGGAGTTGTCTGCATCTGTGACTGAACCATTCTGAGTCTGTGAATGGAGCAGTCTGTGTTTGTGAATGGAGGTGGGTCTGTGAAAAGTGTTGTCTTGGTCTTGAAATTGTGAATTCTGCGTCTGTGAATGGACGTGCCTGAGTCTGTGAAATGTTTCTTTGGGTCTCTATATGGGGCGGTCTGGGTAAGTGAATGGAGCTTTCTGGGTCCCTGAATGGAGCTGTCTGGGTCTGTGAAATGAGCAGACTGGGTAATTGAATTGAGCTGTCTGGATCTGTGGATGGAGCATTCTTGGTTTGTGAATGGATATATCTTTGTCTGTGAAATGAGTTGTTTGGGTCTATGCATGGAACTGTCTGATTCTTTGAATGGAGCTCTCTTTGTCTGTGAAATGCCTTGTCTGGGTCTGTGAATGGAGCTGCCTGCGTCTGTGAATGGAGCTGTCTAGGTATATGGAACGAGCATTCTGAATATGTGAATGGAGCTGTCTGGTACTGTGAATTTAGCTTTCTGAGTTTTTGTATGGAACTGTCTGGGTCAGTGAAATTAGCTTTCTGATACTGTGAATTGAGATGTCTGGGTCTGTGAATGGAGATATCTGAGTCTGTGAAATGAAGTGTTTGTGTCTGTATATGGTGCTGTCTGGGTCTGTGAATGGTGCTGTCTGGGTCTGTGAATGGCGCTGTCTGGGTCCGTGAAATGAGCTGTCAGAGTTTTTGAATTGTGACGTCTCAGTCTGTGAATGCAGATGTCTATGTCTGTGAAATGAGATGTCTGGATCTGTGAATGGACCTGTCTGGATCTGTGAATGGACCTGTCTGGATCTGCGAATGGATCTTTCTGAATCTGTGAATGGAGCTGTATGTGTTTGTGAATGGAGCTGGGTCTGTGAAGAGTGTTGTCTGGCTCTTGAAATTGTGATTTCTGGGTCTGTGAATGGACGTCTCTGAGTCTATGAAATGATTTTTTTGGGCCTCTATATGGGGCGGTCTGGGTATGTGAATGGAGCTTTCTGGGTCCCTGAATGGAGCTGTCTGGGTCTGTGAAATGAGCTCTCTGAGTCTTTGAATTGAGATGTCTGTGACGGTGAATGGAGCTGCCTCAGTCTGTGAAATTAGCTGTCTGAGTCTTTGAATGGACCTGTCTGGGTCTATGAAATGAGCTTTCAGCATGTGTGAATGGAGCTTTCTGGGTCGGCGAATTGAGCTTTCTAATCTGTGAATAAGGGCATAAGAACATAAGAACATAAGAAATATGAGCAGGAGTAGGCCATACGGCCCCTCGGGCCTGCACCGCCATTCAATAGGATAATGGCTGATCTGAATCTAGACTCATGTCCACTTCCCTGCCCTCTCCCCGTAACCCCTAATTCCTTTATCTGCTAGGAAAATGTCTATCTCCATTTAAAATTTATTTAATGTTGCAGCTTCCACAGCTCTCTGGGGTAGCAAATTCCATAGATTTACTACCCTCTGAGTGAAGAAGTTTCTCCTCATCTCAGATTTGAAAGGGCAGCACCTTATTCTAAGATTATGCCCCCTAGTTCTAGTCTCACCCATCAGTGTAAACATCCTCACCGCATCCACCCATTCAAGCCCCCTCACAATCTTATATGTTTCGATAAGATCGCCTCTCATTCTTCTGAACTCCAATGAGTAGAGTCCCAACCTACTCAACCTTTCCTCATACGTCAACCCCCTCATCTCTGGAATCAACCGAGTGAACCTTCTCTGAACCGCCTCGAGAGCAAGTATATCTTTACTTAAATATGGAAACCAAAACTGCACGCAGTATTCCAGATGTGGCCTCAACAATACCCTGTATAACTGCAGCAAGACTTCCCTGTTTTTATACTCCATCCCCCTTGCAATAAAAGCCAAGACTCCACTGGCCTTCAAGATCACCTGCTGCACCAGGACCCCCAGGTCCCTTTGTACTGTAGCACTTTGCAGTTTCTCTCCATTTAGATAATAACTTGCGCTTTGATTTTCTCTGCCAAAGTGCATAACCGCAAACTTTCCAACATTATATTGCATCTGCCAAATCTCTGCCCATTTACTTAGCCTGTCTATGTCCTTATGCAGGTTTTTATGCCTTCCTCACTTACTGCTTTCCCTCCTATCTTTGTATCATCGGCAAACTTGGATATGTTGCACTCGGTCCCTTCCTCCAAATCATTAATATAGATTGTAAAGAGTTGGGTTCGCAGCACTGACCCCTGCGGAACACCACCAGTTACTGATTGCCAGCCCGAGAACAAACCATTCATCCCAGCTCTTTGTTTTCAGTTAGATAGCCAATCTTCCACCCATGCCAGTATATTACCCCCAATCCCGTGATTTTTTATCTTGATCAGTAATCTTTTGTGTGGAACCTTGTCAAATGCATTTTGGAAGTCCAAACACACTACATCCACTGGTTCCCCTTTAACCACCCTGTATGTTACATCCTCAAAGAATTCGAGCCAATTTGTCAAACATGACTTCCCCATCGTAAAACCATGCTGACTCTGTCCTATTAAATTATGTTTATCCAAATGCAGCTGTCTGGTTCTGTGAAATTAGCTTTCTGAGGCTGTGAATGCAGCTTTCTGGGACTGTGAATGGAGCTCTCTGATTCTGCGAATGGAACTGTGTGGGTCTGTGAAATGCTATTTCTGAGTCTGTGAACGCAGCTGTCTGAGTCTGTTAAATGATGTTTGTGCATTTGTGAACGCAGCTGTCTGAGTCTGTGAATGGGGCTGTCTGAGTTTGTGAAATGAGCTTTCTGAGTCTGTGAATGGAGCATTCCAATCTGTGTAACGAGCTGCCTGGACTGTGAATGGAGCACTCTGGGTCTGCGAAATGAGTTGTCTGCGTCTTTGAATTGAGATGTCTCGGTCTGTGAATTGAACTTTCTGAGTCTGTGAAATGTGTTCTCTCGGTCTGTATACTGTGCTGTCTGAGTCTGTGAATGGAGCTGTCTGTATACTGCCCTTGCAGCGCGTTCCTATGCAGAGCTAGACAGGTAGCTAACAACTTGAGATCTTCCCATAAAAATCACGAGGCTTGACTTTTCTTGTAAACTTTACTGAAAGATTCTGCTTCTGAAACTGAAATACAATAAAGAAGTGGAAGCATACATTAGTACACAAGCACATAACTGATATGCATACACAAATTTAGGTGAGCATGAGCAACACAGTACATTTGGCATGTAACTTACAAAAACACGTGAAAACACAGCTTACTGTGAATATACATTTAGCATACTGAAAAGCATTCTCTTACATTCACTTTAAATTAGCCCTGTACATAGTGCATCAAAATACAGCTACAAGCTGACAAGTTAGATACAGAGAGCGAGCAATTCACAGCTAGCTGTGTAGGTTTGCTTACAGAGAAAGGTTACAAACTAAACATTTTCTGCAAGAAAAGTGTGCACTTATCATCTATAACACTCTCAAATACTTACAGACAAATAGTGTCCAAGGCCGAAACGTTACAGGAAAATAACTTGCAACACCATGTGTCCAGCTGCATGTCTTGTGATCTACAGCAATTTACTTTACATCACTTTACTTTACTGCACTTTACTGCACTTGCTAGGTACCAAATATCCACTAGGTGGCGGCAGGCAATGGGAATGACCCAAATTAATTAAACCACTGAATTAACTTGAAAACTAACATACATTCCTAAAGGAAGGCAGCACACTCCCCGCTTGGTATAATTCCATTGTACCACTACAGATACAAAATAAAACCTAAAGAAAACGTTCGTTGGCTGCAAACATACTCAGAATCCTTTCTCTAGGTTTCTTCAGAAAGGAGGACTACGATCTCTGAGACTGGGCTCAGAAACACTTTGACAGTCCCCTCCTTGACAATCTTCACCTCCACTTTGCGGACCTTCTTGTCCCTGCTGGGCAGAGTTTTGAAAACCAGTCCCACTGGCCATGCATTTCTGTGTGCTTGGCTGTCTTTCAGCAAGACAACATCTCCCACTTTGACATTTGGCTTGTCTTCTGTCCATTTCCTACGGCTCTGTAGGGTGGACAAATACTCTCCTCTCCATCTCTTCCAAAAAGTGTCTGCAAGTCACTGGACTTGCTTCCACTGCTTCCCTTGCAGCTCAGCCATGTCGAAGTTTCCAGAGGGGGCTTAAATAGCACTCAGCTTTTGAGTCAGGAGCATCGCTGGGGTGAGGACTGCAGGCATGCCTGGGTCGGTGGACACCGGCACCAGGGGTCTTGCATTCATGATTACCATGACTTCAGCCATCAGAGTGCTCAAGACGTCGTGTGTGAGACGAGTGGGTCCCGTCCGAAGCAGCATAGCGTCCAGATAAGCCTGGCAACACCGATGAGCCTCTCCCATGAACCACCCATGTGGGATGAATGCGGGGGGTTAAACACCCACGTGCATCCTTTCTTTTGGAGGTAGCTTCGTAGCACAACATCGTCCGTGTGGATGTCCAACTCCTTACAGGCACACACGAAGTTAGTCCCTCTGTCGGGGCGGAGAAGTTTGGCTGGACCACGGATTGAGAAAAACTTCCTAAGTGCATTGATAAAGCTGTCTGTTGAAATGGATTCAATCACCTCAATGTGCACAGCTCTGGTAGACATGCACGTAAAGAGCACTGCCCAGCGCTTGCTCCCGATTATCCAGTATCCGGCTGTTTGGATAGCTCCTTCTGTTATGTGCCGTACTTGGTGAGCCACTTGCTCATGATAGTATCTCACGAGCAGTGTGGCAATGTGATGGGTGCGTGGGATGATCAGAGAGTGCTTTTCTTCTCTTGACAAGTCTGCAGATGATATGCGACCTCCGACCTGAAGCAAAACATCCTCATCTGTAACTGGGTTATGCTTCTTAAGTGGGCTTTGCTTGAGGAATGTCTGTCCCTCTTCACGACATTTGAGTTCCTCCTTGAAGACATCATGCTGGGCAGAGCGAATGATCACACCTTTGGCTTGTGAAAGCTCACTTTTGCTGGATACTTCATTAGAACATTTCCATCCTTTGCATTCTACATTGTCAGAATTCCCCTTGAAGGATGCTGCAACATGAATGAGTCGGGCTGTGATTCGACATAGTGTTCTCCAGTTTGAGAATCGCTCAAAGTGTTGTGAGCCCAACTGAGATTCTGAGGCTTTGGTGACCAGAGTCGTAACTTCAGGCCGAATATCAGTATCAGCTTCAGGCTCCACAAGGGTGAAGAGATTGGACTCAGGAGTCTCCTCTGTGTTGACAGGAGACAGGAAAGAGGGGCCCGAGAACCAACTGCTTTGCTGTCAGTGTGCTGCTGGTATAGACCTGGTAGCATGGTCTGCAGGGTTCAGGTCTGTGGAGAGATAACACCACTGATCAGGGTGAGTGGATCGTCTGATACGAGTCACCCGGTTGGAAACATACACATAAAATCTTCTTGTGGAGTTGTGGATGTAACCAAGTACAATCTTGCTGTCCGTGAAGAACTTGACAGCGCCCACATCGATGTCAATCTCGTCTCTGATCAACTCATACAGCTGAACAGCCAGCACAGCTGCACAAAGCTCGAGACGTGGAATGGTGTGGGCAGGCCGAGGGGCCAACTTGGACTTCCCCATAACAAATCCAACATGGTATTTCCCGTCAGTGTCAGCTGCTCTCAAGTTGGCCACAGCTCCTATTGCTACTGTGGAAGCGTCTAAGAAGATGCACAGCTCTCTTCTCTGTGTTGAAGACAGCGAGACTGGAATGTAGCACCTCTTTATGTGCAGGTCTTCGAGAGCCATCAAGGACTCCTTCCATAGGTTCCATTTTGCTCCTTTTTCTTGGAGGACCCGAGCATCCCACTCACTCTGATCAGATGAGAGTTCCCGTACTAATGCTTTTCATTGCATTGTTATGGAAGCTCCGAACCCCAAAGGGTCGTACAAACTGTTGACTGTGGACAGGACACCTCTCCGTGTGAATGGCCTTTCCTCACGGGACAGCAGGAATGTGAAGCTGTTTGTTTCCAGGTTCCAGGAGAGCCCCAGGCACCGTTGAAGGGGGAGAGGATACACTCCCAGGTGCAAATCCTTCAGATCCTTAGCACGGTCCTCTGCAGGGAAGGCCTCCATAGCCTGTCCACTGTTCGATGCTACCTTGTGTAGTCTCTGGTTGGACTCTGCCAACATCTCTCTGGTTCATGTCAGGAGATCTATTGCTTTTTCAGGTGTGGTAACCGAGGTGAGACCATCGTCGACATAGAACTGTCTCTCAACAAAATGCTTTGCATCGGAGCCATATTCTTGTTCATCTTTCTGAGCGGCTCGCATAATGCAGTAGATGGCCACAGCAGGTGAAGGGCTGTTTCCAAACACGTGGACCTTCATCCTGTACTCCACCACATTCTTGTTGATGTCGTTGTCCTCATGCCAGAGGTAGCGGAGATAGTCCCTGTGGTCTTCTCAGAAGACAAAGCAATAAAACATTCGCTGCACATCTGCTGTCAGGTCTACATATTATTTCCTGAAACGCAAAAGAACTCCCAACAAGGTGTTGTTCAAGTCTGGGCCGCTGAGGAGTACATCGTTCAGAGACACTCCTTCACATTCAGCACTTGAATCGAACACAACTCGTAACTGGTCCGGCTTTTGTGGGTGATACACACCGAATGTTGGCAGGTACCAGTGTTCATTACCTTCCTCCAAAGGTGGAGCAGGCTAGGCTTGGTCGTTGTCCAGCATCTTCTGCATGAACTCTATGTAATGGCCCTTCATTTCTAGCCTTTTCTGCTGTGTTCTCCTGAGTGAGCACAGGTGTTTCATAGCTTGTTCCCTGTTGCTCGGAAGACGGCGTCTAGGAGAGCGAAATGGTAAGGGTGCCACCCAGCTGTGTCCATCGTCCTGGTAAACCTCCTCATCCATGATGGTTTGGAAAGATTTGTCATCCATGGATAGTGCTGGTTTGTCATCATCCTTGGACCTTTCAAACACTGAGCATCCTAGGCTGTCTATGCTCACAGTGAGGCCTGCCTCTTCCTCACAGACAGAGGAGGTTGACCTATGATGCTGCGTCATGCCATTGTAGTCTTCCTTTACCTGGACCCTGTTTGGACATGGGCTGAGAAAGGATGTGCGACCGTTGAGCAGCACGTTTGCTTTATAGACGTTGACATCCGCTGGTTTGTGGACTGTTCCCAGGCAAGCTCCACCCATGAGGACCCATCCCAGGTCAAGCCGCTGCACATAAGGAGCATTGTGGGGCCCGTTGATTTGCTCATGCACCTTGTGCACCCTTAAGATGTCTCTTCCCAAGAGCAGGGGGATTGGAGCGTCCGGGTCCACAGCTGGAATCTTGTTGGCAACTGGCTGTAGGTGGGGCTGATGGCATGCGACCTCTGGGGAGGGAATTTCCGTCCTATCATCTGGCATCTTGTCACACTCAATTAAATTGGGGAGGGTAAGCTGTAGTTTCCTATCCATGGACTCGATCATGAAGTTGCCAACTGTCCTACCCATAGTCTCTGTTGGCCATGAACACGTTTTCAGCGTGTCTGGAGCTGCACTGGCCTTGACTTCAAAGAGATTGAAGAATTCTGTCTTCACTCGAGACTTGTTACTTTACTCATCAAGCACTGCATACATCTTGATTGCCTTCTCCTTTCTCCCTGCATGATATGCTTTAACCAAGCAGATTTTGGAGCATGAGCGTGGGCTGCTTGCATTTCCACAAATCTCTGTACACTTGGAGGTGACTGATGAAGATGCGATTTCACTTTGCTCCCCGCTATCCTCTTTGTCAACAGCAGCACTCTTGGTGGTCGAAGAAGGACCTGGATGCAGGGCTGCGATGTGTTTTTCAATGTTGCACTCGAAGCACTTGATTGTCGCCTTACAGTGTTTTGCCATGTGCAGAATCGACCCACAACACCTGAAGCAGTTGCGATTCACTTTCAGGTATAATTTGCGCTCATCAATAGGCTTGCCTCTAAAGCTTCAACACTTTTTGAGTGGGTGGCGCTTCTTGTGTATTGGACACTGACGATCTGGATCATCCACATTATTCCCAGCAGAACTGGATTGGTTGATTGAGGGTTCGGCTGGAACCTTTGTTTTGTGCATGCTCACAGAGGCTTTGTTGCTATGCTTTGTGGGTTTCACAGAATCACAGAATCACAGAAACCCCACAGTGCAGATAGAGGCCATTTCGGCCCATCGAGCCTGCACCGACAAATATCCCACCCGATCCCTGTACACCAACACATATCCCACCCTATCCCCACGTATTTAATCCCCCTAACATTAAGGGTCAATTTATCATAGCCAATCAACCGAACTCGCACATCTTTGGACTGTGGGAGGAAACCGGAGCACCCGGAGGAAACCCACGCCAACACGGGGAGAATGTGCAATGGTTTCTCTGTTCTCGAAGGAGCGTGACTGCAGGAGGTGGAGAAAGTGAAACTTGGATCATTCCTCACATTTGCCGGTTGTTGGGCGAACCTGGAGAAGAGAGTGAAGGGAGGAAATGCCGCTCTGTACTCGTGCTTTTACTTGGATCCCTTAGCTATCCATTTCTCTTTAAGGTTGTAGGGGAGCATTTCCACTATTGGGGTTACCCCACGTGCTTTCTCAAGTACGAGAGGCCTGTCAGGTAACCTTGTCCCTTAGCACACTCCAGTTCGAGGAGAATGTCACCCAGTTCTCGAAGCTTGACATTATCTCTGTTGGTTAGCTTCAGAAAGTCCTCAATCTTCTTAAGTAGTGCGTGTTCAATGAATTCTGGTGTCCCATAACAGTCTTCGAGACGTTGCCAAACCAGGTTGAGGCCTGCTGTGGGGTTGCGGACGTGCGCTGAGCGAATTCTCCTCGCCTGTTCTGACGAATCATCTCCGAGCCACTTTTTCATCAAATCTAGTTCTTCTCTGGCTGACAGATTCAAGTTCTTGGTGGTACTCAGGAAGGACACTTTCCATGACCAATAATTTTCAGGGCGGTCATCAAATTCTAGAAGACCTGAACTTAACAATTCTCGGCGGATGAGGTACCTAGCGAGGTCTTGTGCATTTGCGGCTCAGGTAAGGACTCCTTGGCTGGATTGGCCGAGTGCTGTGGAGGTCTCTGCAGGTACGTCTTACTTGCTTCTTCTCTTTTAAGCTCAGTGTCTCCGAAAACAGGCTGTTTGTTATTGTGCTGTGTAGCTGGTTCTGCGTCGAGATACCTGGATGCTTTTTGTACAAACAGTATAAAAAGACCAGTCCTAGTGCGAGCAATCACTGAGTGCGAGTCAGCAGAGAGTGCTGTGAGTTTGGGTAAGTGTGAGTTAGGGTAAGTGGGGTGCTGGTTGCTCTTTTCAAACTTTAACTCCGTGGGTTGTTGTTAATAAGGCCTTTTTGGTGCAGAGTGACTGCTGGTGAACCATTTAACTGGTGTAATTAGAGGGCTGGATTTAATTTAAATCTAAATAATTAAAGGGGATCCTAGCATATATAATTGGGCAGAGGGTGTCCATAACTAACAATAAAAAATTTAATCAATTGCATAGAATGGAGCAAGTGATGTGTTACTGTTGCAAGATGTGGGAGCCAGTGGACCCCATTGAGGCTCACGGTGATTACATCTGTGACTATTGTCTGCTACTACAGGAACTCCAGCTCCGTGTTGATGAGCTGGAGTCTGAGCTTCAGACACTGCGACACATCAGGGAGGGGGAGAAGTACCTGGATTCTGTGTTTCAGGAGGTGGTCACACCTATGAAGTTAATTAATTCAGATATAGCCCATGGTCAGGGACAGGACGCTGTGACTACGAGTGAGGCAGGTACGGGGATCCAGGAGGTAGTGTTGGAGGAGCCGCAGCCCTTGCTCTTGTCCAACAGGTTCGAGGTTTTTCCTCCCTGTGGGGACGGGAGCAGGGACTGAAGGGAGGACGAGCAACCTGGCCACAGCACCGTGGAACGGGGGGCCATTCAACAGTGGGGAGTAAATAGAAATGTTGTAGTGGTAGGGGGTAATATTATTAGGGGGATAGATAGAGTTCTCTGCAGCCGAGAGCGAGATTCCCGAAGGTTGTGTTGCCTACCCGGTGCCAGGGTTAAGGACATCTCCTCTGGGCTGGAAATTAACTTGCAGTGTGAGGGGGTGGACCCAGTTGTCGTGGTCCATGTTGGCACAAACGACGTAGATAGGACTAGGAAGCCGGTTCTGTTAAAGAAGTATGAGCAGCTAGGGGTCAAATTAAAAAACAGAACCTCAAGGGTAACACGAGAGAATTTGGCTAGGACAAATAAAATTAGAGAGTTAAATGCGTGGCTCAAAGACTGGTGTGGGAGAAATGGTTTGTGCTTCCTGGGACACTGGCACCAGTACTGGGGCAGGAGGGAGCTGTTCCGTTGGGACGGGCTTCACTTGGCCAGTGCTGGCACTAGAGTCCTGGCGAATCATATAACTAGGGCTGTAGAGAGGGTCTTAAATTACCTAGTGGGGGGGAGGTTCCTCGAGATCAAATAATAAAAATGACAACAGAGAAGATCATACACTTAGGTAGCAGTGGGGAAATTAAAAACCAGAGCGTGTCAGGAAGGGGCAGAAGGTATGGAGTAAAAGGTAAAGTAATAAAAAGGGCAAAAGCAGGAACTAAGTGTCACAAAACATATTTGAAAGTTCTCTATCTGAATGCACATAGCATTCATAACAAAATAGACGAGTTAATGGCACAAATCACTACATATGGGTATGATCTTGTGGCCATTACAGAAACATGGCTGCAGGTTATTTAACGATGAGGAATGACAGGCAGGAAGGAAAGGGAGGTGGGGTGGCTATGTAAATTAAGGAAGGAATCTCTGTAATACAGAGAATTGCTTTTGGATCAATAGATCAGGATAATGAAACAGTTTGGGTGGAGATAAGGAATAATAAGGGGAAAAAAACACGAGTGGGCGTAGTCTATAGGCCTCCGAACAGATGCAACTCTGTTGGACGGAGTATCAATTAGGAAATAGTTGAGGCTTGTAATAAGGGAACATCTGTAATTATGAGGGATTTTAACTATCATATTAATTGGACAAATCAAATTGGGCAGGGCTGCCTTGAGGATCAGTTCATTGAGTGTATTAGGGATGGGTTTCTTGAGCAGTATGTAATGAACCGACCAGGGGGCAAGCAACCTTAGATCTGGTCCTTTGTAACGAGACAGGATTAATTAAAAATGTCCTAGTAAAGGATCCCTTTGGAATGAGTGACCATAACATGGTTGAATTCCATATTCAATTAGAGGGTGAGAAGGTTGGAGCTCAAACAAGCGTGCTAAGCTTGAATAAAGGAGACTATGAAGGTATGAGAGTGGAATTGAGTAGAGTGGATTGGGAAAATAGATTAAAGGGTAAGACGATACATGATCAGTGGTGTACATTTAAGGAGTTATTTTGCAACTTCCAAAAAATATATATTCCACTGAGAAGAAAAGGTTGTAAAAGAAAAGACAGCCATCCGTGGCTAAGTAAAGAAATTAAGGATGGTACTCGACTAAAAACAAGAGCATATAAGGTAGCCAAATCTAGTGGGAGGATAGAGGATTGGGAAAACTTTAAAAGACAGCAAAAAATAATAAAAAGATTGATTAAGAAAGGGAACATAAAATATGAAATTAAATTAGCAAAAAATATAAAAACAGATAGTAAGAGTTTTTATATTTATATAAGAAGAAAAAGGGTGGCTAAAGTAAATGTTGGTCCCTTAGAGGATGAGACCAGGAAATTAATGGTGGGAAATATGGAGATGGCAAAAACACTGAATGAATATTTTGTATCAGTCTTTACAGTAGAGGACACTAAGTATATCCCAACACTGGACAAACAGGGGGCTATGGGGGGAGGAGCTAAACACGATCAAAATCACTAAGGAAGTGGTACTCGGTAAAATAATGGGACTCAAGGCGGATAAATCACCTGGATCTGATAGATTACATCCTAGGGTCTTGAGGAAAGTGGCGGTAGGGATTGTGGATGCATTGGTAATAATTTTCCAAAATTCCCTGGACTCAGCAAAGGTCCCGGCAGACTGGAAAACTGCTAATGTAACACCCTTATTTAAAAAGGGCAGTACACAGAAGGCTGGAAACTATAGACCAGTTAGCCAAACGTTTGTGGTAGGTAAAATTTTGGAGTCCATTATTAAGGAGACAGTAACAGGACATTTGGATAAACATAATTTAATAGGACAAAGTCAGCATGGTTTTATGAAGGGGAAGTCATGTTTGACAAATTTGCTGGAGTTCTTTGGGGAAGTAACATATAGGGAGGATAAAGGGGAACAAGTGGACGTTGTGTATTTAGACTTCCAAAAGGCATTAGACAAGGTGCCACACAAAAGATTATTGCTTAAGATAAAAAATCACGGGATTGGGGGTAATATTCTGGCATGGATAGAGGATTGGCTATCTAATAGAAGGCAGAGAGTTGGGATAAATGGTTCATTCTCAGACTGGCAATCAGTAACTAGTGGTGTTCCGCAGGGGTCAGTGCTGGGTCCCCAACTCTTTACAATCTATATTAACTATTTGGAGGAGGGGACCGCGTGTAACATATCAAAGTTTGCAGATGACACTAAGATGGCAAGGAAAGCAGTGAGTGAGGAGGACATAAAAAACCTGCAAGAAGACATAGACAGGCAAAGTAAGTGGGCAGAGATTTGGCAGAAGGAATACAATACTGGAAAGTGTGAGGTTATGCACTTTGTCAGGAAAAATCGTAGAGCAAGTTATTGTCTTAATGGCATGAAACTGAAAGTACTGAAGTACAAAGGGATCTGGCGGTCCTGGTGCACGAAACTCAAAAGGTTAGTATGCCGGTGCAGCAAGTGATTAAGAAGGCCAATGGAATGTTGGATTTTATTGCTCGGGGGATAGAATATAAAAATAGGGACGTATTGCTTCATTTGTACAAGGTATTGGTGAGACCGCACCTGGAATGCTGCATACAGTTTTGGTGGCCATACTTAAGAAAAGGCATACTTGCTCTCGAGTCAGTACAAAGAAGGTTCACTCGGTTAATCCCGGGGATGAGGGGATGGACATATGAGGAAAGGTTGAGTAGATTGGGACTCTACTCATTGGAGTTCAGAAGAATGAGAGGCGATCTTATTGAAATATATAAGATTGTGAAGGGGTTGGATCGGTTGGATGCGGGGAGGATGTTCCCGATGATGGGTGAAACTAGAACTAGTGGGCATAGTCTTAGAATAAGGGGCTGCTCTTTCAAAATTCAGATGAGGAGGAACTACTTCACTCAGAGGGTGGTAGGTCCATGGAATATGCTGCCCCAAAAAGCTGTAGAAGCTACATCATTACATAATTTAAACCAGAAATAGACAGTTTCCTAGAAGTAAAGGGAATTAAGTGTTACGGGGAGCGGGCAGGAATTTGGACATGAGTCAAGATTCAGATCGGTCATGGCCCTGTAGTTAGCGGAGCGGGCCTAGAGGCAGTGTAACCTGATCCTGCTCCTATTTCGTGTGTCTAATTCTGTTCGATTCAGGAGATGGTTCTGTGATAGTAGATTGGCGGTTAGGATCAGATCAGCCATGATCTTATTGAATGGTGGAGCAGGCTCGAGGGGCCGATTGGCCTACTCCTGCTCTTATTTCTTATGTTCTCTTATGAGTCTGCTGGCTTGTGTTTCGATGATGCTTCCTTGAAGAACAATTTGGAGTGCTGTTGGACATACTCACTTGTACATTGGACTTGACTGAGGGGCTGTTCTAGAACATATGGTTCATAGCTGTGCTTCCCGCCTTCATTCTCCTCACCTTCTTCATAAGCTGCAGCTGCAGCTTCAGCGGAAGCAGCAGCTCTCTGGCTTTGGATAATGTGGAGACTGGAGTCGAGGTCAGCTCTCTGCTTCATCACACTAGCGTCGAGGTCAGCTCCCTGTTTCATCACACTAGCTTCTTTTTCAGCGAAGGACAATTGAGCCTGGGCAGTTTTTGCCTTAGCATGTGCTTTGGCGGCTGCAGAAGCTGTCGATGACGATGATCTGCTGGACAGCCGGGATGCTCTAGAGGATGCTTTAGAGGAATGTGACTTGGCATCATTTGCTCGAAGAGGCTCATGCTTCTCGGTTGGCTGGTCGACGTCCTCTATGGTATAATGGCCCACTAATTCCTCTCTGAACGCGTGAGTACGGTCGGGGTACTCACGTGTCTGGCCGGAGGAAATGCCTGTTTTCAGCATGCACAGTGCATGTGGGGAAAACCGGCATTTCCAGTCCTCTGCACGAAGGGGTTCAGGGGCACAGCGCGTGCGACTGCACAGGCAGCGTGTGCGCAGTGAACTTCGTCGATTTCATTCATGGATTCAGTGAGGGTAAGTCCTGACAACTTACACATGAAAAAAGCAGGAGTGGAACTATCGAGAAGCTACGGAGGAAGAAGTCTGTCCTCGTGGAGCTTCTGAAAGTCACTCAATTTCTGTTTGGAAAGGGAGGAAAGTTATTTTAAGAAAGGCTGAGGTAAGTTTTAAAAAAGATTTTTGTTTAAAACGGGTTTTCAGTACTGTAGTTAAAAGGAGCAATTGTGGTTGTGGCCAAGGCCTCATTGAATTTATTTTTATAAAATGTGAAATTTAATGTTTTAAAAATAATAAAATGCTTACAAAATGAAATTGTCATCAGTAATATTTAGTAAGTATGTATATATGATTGTATGTGTGTCTGTATATTTTCCATTTAGGATGTGCATTTATGTATGTATTCCTTTCAGTACGTGGATGAATGTATTTATGTAATAATGAATTTCTGCAATTTAGAGAAAGATGTCGGCCTGTGATATTCATCAGGCGGGAAGGATGTGTTTGCAAGCCGTTAAAGCATGCTTCCTGTCATAGGCCGAGTTGATGTTAGAGGCACTCAGTTTATTAAAATAAGTGTAACAACTATTTCCATTTACTCCGTACAGGTACGTCTGTGTGAGGAGTAGTCCTGTGAGCGAGGAACATGCCCTGTTGTAGAAATTTTGCCGTGATGTTATTTGTGTATTTGCTTCAAAGAAATAGGAATGCCAGGGAGCAACGTAGACAATTGAGGAACCATGAACGCCTCTTGATCAGAAGGAACAACTACCCACCCCGCAGAGTTTACAGGGAGAGGCGATCATTTGAAATGCTGTCCGAGGAGTTGTGTATCAGGTGGCTGCGCTTCAGTAAAGAGGCAATTGGACGACTATGTGACATGTTGAAGGCAGACTTGGAGCCACGCTCGAAGACGCGCACTGCCTTGTCAGTGAACATGAAGGTAACCACAGCATTGAACTTCTTTGCAAGTGGATCATTTCAAGCAGGCACCGGTGACATAACCAACATCTCCAAGAATGCTGCGAGGGTCTGCATTCGCCAGGTCACAGCAGCCATTTGCCGTAGGATTTCTGATTTCATTATGTATGACTTGTCCGCTCGTCATCAGAAGGAGATGGCCTTAGCATTTCATCGCATTGCTGGATTCCCCAAAGTGATTGGGGCCGTCGATGGAACACATATTGCATTGAAGGCACCCAAGGATGCACCTGTGACATTCATTAACAGGAAGGGGTATCATTCATTGAATGTAATGATATTATGTGATGCGCACCTGAGGATCCTAAACGTTAATTCAGGACACGGGGGAAGTAATCATGACTCCTTCGTCCTCCGTAACTCTAAATTGTATGATTCTCTCAGCAAATTGCCTACAAGATCCGCATGGATATTGGGCGACAAGGGCTACCCGCTAAAACCATGGCTGATGACCCCCTACCGCAATACCAATAATGAGGCTCAGGACAGATACAACCAGGCACACATGACTACACGTCAAGTGGTGGAGAGGACAATAGGAGTTCTGAAATCACGCTTCCGGTGCCTGGATAGGTCAGAGGGGACCTTGCAGTACTCTCACCAGAAAGTGGCAAGTATTGTGCTGGCCTGTTGTGCTTTGCACAACCTTGCCCTGCAGGAAGGACTGACCCTTAACAATGAGGAACAGCTGCCTGTTGAAGTGGAGGATGAAGGCGATGGCAATGTGCATGTTGCCAGGCCTCATGGGGAGGAGCCAAGTGCCACCGAATCTAAGGCTGCTCGCGAACTGCTGGTAGCCAACACTTTCACGCGGTAGTTACGCCCTGTACCTACCCCTCCCCCCGCAAGGCAAAGACAGAAGCAGTCACATATTGAAGTGAAACAGTGACCTTTTATTGCATAATCAAACACTTTTCTGATTCAGTTTCAATATTTAAAGTGAATAACTTGTAAATTTTAAGTAACAGATATGAACTTTAAAAAAATTTATGGACAGGAACAGTGAGGAAGTGTTCTTGGAAAGAGTTCGTCTTTACTTCTCTTTCTTTCTTCGTTCAAGGATGTTAATGACATACTTTATGCAATTTAAAAATGTTAACGTTAACAGTTTTGAAATCACTTTGTAAACAGGTTTAACTAATTTGTGTTTGATTCTTAGTGAAATTACAAATATTAAGATGCTAACTACTTCTTTTAACGTTTTGAAACATGTGCAAAATGGTGACTGTTAGAAAAGAAAGTGTAAACATTTTACAGTAATTTTTACTTTCTTTCTGCAATACAGACATTCAAAGTGCAAACTAGCTATTTTACAATTTTGCAACATTTGTTGTAAAAGTTTTTGAAGTTAAATAAAAGTTTAATTTCTTTCAACGTTGATTACTGGGTGTACTGCTGAAACGATAAGGTTACCAATCCTTTCCTTCATAAATAAACACTTGAATTTAAATATGTAAGAAAACATTTAACATTTAAATAAAGTGAAAAATATAACTATTTAACAAATTGCCAACTGGCCTGTGTGACTGAGGGTTGAAGGTGGCGGAGTGAGCTGAAGGTGACACTAACGTTTCCTGCGCCTTTTCACTACCCGTGACTGGAGCCCTCCAGATCTATTTGCAAGGGCCCTGTCAGATTGTTCCTGCTCTTCAGCAGCGGCTTGAGGAAAGGGTTGTTGCTGAGGCAATTCTACGCTGCCCTGCATCATGACTGGCGCAGCTGCTGGCTCCTGGGACCAAAGTGGCTCTGCACTGTGACCTGGGGAGGGCATTTGTGCTGGAGTCAGCGTTATGCCAGGAGTGATAGGTACAAGCGAATTAACTAGTGCAATCACAGTTTCATTAAGCATCACCAACTGCGATATCTGATTAAGAGAATTATCATTAAGCATCACCAACTGCGATGATGTCTGATTAAGAGAATTATCATTAAGCATCACCAAATGCGGTGATATCTGATTAAGATAATTATCATTAAGCACCACAAACTGCGATGACATCTGATTTAGTGTAATGCCAATATTCTCCATTCCCTGCCTGATAGAGTCTCTAGCGTCTACTTCCTTCTCAGTGAGAGAGCTCAGCAATTGCCTGAAACCTGCAATATCTTGCTGCTCATCTTGTAGGTGCTGCTGTACTTCTGCTCCTCCCACCTGCACTGAAGTGTCAATATGGTGTCTGCCTGTGGAGCTACAGTCATCAGTGACTAGCACAGAGCCACAAGGGCCATGAGATGGTGAGATAGTGGCCAGCGACACAGGTTCTATACACTCCTGCTGCACTTGCTGACATAGCACAGGTTGCTCCTGTTCCTCAGCTAACTCAGCCACCTCAGTAACTGCTGCCATTGCATCAGAAAAACCTTCCCCAATGTCCTCTGTGGCTGCTGACTCCACGCACTGCTCATCCCGTGTGTGAGAGGTACTCTGTCCAGCTGTGGGAAGGAAGCAGAAAACATTTGCTAAGGTAAAGCACGATGTGCCACATCACAGATATTCAGCACACACCTAACCTTCTTTAACATATAGCTGGCCAGGCCAACTCACATTGAGGGTCAGCAATGTCTGTTTCAGAATCATCCACGGGGCGATTGCTAGCAAATTCGTGCATCTGCTGGACCCGTTCCTCATGTTCAGTCAAAACCCTCAGCATGGCAACACCACCGCCTGTGAGTGTGCATTCCCTGGAGTTGTGAGCACTTTCAGTCTGAAATTACACCAGAAATAAGAGAATCACACAGCTGCATTTCTGACATGGAGAGCGAAGGCTTTGAAGACTGGGCGGGGTGTTTCTTTACATCTTTGATTGAAGTTTTACAGCTCCAAGCAATGGAATCAAGATAAGAGAACAGTAGGTATCCCTGAGCTGGCCCCAAAGCCATAAAGTTTTATTGCTACCTCAGGTGACTTTACCAAGAAGTAAATTGACTGCAGTAAATGCATTGAGAAAGCCTTTTGAAATCTGGCTAACTTAAATTCTAAGCAATGTTACAGTACACTTTAGTAATAACTGTACAAACCCTGACAGATCGCAGCAAGTCACTGAATTTCTTGTGACATTGTTCCGCTGTACGTGGAATGGTGGAGGTCGTGCTGACAGCTTGTGCAACTTCCGACCACGCTGCCATCTGACCTTTTTGCGGAGCTCTCGACTGCTCATTCCCCATGATGCGCAGGCGCCTCGCCTCCACCTCATTGAGGAGATTGCTGAGGTCATCATCAGTGAAGTTCTGAGTTCTTTTAATCACATGAAATGTGCTCATTCCAGCCATTTCATTTTGCTAATTAACTGAAAAGAATTAATAGAATGTTTTCAAGGCTTTAAAAAATGCTTAAATAGCTTCAATTCTCTTTATATCAATCTAAGAGTCATCAAAATAATGTAAATGTTTTTAAAATTTGATAAAAGTTCACAAAACATTCATAAAATAGCAGATAACTTACTTTCCCTGCAGCTGTGTAACTACAAAGTTCTCTGCAGCTGCTTGGAAACATTGGGGGCGTGTCCTGTTACAATGAGACCTCAAGGGGCGTGTCTCACTTGCACAGCGCGCTACAGGCTTCGCGCTGGCTGCACTCCTGGGCAGCGTGACGTCAAACGCTGCCCGGGATTCTACTCTTTCGAAAAGGAATTCCAGCCGTCCCTGGAGGTGAACGGCAGGCGCGTCGGGTAAGTGCAGATCGGGGGCTTGCACGCGCGGCAAGCCCCCGACCCGAATTTCTGCCCCATTGTCTTCCTGAGCGTAGACTCATGGTAGCTGAGTGGTATCTTCTTGTGCTTGAGCCCGCTGTGCTGTTGTCTTTTCACTATACTGTCCTTGCAGCGCATTCCTATGCAGAGTTGACAGATAGCTAACAACTTGATATCTTCCTATAAAAATCACAAGGCTTGACTTTTCTTGTAAACTTTACTGAAAGATTCTTATTGTGAAACTGAAATACAATACAGAAGTGGAAGCATACATTAGTAAACAAGCACATAACTGATATGCATACACAAATTTAGGTGAGCATGAGCAACACAGTACATTTGGCATGTAACTTACCAAAACACGTGAAAACACAGCTTACTGTGAATATTCATTTAGCAAACTGAAAAGCATTCTCTTACATTCACTTTAAATTAGCCCTGTACATAGTGCATCAAAATACAGCTACAAGCTGACAAGTTAGATACAGATAGCGAGCAATTCACAGCTAGCTGTGTAAGTTTGCTTACAGAGAAAGGTTACAAATTAAACATTTTCTACAAAATATAGCGTACACTAATCATCTATAACATTCTCAAGTACTTACAGACAAATAGTGTCCAAGGCCGAAACGTAACAGGATAATAACTTGCAACACCATGTGTCCAGCTGCATGTCTTGTAATCTACAGCAATTTAATTTACATCACTTTACTTTACGGCACTTTACTGCACTTGCTAGGTACCAAATATCCACTAGGTGGTGGCACACTTTGGGAATCGACCCAAATTAATTAAACCCCTGAATTAACTTGAAAACTAACATAAATTCCTAAAGGAAGGCAGCACAGTCTGGGTCAGTGAATGGAGCTGTCTTGTTCTGTGAATGGAGATATCTGAGTCTGTGAAATGAGTTGTCTGGGTCTATGAATGGACTATCTGATTCTTTGAATGGAGCTGTCTATTTCTGCGAAATGCGTTGTCTGGGTCTGTGCAAGTAGCTGTCTGAGTCCGTGAATCGTTCTGTCTGGGTCTGTGAATGGAGATGTCTGAGTTTGTTAATTGTACGGATAACCGTAGCTGTCGGAAAGACAGCGGGTTTTGATTGACAGCTGGTTGACGGCTGACGTCATATCCGGGGGCGGGATCCGACGCCATCTTGGCCATGCTTGAGGTGCTGTACTACGAGACATAGAGTCAGGACTGAATAAATGGCACTCCACTACAACTGCTTGGGAGACTCGTAATTACTAAGATAACATTACATTAATGGAGCTGTCTGTGCCTCTGAAATTAGTTTTCTATGTCTGTATATGTTGCTGTCTGGTTCTGTGAATGGAGCTGTCTGTGTCTGTGAATGGAGCTGTCTTGGTCTGTGTAATGAGCTGACTGGGTTTTTGAATTGAGCTGTCTGGATCTGTGAATGGAGCTGTCTTGGTCTGTGAATGGAGATATCTGTGTCTGTGAAATGAGTTGTCTGGGTCTAAGCATGGAGCTGTCTGATTCTTTGAATGGAGCTCTCTTTTTCTGTGAACGGCGTTGTCTGGGCCTGTGAATGGAGCTCTCTGAGTCTGTGAATGGAGCTGTCTAGGTATGTGAAATCAGCATTCTGAATATGTGAATGGAGCTGTGTGGTACTGTGAAATTAGCTTTCTGAGTCTTTGAATGAACCTGTCTGGGTCAGAGAAATGAGCGTTGTGATACTATGAATTGAGATGTCTGTGTCTGTGAATGGAGATATCTGATTCTGTGAACTGAGTTGTTTGTGTCTGTATATGGTGCCATCTGGGTCTGTGATTGGTGCTGTCTGGGCCTTTCAATGGCGCTGTCTGGGTCTCTGAAATGAGCTGTCAGTGTCTTTGAATTGTGAAGTCTGCGTCTGTGAATGCAGATGTCTGTGTCTATGAAATGAGTTGTCTGGATCGGTGAATGGAGCTGTCTGGATCTGCGAATGGATCTTTCTGAGTCTGTGAATGGAGCATTAAGTGTCTGTGAATGGAGCTGTCTGCATCTGTGAATGAAGCTTTCTGAGTCTGTGAATGGAGCAGCCTGTGTTTGTGAATGGAGCCGGGTCTGTCAAAAGTGTTGTCTGGGTCTTGAAATTGTGAATTCTGGGTCTGTGAATGGACGTGTCTGAGTCTGTGAAATGTTTTTTTGGGTCTCTATATGGGGCGGTCTGGGAATGTGAATGGAGCTTTCTGGGTCCCAGAATGGAGCTGTCTGTGTCTGTGAAATGAGCTCTCTGGGTCTTTGAATTGATCTGCCTGTGACTGTGAATGGAGCTGTCTCACTCTGTGAAATTAGTTGTCTGAGTCCTTGAATGGACCTGTCTGGGTCTGTGAATGGAGATGTCTGCGTCTGTGAATGGAGATGTCTGGTTCTGTGAAATGAGCTGTCTGAGTCTGTGAATGGATCTGTTTAGATCTATGAAATGAGCTTACAGCATCTGTGAATGGAGCTCTCTGGGTCTGTGAATTGAGCTTTCTTATCTGTGAATGCAGCTGTCTGGTTCTGTGAAATTAGCTTTCTGAGTCTGTGAATGGAGCTTTCTGCGACTGTGAATGGAGCTCTCTGAGTCTGTGAATGGAGCTGTCTGGGTCTGTGAAATGCTCTTTCTGAGTCTGTGAATGGAACTGTCTGGGTCTGTTAAATGATGTTTGTGCATCTGTGAATGCAGCTGTCTGAGTCTGTGAATGGGGCTGTCGGAGTTTGTGAAATGAGCTTTCTGAATCTGTGAGTGGAGCATTCCAATCTGTGTAACGAGCTGCCTGGTCTGTGAAAGGAGCTGTCTCTTTCTGTGAATTGAGCTGTCTGAGTCCGTGAAATTAGCTTTCTGACTCTGTGAATGGAGCTGCCTGGGTCCGTGAATGTAGCAGTCTGGGTTTGGCAAATGAGTTTTCTGCATCTATGGATGGAGCTATCTGGGTCTGTGAAATGAGGTTTCTGAGTCTGTGTATGGTTCTCTCTGTGTCTGTGAATGGAGCTGTCTGCGGCTGAGAAATGACCTGTCAGGCTCTTTCAATTGAGATGTCTGTGTCTGTGAATGGAGCTGTCTGGGTTCGTGAATGGAGCTGTCTTGGTCTGCGAATGGAGATGTCTGAATATGTGATATGAGTTGCCTGGGACTGTGAATGGAGCTGTCTGTATTTGTGAATGGAGCTTTCTGAGGCTGTGCATGGAGCTGTCTGTTTCTGTGAAAGGAGCTGTCTGGGTCTTTGACTGGAGCTCTCTGTATCTGTGAAATGAGCTTTCTGAGTCTGTGTATGGTGCTATCTGGGTATTTGAATTGAGATGTCTGGGTCTGTGAATGGAGCAGTCTGTGTCTGTGAAAAGAGTTGTCTGGGTCATTGAATGGAGCTTTCTGGATCTGTGAATGGAGCTTTCTGAGTCTCTGAATGGAGCTGTCTGTGTCTGAGAAAGGAGCTGTCTGGGTTTATGAAATGAGTTGTTTTGGTCTGCATATGTTTTTGTCTGGGCCTGTGAATGGAGTTGTCGGGTTCTGTGAATGGAGCTGTCTGTGTCTGTGAATGGAGCTGTCTTGGTCTGTGTAATGAGCTGACTGGATTTTTGAATTGAGCTGTCTGGATCTGCGAATGGAGCTGTCTTGGTCTGTGAATGGAGATATCTGTGTCTGTGAAATGAGTTGTCTGGGTCTATGCATGGAGCTGTCTGATTCTTTGAATGGAGCTCTCTTTGTCTGTGAACGGCGTTGTCTGGGCCTGTGAATGGAGTTCTCTGAGTCTGTGAATGGAGCTGTCTAGGAATATGAAATCAGCATTCTGAATATGTGAATGGAGCTGTGTGGTACTGTGAAATTAGCTTTCTGAGTCTTTGAATGAACCTGTCTGGGTCAGAGAAATGAGCGTTGTGATACTATGAATTGAGATGTCTGTGTCTGTGAATGGAGATATCTGAGTCTGTGAACTGAGTTGTTTGTGTCTGTATATGGTGCCATCTGGGTCTGTGATTGGTGCTGTCTGGGCCTTTCAATGGCGCTGTCTGGGTCTCTGAAATGAGCTGTCAGGGTCTTTGAATTGTGACGTCTGCGTCTGTGAATGCAGATGTCTGTGTCTATGAAATGAGTTGTCTGGATCGGTGAATGGAGCTGTCTGGATCTGCGAATGGATCTTTCTGAGTCTGTGAATGGAGCATTAAGTGTCTGTGAATGGAGCTGTCTGCATCTGTGAATGAAGCTTTCTGAGTCTGTGAATGGAGCAGTCTGTGTTTGTGAATGGAGCCGGGTCTGTCAAAAGTGTTGTCTGGGTCTTGAAATTGTGAATTCTGGGTCTGTGAATGGACGTGTCTGAGTCTGTGAAATGTTTTTTTGGGTCTCTATATGGGGCGGTCTGGGAATGTGAATGGAGCTTTCTGGGTCCCAGAATGGAGCTGTCTGTGTCTGTGAAATGAGCTCTCTGGGTCTTTGAATTGATCTGTCTGTGACTGTGAATGGAGCTGTCTCACTCTGTGAAATTAGTTGTCTGAGTTCTTGAATGGACCTGTCTGGGTCTGTGAATGGAGATGTCTGCGTCTGTGAATGGAGATGTCTGGTTCTGTGAAATGAGCTGTCTGAGTCTGTGAATGGATCTGTTTAGATCTATGAAATGAGCTTACAGCATCTGTGAATGGAGCTCTCTGGGTCTGTGAATTGAGCTTTCTTATCTGTGAATGCAGCTGTCTGGTTCTGTGAAATTAGCTTTCTGAGTCTGTGAATGGAGCTTTCTGCGACTGTGAATGGAGCTCTCTGAGTCTGTGAATGGAGCTGTCTGGGTCTGTGAAATGCTCTTTCTGAGTCTGTGAATGGAACTGTCTGGGTCTGTTAAATAATGTTTGTGCATCTGTGAATGCAGCTGTCTGAGTCTGTGAATGGGGCTGTCTGAGTTTGTGAAATGAGCTTTCTGAATCTGTGAGTGGAGCATTCCAATCTGTGTAACGAGCTGCCTGGACTGTGAAAGGAGCTGTCTCTTTCTGTGAATTGAGCTGTCTGAGTCCGTGAAATTAGCTTTCTGACTCTGTGAATGGAGCTGCCTGGGTCCGTGAATGTAGCAGTCTGGGTTTGGCAAATGAGTTTTCTGCATCTATGGATGGAGCTATCTGGGTCTGTGAAATGAGGTTTCTGAGTCTGTGTATGGTTCTCTCTGTGTCTGTGAATGGAGCTGTCTGCGGCTGAGAAATGACCTGCCAGGCTCTTTCAATTGAGATGTCTGTGTCTGTGAATGGAGCTGTCTTGGTCTGCGAATGGAGATGTCTGAATATGTGATATGAGTTGCCTGGGACTGTGAATGGAGCTGTCTGTATTTGTGAATGGAGCTTTCTGAGGCTGTGCATGGAGCTGTCTGTTTCTGTGAAAGGAGCTGTCTGGGTCTTTGACTGGAGCTCTCTGTATCTGTGAAATGAGCTTTCTGAGTCTGTGTATGGTGCTATCTGGGTATCTGAATTGAGATGTCTGGGTCTGTGAATGGAGCAGTCTGTGTCTGTGAAATGAGTTGTCTGGGTCATTGAATGGAGCTTTCTGGATCTGTGAATGGAGCTTTCTGAGTCTCTGAATGGAGCTGTCTGTGTCTGAGAAAGGAGCTGTCTGGGTTTATGAAATGAGTTGTTTTGGTCTGTATATGTTTTTCTCTGGGCCTGTGAATGGAGTTGTCGGGTTCTGTGAATGGAGCTGTCTCGGTCTGTGAATAGAGCTTTCTGAGACTGTTAATGGAGCTGCCGTGGTCTGTGAATTGAGCTATCTGAGTCTGTATTTGGTGCTGTCTGGGTCTGGGTTTGGAGCTGTCTGAGTCTGTGAAATAAGCTTTCTGGTTCTGGGAAATTTGTTGACTTGATCTGTGAATGGAGATGCCTGGATCTGTGTATAGACCTGGCTGGGTCTGTGAATGGAGCTGCCTGGGTCTGTGAAATGATTTGTCAGGGTCTGTGAATTCAGCTGTCTGGGACTGGGAATGGAGCAGTCTTGTTCTTTGAATGGAGCTGTGTTGGGCTGTGAATGGAGTTGTCTGAGTCTGTGAATGCAGCTTTCTGAATCTGTGAATGGAGTTGTCTGTTTATGTGAATGGAGCTGTCTGTTTCTATATAATGAGCTGTCTGGGTCTTTTAATTTAGATGTTCGGTTTTGTGAATGGAGCTGTCTTTGTCTGTGAAATGAGTTGTCTGGGTCTGTGCATGGAGCGGTCTGTGTCTGTGAATGGAGCTGTCTAGGATCTCTATGAAATGTGATGTCTGTCTTTGACCTGTGATGTCTGGGTCTGTGAACGGAGTTGTCGTTGTCTGTGAAATGATTTTTCTGTGTCTATGAGTGGAGCTGTCTGGATCTGTCAATGGAGATTTCTGTGTCTGTGAATGGAGCTCTCTTTGTCTGTGATTGGAGCTGTCTGGGTCTGTGAAATATGTTCTCTGGGTCTTCGAATTGAGATGTCTGGGTCTGTGAATGGAGCTGTATGAGTCTGTGAAATGAGTTGTCTGGGTCTGTATATGGTGCTGTCTGTGTCTGTGAATCGCCCTGTCTGGGTCTGTGAATGGCACTGTCTGGGGCTGTGAAATGAGCTGTCAGGCTCATTCAATGGAGATGTCTGTGTCTGTGAATGGAGCTGTCTGTGTCCGTGAATGGAGCTGTCTTGGTCTGTGGATGGAGATGTCTGAATCTGTGATATGAGTTGTCTGGGACTGTGAATGGGGCTGTCTGGATTTGTGAAAGGAGCTTTCCGAGCCTGTGAATTGTGCTGTCTGTTCTGTGAAAGGAGCTGTCTGGGTCTCTGAAAAGATCTCTCTGAGACTGTGAATGGAGCTTTCTGGGTCTTTGACTGGAGCTGGCTGTATCTGTGAAATGAGCTTTCTGAGTCTGTGTATGGTACTGTTTGCGTATCTGAAATGAGATGTCTGGGTCTGTGAATGGAGCTGTCTGTGTCTGTGAAATGAGTTCTCTAGGTCAGTAAATGGAGCTGTCTGACTCTGTGAATGGAGCTTTCTGAGTCTCTGAATGGAGCTGTCTGTGTCTGAGAATGGAGCTGTCTGGGTCTATGTAATGAGTTGTCTGGGTCTGTATATGTTGCTGTCTGGGCCTGTGAATAGAGCTGTCTGGGTCTTTGAATGGAGCTGTCTCGGTCTGTGAAAAGAGCTTTCTGAGAGTGTATTGTGCTGTCTATGTATCTGAATTGAGATATCTGGGTTTTTGAATGGATCTGTCTGAGTCTGTGAAATGTGTTGTCTGGGTCTATATATTTTGCTGTCCGGATCTTTGAATGGAGCTATCTGGGTCTTTGAATGGAGCTGTCTGTGTCTGTGAAAAGAGCTTTCTGGCTCATTTTATTGAGATGTCTGTGTCTGTGAATGGGGCTGTATGTGTCTGTGAAATTAGTTGTCTGTGTCTGTGTCTTTGAATGGAGCTGTCTGGGTCACTGATTGTAGCTCTCTTGGTCTGTGAATGGAGATGTCTGACATGTGAAAAGATTTGTCTGGGCCTGTGAATGGAGCTGTCTGAGTCTTTGAATGGAGCTGTCTGGATCTGTGAAATGAGTTGCCTGGGTATGCATTTGCTGCTCTCTCTGTCTGTGAATGGACCTGTTTGGATCTGGGAATGGGGCTGTCTGGGGCTGAGAAATGAGCAGTCAGGGTATTTCAATTGAGATATCTGGGTCTGTGAAGGCAGATGTCTGGGTCTTTGAAAATAGTTGTCTGGGTCTGTGAATGGAGCTGTCTGGGTCCTTGAATGGAGCTGTATTGTTCAGTTAATGAAGATGTCTGAGTCTGTGAAATGATTTGATTGGGACGAATGTGAATGGAGCTGTCTGGTTTTGTGAATGGAGATTTCTGAGTCTGTGAGTGGAGCTGTCTGTGCCTGTGAATGGGGCGGTCTGGGCCTGTGAGCGGAGCTGTCTGTGTTTGGGAAAAGAGCTCTCTGAGACTGTGAATGGAGCTGACTGAGTCTGTGAATGGAGCTGCCTGAGTCTGTGAAATGATCTTTCTTAGTATGTATATGGTGCTGTCTGGGTCGGTGAATGGAGATGTCTGGGTCAGTGGAATGAGCTTTCAGAGTGTATGGTTTTGTCTGGTTCTCTGATTTGAGATGTCAGGGTCTGTGCATGGAGCTGCCTGTGTCTGTGAAATGATTTGTCTGGGTCTATGAATGGAGCTTTCTGAGTCTCTGAATGGAGCTGTCTGTGTCTAAGAATGGACCTGTCTGGTTCTATGAAATCAGTTGTCTGCGTATTTGAATTCAGATTTCTGGGTCTGTAAATGGAACCGTCTGAGTCTGTGAAATGTGTTGTCTGCGTCTGTATATGGTGCTGTCAGGGTCTGTAAATGGAGCTATCTCAGTCTGTGAATGGAGCTGTCTGGGTTTGTGAAAATAGCTGTCTGGGTCTTTGAACTGAGATGTCTGGGTCTGTGAATGGGGCTGTCTGAGTCTGTGAAATTAGTTGTCGGTTTCTGTGAATGGAGCTGTCTGGGACAATGATTTGATCTGTCTTGGTCTGTGAATGCAGATATCAGAAATGTGAAATGAGTTGTCTGGGTCTGTGAATGGAGCTGTTTGTGTCTTTGAATGGCGATGTCTGTGTCTGTGAATGGAGCTGTCCGAATCAGTCAATGGAGATGTCTGTGTCTGTGAAATGAGCTATGACGTAAAAAGCTCACTGAGCACTTGGTTGAGTATAAAACAAGGCTTTTATCAACTGTTTCACAACCATGATATTCTAGTTACATCCCTATTTCCTGGTTACAAAAACTTCCTGGGCAAGCTGTGCCCGCGCCCGAGTATTTATACCACTTGGACGGCACCACCAGCTTGTCCGCCCAGTGTTAGTTAACGAGTCATTTCTTCATGAATGATAAGATTCATGACAAGCTGCCTGAGTCTGTGGATGCAGCTGTCTGAGTCTTTGAATGGAGATGTCTAGGACTGTGAAATATGTTGTCTGTGACTGCGAATGGAGCTGTCTGGGTCTGTGAAATGAGGTTTCTGAGTCTATGAATGGAGCTGTCTGGTTCTGTGGATGGAGCTGTCTGAGTATGTGAATTTAGCTGTATTTGTCCGTGAAATGAGCTTCCTGTATCTGTGAATGTAGCTGTCTGGGTCTGTGAAATTCTCTTTCTGTGTCCGTGAATGGAGCTATTGGGGCTGAGAAAAGCGCTGTCTGTGTCTCTGATTGGAGCTGCCTGGGTCTGAGAATGGAGCAGTCTGGGCCTGTTAAATGAGCCTTGTGTGTCTGTGAATGGAGATGTCTTAGTCTCTGAAAAGATGTTTGTGAGTCTGTGAATTGAGCTATCTGAGGCTGTGAATGGAGCTGTCCGAGTTTGTGAAATGCGTTGTCTGTGTCTGTGAATGGAGATTTCTAAATCTGTGAAAAGAACTGACTGGGTCTCTGAATGGAGCTCTCTGAGTCTGCGAAATAAGGTGTCTCGGTCTGTGAATTAAGCTGAGTGGGACTGTGAATGGAGCTGTCTTGTCCTGCGAATGGAGCTATCTGAGTCTGTGAATGGAGCTTTCTAAATCTGTGAAAAGAGCTCTCTGGGTCTCTGAATGGAGCTCTCAGAGTGTGTGAATGGAGCTGTCTCTGTCTGGGAAATCACTTGTCTGGGTCTGTGAATGGAGCTTTCTGGATCTGTGAATGGAGCTTTCTGAGTCTGTGAATAATGCTGTCTGTGTCTGTGAATGGAGCAGTCTGGCACTTTGTAATGAGTTATCTGGGTCATTAAATTGAGCTGACTGGGACTGTGAATGAAGCTGTCTTGTTCTGTGAATGGAGCTGTCTGAGTCTTTGAATGGAGCTTTCTGATTCTAATATGGAGCTGTGTGTATGTGAATTCTGTGTCTATGGAATGAGTTGTCTGCGTCTTTAAATTGAGATGTCCGGTTCTGTGAATGCAGCTGCCCCTGTCTGTGAAATGAGTTGTCTGGGCCTGTGAATGGAGCTGTTTGGATCTGTGAACTGAGTTGCCTGGGTTTGTATTTGGTGCTGTCTGTGTCTGTGAATGGACCAGTCTGGATCTGGGAATGGCGCTGTCTGGGGCTGAGAAATGAGCTATCATGGTCTTTCAATTGAGATGTCTGGGTCTGTGAAGGAATATGTCTGAGTAACAACAGAAAATGCTGGAAAAACTCAGCAAGTCAGGCAACATCCGTGGAGAGAAATTTGAGTTGACGTTTCGGGTTTGACCCTTCTTCAATATGTCTGAGTCTTTGAAAGTAGATGTCTCTGTCTGTGAATGGAGCTGTCTGGGTCCTTGAATGGAGCAGTCTTGTTCTGTTAATGGAGATGTCTGAATCTGTGAAATCAGTTGATTGGAACGACTGTAAATAGAGCTGTCTGGATTTGTGAATGGAGATTTCTGAGTCTGTGAGTGGAGCTGTCTGTGCCTGTGAATGGAGCGCTCTGGGTGTGTGAGTGGAGCTGTCTGTGTCTGTGAAAAGAGCTCTCTGAGACTGTCAATGGAGCTGTCTGGTTCTTTGGCTGTAGCTGTCTGTGTCTGTGAAATGAGCTTTCAGAGTCTGTGTATGGTGCGGTCTGGGCCTGTGAAAGGAGATGTCTGAGTCTGTGAATCGAGCTGTCTGGGTCTGTGAAATGAGCTTTCCGAGACTGTCAATGGAGCTGTCTGAGTCAGTGAAATGATCTTTCTGAGTATGTATATGGTTATCACTGTGTCTGTGAATGGAGATGTCTGGGTCGGTGGAATTAGCTTTCTGAGTGCATGTTGCTGTCTGGGTATCTGATTTGCGATGTCTGGGTCTGTGCATGCAGCTGTATGTGTCTGTGAAATGAGTGGTCTGGGTTTATGGATGGAGCTTTCTGAGTCTCCGAATGGAGCTGTCTGGTTCTATGAAATGTGTTGTCTGCGCCTTTGATTTTAGTTTTCTTGTTCTGTGAATGGCACCGTCTGAGTCTGTGAAATGTGTTGTCTGGGTCTGTATATGGTGCTGTCTGGGTCTGTGAATGGAGCTGTCTGAGTCTGTGAATGGAGCTTTCTAAATCTATGAAAAGAGCTGTCCCGTTCTGTGAATGGAGCTCTCTGAGTGTGTGAATGGAGCTGTCTGGGTCTGGGAAATGACTTGTCTGGATCTGTGAATGGAGCTTTCTGGATCTGTGAATGGAGCTTTCTGTGTCTGCGAATGACGCTGTCTGTGTCTGTGAATGAAGCTGTCTGAGTCTGTGAAATGAGTTGTCTGAGTCTGTGAATCGAGCTGACTGGGACTGTGAATGGAGCTGTCTTGTTCTGTGATTGAAGCTCTCCGAGTCTGTGAATGGAGCTTTCAGAGTCTAATACGGAGCTGCGGGTATTTGAATGCAGCAGTCTGTGTCTATGAAATGAGCTGTCTGGGACTTTGAATTGAGATGTACTGTTCTGTGAATGCAGCTGTCTCGGTCTGTGAAATGAGTTGTCTGGGTCTCTGAATGGAGCTGCCTGAGTCTGTGAAATGAGCTATCTGTCCCTTTGAATTGAGATGTCTGGGTCTGTTAGTGGAGCTGTCGGAGTCTGTGAAATGAGCTTCAAGATTCTGTGAATTGAGATAAGTGTGTTTGTGAATGAATCTGTCTGAGTCTATGAAATGAGTTGTCTTTGTCTGTGAATGGCGCTGTCTGGGTCTGTGAATGGAGCTGTCTGTGTCTGTGAATGAAGCTGTCTTGGTCTGTGAAATTAGTTCCCTGTGTCTTTCAATTGAGATGTCTGGGTATGTGATTAGAGCTTTCTGTTTCTGTGAAAAGAGCTTCAAGAGACTGTGAATTGAGATGTCTGTGTCTATGAATGGAGCTGTCTGAGCCTGTGAAATGATTTGTCTGTGTGTGTCAATGGCGCTGCCTGGGTCTGTGAAATGTGCTGCCAGTGTCTTTGAATTGAGACGTCTGGGTCTGTGAATGGAGATGTCTGTGTTTATGAAATGATTTGTCCGTGTCTGTGTCTGTGAATGGCGCTGTCTGGGTCCGTCAATTGAGCTGTCTTTATTAGTGAATGGAGATGTCTTAGTCTGTGAAATGAGTTGTCTGGGACTGTGAATTGTGCTGTCTGGATCGGTGAATGTAGCTTTCTGAGTCTGTGAATGAAGCTGTCTATGTCTGCGAATGGCGATGTCTGGGTCTGTGACTGTAGCTGTCTGTGTCTGTAAAAATGGCTCTCTGAGACTGTTAATGGAGCTGTCTGGGTGTTTGACTGGAGCTGTCTGTGTCTGTGAAATGAGCTTTCTTAGTCTGGATATGGTGCTGTCTTGGTCTGTGAATTGAGATGTTTGTGTCTGGAAATCGATCTATCAGGATCTGTAAGATGAGCTTTCTGAGACTTTGAATGGAGCTGCCCGATCTGAGAAAGAGCTTGCTGAGGCTGTATATGGTGCTGTCTGCGTCTGTGAATGGAGCTGTCTGTGTATGTGAAATGAGCTTTCTGTGTGTGTATTGTGCTGTCTGGATATCTGAATTGAGATGTCTGGGTCAGTGAATGGAGCTGTCTGTGTCTGTGAAATTAGTTGCCTGGGTCTGTGATTGGAGCTGTCTAGGTCTGTGAATGGATCTTTCTGAGACTTTGAAAGGAGCTGTCTGTGACTGAGAATGAGCCGTCTGCATCTGTGGAATGAGTTGTCTGCGTCTTTGAATTGAGTTGTCTGGGTCCCTATATGGTGCTGTCTGGGACTGTGACTGGAGCTGTCTGGGTCTGTGAATGGAGCTGTCTAGGTCTGTGTAATGAGCTGTCTGGGTCTTTGAATTGAGCTGTCTGTGTATGTGAATGGAGCTGTTTTGGTCTGTGAATGGAGATATCTGCGTTTGCGAACTGAGTTTTCTGTGATTATGAATGGAGCTGTCTTGTCCTTTGAATAGAGCTGTCTTTGTCTGTTAAATGCTTTGCCTGGGTCTCTGAATGGAGCTGTCTGAGTCTGTGAATAGTGATGTCTGGGTCTGTGAATGGAGATGTCTGAGTCTCTGATTCGAGCTGTCTGGACCTGTAAAAAGAGCTTCCTGAGACTGTGAATTGAGCTGCCCGGATCTGTGAAAGGAGTTTTTGAGGCTGTATACGGTTCTGTCTGGGTCTGTGGATGGAGCTGTTTGGGTCTGTGAAATGAGCTTTCTGAGTGTAAATGGTTCTGTCTGGGTATCTGAATTGAGATTTCTGGGTCTGTGATTGGAGCTGTCTGGTTCTGTGAAATCAGCTTTCTGAGTCTGTGAATGGAGCTCTCTGGGACTGTGAATGGAGCTGTCTGAGTCTGTGAGCTTAGCTGTCTGGGACCTTGAAATGAGCTTTCTGATTCTGGGAATGTAGCTGTCTGGGTCTGTGAAATGCTCTTTCCGTGTCCGCGAATGGAGCTGTTGGGGCTGAGAAATGCGCTGTCTGAGTCTCTGATTGGAGCTTTCTGGGTCTGTGACTGGAGCTTTCTAAATCTGTGAAAAGAGCTGTCTGGGTCTGTGAAGGGATCTCTCTGAGTTGTGAATGGAGCTGTCTGGGTCTGCGAAATGACTTGTCTGGGTCTGTGAATTGAGCTGTCTGAGTCTGTGAATGGAGATATCTGGAACTGTGAATGGAGCTTTCTGTGTCTGTGAATGATGCTGCCTGTGTCTGTGAATGGAGCAGCCTGGAACATTGAAATGAATTGTTTGGTTCTTTTAATTAAGATATCTGGGTCGTTGAATGGAGATGCCTGAGTCTGTTAAAAGAGTTCTCTGGGTCTGTGAATTGAGCTGACTGAGCTTGTGAATGGAGCTGTCTGGGTCTGGGAAATGAATTGTATGGGTCTGTGAATGGAGCTTTCTGGATCTGTGAATGGAGATTTCTCAGTCTGTGAATGATGCTGTTTGTATCTGTGAATCTGTCTGAGTCTGTGAAATGAGTTGTCTGGGTCTGTGAATTGAGCTGACTGGGACTGTGAATGGAGCTGTCTTGTTCTGTGATTGGAGCTGTCGGTGTCTTTGAATGGAACTTTCTGAGTCTAATATAGAGCTGTGTGTATATGAATGGAGCAGTCTGTGTCTATGAAATGAGTTGTCTGGGACTTTAAATTGAGATGTACGGTTCTGTGACTGCAGCTGTCTCGGTCTGTGAAATGAGTTGTCTGGGTCTGTGAATGGAGCTGTCTAGGTCTGTGAAATTACCTATCTGTCTCTTTGAATTGAGATGTCTGTGTCTGTTAATGGAGCTTTCTGAGTCTGTGAAATGAGCTTCAAGAGTCTGTGAATTGAGATATATGGGTCTGTGAATGGATCTGTCTGCGTCTGTGAAATGAGTTTTCTGTGTCTGTGA
Source organism: Somniosus microcephalus (assembly GCF_052327205.1). Lineage (NCBI taxonomy): Eukaryota > Metazoa > Chordata > Chondrichthyes > Squaliformes > Somniosidae > Somniosus > Somniosus microcephalus. The sequence goes on along the minus strand of NW_028225186.1, from coordinate 11,620,162 downwards.
ATGGCGCTGTCTGAGTCTGTGAATGGAGCTGTCTATGTCTGTGAATGAAGCTGTCTTGGTCTGTGAAATGAGTTCCCTGTGTCTTTGAATTGAGATGTCTGGGTATGTGATTGGAGCTTTCTGTTTCTGTAAAATGAGCTTCAAGAGACTGTGAATTGAGATGTCTGTGTCTATGAATGGAGCTGTCTGAATCTGTGAAATGATTTGTCTGTGTGTGTCAATGGCGCTGCCTGGGTCTGTGAAATGAGCTGCCAGTTTCTTTGAAATGAGACGCCTGGTTCTGTGAATGGAGATGTCTGTGATTATGAAATGAGTTGTCCGTGTCTGTGTCGGTGAATTGCGCTGCCTTTGTCCGTCAATTGAGCTGTCTTTATTTGTGAATGGAGATGTCTGAGTCTGTAAAATGAGTTGTCTGGGTCTGTGAATTGTGCTGTCTGTATCTGTGAATGTAGATTTCTGAGTCTGTGAATGAAGCTGTCTATGTCTGCGAATGGAGCTGTCTGGGTCTGTGAGTGTAGCTGTGTGTGTCTGTCAAAATGGCTCTCTGAGACTGTTAATGGAGCTGTCTGGGTGTTTGACTGGAGCTCTCTGTGTCTTTGAAATTAGCTTTAAAGTTTGGGTATGGTGCTGTCTTGGTCTGTGAATTGAGATGTTTGTGTCTGGAAATCGAGCTATCAGGATCTGTAAGATGAATATTCTGCTCGCCCTGGGGTCTATGATACAGACACAGTGGTGCCCGTCTGCTCTTCCCGGGGTCTGTGGAACACACACCGTGGGGCCATCTGCTCTCCCCCAGGCCTCTGATACAGACACAGTGCGGCCAGTCTGCTCTGCCCGGGGTCTGTGATACAGACACAGTGGGGCCAGTCTGCTCTGCCCGGGGTCTGTGATACAGACACAGTGCGGCCGGTCTGCACTCCCCTGTGATACACACCCAGTGGGGCCGGTCTGCACTCACCGGAGTCTATTAAACAGACACAGTGGGGCCAGTCTTCTCTCCCGATGGTCTGTGATACAGACAGAATGGGGCCGGTCTGCTCTCCCCGGGGTCTGTGATAGAGACACAGTGGGGCCAGACTGTGTACGGGCTGCTATCATAGCAGCAGAGCAGTAAAGATAGGTTTTCAATTAACTTTTCAATTTCTATTTATAATGCTGATAGACCACAAACATTTGAGCAGGAGTGACAAAAGGACAAGGGGGTGGAGACAGAGTGCTGGAAAAGCATAAGAAGAACATGATAACCAAAAAAACACACACTGGTGGTGAGTCTCCACGATACAGCAGAAGAGAGGAGAGACAAAATGCATAGAAAACAAGGAGGGCCAATCAGTAACAGAAAAGAGAATAATGTAGAAAGAGCAGCATTAAAGTGACGAAAAAAGCAAAGTCAACTAACATGCTATTGGAATTCATGTGTGATAACGCGAGGAGTGTAACAAATAAGATTGTTGAGTCGCAGGCGCAAGTTGCAACACAAGGTTATGAAATAGAGACTTTAACGGGGACCTGGCTTAAGAATGGGCATAATTGGAAACTGTCTTGCATCTCAGGTTCCTAAGAGAAGTTGTGGTGAAGATAGCAGAAGGACTTGCCATAATCTTCCAATCTTCCCTAGATGCGTGAGAGTTACCAGAGGATGGGAAAGTTGTAAATGTGACATCCTTGTTCAAGAAAGGGTGTAAAGACAATCCTAGTAACTACAGGCCGGTCAGTTTAACATCAGTGGTGGGTGAGATTGTCGAAACATTAATGAGGGAAAACATTAACAATTAATGTTAATTAAGAACAGCCAGCACGGATTTTTAAAAGGCAGATTGTGCTTGACTAAACTAATTGATTTTTTTGATGAAGTAACAGAGAAGTTTGTTGTACAGAATGTAGTGGATGTCATCTATATGGATTTTATTAAAGCATTTGAGACAAAATACCACATAAAATGCTGGCTAACAAAATTAAGGCTCATGGAATAGGAGGGTCAGTGACAGCTTGGATAAGAAATTGGCTTATGGACAGAAAATAGCAAGTGGAGGTAAATGGATGTTTTCAGACTGGAGGATGGTAGACAGTGGTGTTCCCCAAGTGTCAGTGTTAGGACCACTGCATTTTTTGATATACATAAATGACTTGGTTCTGGTAATACAGCACAATATGTCGATATTTTCCCATGATACCAAACTTGGAGATGTAGAGTATACCAATCGACTGCAACAGCACATAGATCGGCTAGCAGAATGGGCAGACAAGTGGCACATGGAATTCAATACAGAGAAGTACGAGGATAGGCATTTTGGATGGAGCCAACCAGCATGCAGTTGGAATGCATGTGTGTTAATGCAAGGAGTGTTACAAATAAGATTGACGAGTCACAGGCACAAGTTGACACATAATGTTATGAAATAGGGGCTATAACGGAGAACTGGCTTAAAAATGGGCATAATTGGACACAGTCTTGCATCTCAGGTTACTAAGAGAAGTTGGAGTGCAGATAGTGGAATGGCTTGCCATAATCTTCCAATCTTACCCTAGATGCGTTGGAGGTGCCAGAGGATTGGAAATTGGTAAATATGACACCCTTGTTCAAGAAAGTGTGTAAGGGCAATCCAAGTAACTACAGACTGGTGAATTTAACAACAGTGGTGGGTAAAGTTTTAGAAACAAATATCAGGGGAACAATTAACAGGCACTTGGAGAGGTTAAAGTTAATGAAGGAGAGCCAGCACGGATTTGTAAAAGGCAGATCGTGTTTGACTAATCAAATTGAATTTGCTGATGAAGTAACAAAGAAGGTTGATGTAGGAAATTAAGCGGGTGTTGTATATATAGATTTTAAGAAAGCATTTCAGACAAAGTACCACATAAAACGCTGGTTAACAAAATTGAGACTCGTGGAATAGGAGGGTAAGTGACAGCTTGGATTACAAATTGGCTTTCGACAGAAAACATCGAGTCGTGCTAAATGGTAGTATTTTAGACCGGAGGATGGTAGACTGTGAATTTTCCCCAAGTATCAGTGATAGGACCACAGCCCTTTTGCTATATATAAATGACTTGAATATAGGAATACAGAGTAAAATTTCGAATTTTGCCGATGATACTTGGAGGTGTGGAGGATACCAATCGATTGCCACAGAACATAGATAGGCTAGCAGAATGGGCAGACAAGAGGCACATGGAATTTAATACTGAGAATTATGAGGCGATGCATTTTGGCTGAAAGGATAGCGAGAGGGATTAAAAATTAATGGCACACTTCTGAAGAGTGTTCAGCGACAGAGGGACATGGGGGTTCATATGCATAGATCTTTGAAGGTGGCAAGACATATTGAAAGAATAGTGATCAAAGCATATGGCATCCTATGCTTCATAAATAGAGGTATTGAGTACAAAAGCAGGGAAGTTATGCTGAACCATTATAAAGCTCTGCTTAGGCTTCAACTAGATCATTGCGTCCTGTTCTGGTCACCACACATTAGGAAGAATATGAAGGTGTTTGAGAGGGTGCAGAGGAGATTTACGAGAATGTTTCCAGGGATGAGGGATTTTAGCTACAAGGTTATGTTGAAGAAGCGTGTGTTGTTCTCCTTGGAGCAAAGGAGATTGTGGGGAGGTTTGATGGAGGTGTACGCGATTATGACGGGTTTGTTAAGATAGAGAAAGAAATCCTGTCCCCATTAGCTGATGGTACAAGGTCTAGGGGACACAGATTTAAGGTTTTGGGCAAGAGATACGGCGGGGATGTGAAGAAGAATTTTATTATGCAGTGAATTTTAATAACCTGGAACTCACTGCCAACGAGAATGGTGGAAGCGGAGATTATCAATGAATTCAAAAGGAAATTGAATGGGCATCTGAGGGAAATAAATTTGCAGGGCAACGGGGATTGACCGAGCGAATGGGACTGACTGGATTTCTTTACAGAGAGCCTGCATGGACTCGATATGCAATCCTGGCTGCAATGTAATTATATTGGTAGAAGTCGAGCGGGCAGATGTCACATGATCAGGCAGCACATGGTCAGATGTCATGTTGTGAGATGGTGGTGCGACCATACATCCAGGAATCCCTCCAATCTGAGCTGGCAACACGACTTGCGAGAAAAGACAGTGCCACGATTTTCTTTATTTTGAGGCATAAGGGAGCAGCATTTCCGCACAAATGATTGATTTGGTTGAGCGAGTGAATTTGCAGTGGGGTGGAGGGGGAATGAATAGTCAGTCGATAATTTGGAAGAGAGTGAGTGAATGGTGAAAGGAAGGTATTTTTCAGTATATTAGCAGGCAATGAATGGTAGGGCTTGTAGTTTGCTTATGTGGGTGAAAGAGCACCAAGAAGAGTTGGGGGGCATGGGAGTAAATATAAAGCAATTGAACTTGAGTGCTGTATGGTTGGATGAACACATAGATGAAGAAAAAAGGACGACAGCTCTAGGTGCCTTTATGTAAATTGAAAGCCAAGCAGCAGATGCCTATGGCCATGTTAGTTTGAAAAAGTCCGATCTTGTCTGATCTCAAAATTTCAGCAGAGTCAGTTTTGGCCAGTACAAGGTTGGGCGACCGCCAGGTAATGTCAGGTGCATAGAAAAATATAATAGAATATAGGAGTAGGAGTAGGCCATTCGGCCCCTCGATCTTATTCAGCCATTTAATGAGATCATGGCTGATCCTCCAAATTGATTACCCGACTCTGCTTTCTCCCTTGAGCCCTTTAGCCTTTAGAAATATATCTAACTCCTTCTTGAATATATTTAATGAATTGGCCTCAATTTCCCTGTGTGGTAGAGAATTCCACAGGTTCACCACTCTCTGGGTGAAGGAATTCCTCCTCATTTCATTTCTAAATGGCTTACCCCTTATCCTTAAACTGTGACCCCTGTTTCTGGACTCCCCCGCCATGAGGAACATCGTTCCTGCATCTAGTCTGTCTAGTCCTGTTAGAATTTTAAAAGTTTCAATGAGTTTCCCTCTCATTCTTCTAAACCCAAGCGAAATAAGACTAATCGACCCAATCTCTCTTCATACGTCATTCGTGCCATCCCAGGTATCAGTCCGGTGAATCTTCGCTGCACTCCTTCCATGGCAAGAACATCCTTCCTCAGATAAGGCGACAAAAACTGCACACAATACTCAAGGTGTGGTCTCACCAAGGCCCTGTACAATTGCAGCAAGACATCTTTGCTCCTGTATTGGAATCCTCTCGCTATGAAGGCCAACATACCATTTGCCTTCTTAACCGCCTGCTGCACCTGCATGCTTAACTTCAGCGACTGGTTCACAAGGACACACAGGTCTCGTTGCACTTCCCCATTTCACAACCTATTGCGGGTCAGATCATAATCTGTCTTCCTGGATAACCTCGTATTTTTGCACATAATACTGCATTTGTCATGCATCTGCCCAATCATTCAACCTGTCCAAATCAAACTGGAGATCCTTTGCATCCTTCTCACAGCACACACGACCACCCAGCTTTGTGTTGTCTGCAAACTTGGAGATATTACACCTAGTTCACTCGTCTAGATCATTTATATATATTGTGAATACCTGGGGTCCTAGCACCGATCCATGCGGTACCCCACTAGTCACTGCCTGGCACTCGGAAAAAGACTCATTTATTCCAACACTATGCTTCCTGTCTGCCAACCAGTTCTCTATCCAAGACAGTACCTTACCCAAAATCGCATGTGCTTTAACTTTGCAAGTTAATCTCTTAGGCAGGACTTTATCGAAAGCCTTCTGAAAGACCAAATGCAGAAGATCCACTGGTTCTTCCTTAACTATTCTGCCAGTTACATCTGCAAAAAGTGCAGTAGATTAGTCAAGCATGATTTAGCTTTGCTAAATGAATTTTGACTTTGTCCAATCCTGTCGCTGTTTTCCAAGTGCTCTGCTATTACATCTTTTATAATGGACACTATCATTTCCCCACTTCCGATGTCAGGCTTACCAGTCTATACTTCCCCATTTTCGCTTTACCACATTTTTTTAAATAGCGGGGTTTCATTAGCTATCCTCCAATCCATGGGAACTGTTCCAGCATCTATAGAATTTTGGAAGATGACCAGCAGTGCATGTATTATTTCTAAGGCCACTTCCTTAAGGACCCTAGGATGTAGATTATCAGGCCCTGGGGATTTATCGGCACTCAATGCCGTCAATTTCACTAACAACATTTCCCTACAAATACTGATTTCATTGAATTCCTCCCTCTCTTTAGAACCTAAGTTCCCCGACATCTCTGGGAGGTTATTTGTGTCCTCCTTTGTGAAGACAGAACCAAAGTATGTACTTAATTTGCCTGCCATTTCTTTGTTCCCCATTATAAATTCCCCTGATTCTGACTGCAAGGGACCGACGCTTGACTTCACCAATCTTTTTCTCTTCACATATCAATAAAAGCTTTTACAGTCAGTTTTTATGTTCCCTGCAAGCGTACTCCCCAACTCTATTTTCCCCCTCTTAATTAATCCAGTTGTCCTCCTTTGCTGAATCCTAAACTGCTTCCAATCCTCAGGTTTACTGCTTTTTCTGGCCAATTTATATGTCCTCCCCTTGGAACTTATGCTATCCCTAATTTTCCTTGTACACCATGGTTGAGTCACATTTTTTGTTTTATTTTAATGCCAAACCAAATTACATCATTCATCCATGCGAACTTTGAATGTTTGCCATTGCCAATCCACCGTCAACCCTTTGAGTAACATTCGCCAATCAATCCTACTCAACTCGCGCCTCATACCATTGAGGTTTCCTTTATTTAAATTCAGGACCAAATCTCTGAGTCAACTATTTCACTCTCCATCTTAACGAAGAATTCGATCATATTACGATCGCTCTGACCCAAGGGGCCTCGCACAGTAAGATTGCTAGTTAATCCTTTCTCATTACATTATACCCAGTCTAAGATGGCCTGATCTCTAGTTGGTTCCTCGATATATTGGTCCATGACACCATTCCTTATGCACGCAAGGAATTGCTCCACCACGGTATTGTTACTAATTTGGTTAGCCCAATCCATATGTAAATTGAACTCACCCATGATAACTGCTGTCTCCTTATTGAATGAGTCTCTAATTTCCCATTTAATGCCACCCCCAAGCTCTGCATTACTGTTTGGGTGTCGGTATATCACTCACACTAACGTTTTCTGCCCCATGGTATTTCACAGTTCTACCCATACAGATTCCACATCATCAGAGCTAATATCCTTCCTTTCAATTGTTTTAATCCCATCTTTAACCAGCAATGCTGCCCCACCTCCTGTTCCTTTTTGCCTATCTTTCCTGAATATTGAATACGCCTGGATGTTCAGTTCCCAGCCTTGCTCACACTGGAGCCATGTTTCCGTAATACCAATCATATCATATTACCATGATTTGCGATAAACAAAAATGTAAAGGACTGTGGCTATTCGTGGTTTGCCTAATCCATTAGGAGGAAGTCTTCAGACTTCCAAATCTATTAGGCAGGAAGAATGTTGTAAATCTCATCATCATAAAGAAACTACTCATGAAATAACACTGGCAGGCCAGCTGGTGGCGCATTCTAAGGAGTATAAATAGTCGGGTGTGGGCCCAGCTTCCCCGGGGACATTTTGTAAGACAGGAAGTAGTGAAGTACAACTAGACCTCCATGTTCTGAAATAAGTTGATTAAAGCCTTGCTTTATATTCAAAGCAAGTGTGTAGTGAGTTTTATTACGTCACAAAGTATCTATTTAATTGGTCTGCCATTTCTTTGTTCCCCATTATAAATTCCCTGATTCTGACTGTAAGGGAACTACGCTTGACTTCACCAATCTTATTCTCTTCAAATATCTGTAGTAGCTCTTATAGTCAGTTGGCTTTTGCTGCCGCCACAGGCTGTTCACTGTTCTGCACACACGCTGTTGTTAATCAATCAATTAACTTTTTAATGCCCTCTCTCGATTTCCTTTGAGCACTTCTTCACTGCACATTCTCCTGCTGCTAAACAAAGACAAGGGTTTCGAGGAAGATGGCTGGAAAAGCAGAAGAAAAAATGTCAGGCATTGCAGCTTGGAGCAGTGAGTAAAGCTGCGAGTTTGGTGAATAACGGAGTGAATCTAAAGGGTTAAACTTTTTTAAAATAAAAATTTTTCGTGCGTGCTTGCAATTAGCATTTAACTTAATTTTACTGTTTCCAGTTTTAAGATTCTTCCAGGTATGGTCAGGGCTAAGCAAGCCCTGTGTTGGAGAGCAGATGAGAATAGTTAATTAATAAATTGGGCTAAGCCAGAGAGCACACTCTTCTAAATCTCAGTAGTATAAGTAAGGGAGACTAGAGTGCATTTTGTCACGGGAGTGCAGCTTGGAACAGAGTGGAAACCTACGAGTTTGGTGAGTAAGGGTTTTCGGTGAGATGGGGAGGGAGGTGCCCTTTTCTTCTTTTTCTATCCTTGTCAGCCTCCAGGAGAGCAGGAATTAAAAAGCTGCATGAGTGGGGAAAGAGAACCAGCGGGAGGTCAGATATGTGAATCCCCCAACCGCATTCAGAGAAAAATCAAAGGAGACATCCCACCGAAAAGGGTAAGTGATTGGTTGGTGACTATTTTGCTCCCTTATCTTAATTATGAAAGACATAGAAATGTATTAGTAATTGTAAGTTTTCATTAGCATTAGTAAAGTTTACTAGCAGTAATAAATGTTATTGGGTGTTTTTGGGTTTATTAATTAATAAAAAATAAATAAATTAAGACTCATTGAAGCTGGCGGGGCAGGTGATGTGTTGTGACTGCAGTATGTGGGAGCTCCTGGACGCCAGCGTGATCCAGAATGAACACGTCTGAGGTAAGTGTCTGCGGCTCGAGGAGCTTCAGCTCAGAGTTACTGAGCTGGAGGCCGAGCTGCAGACACTGTGATGCATCATGGAGGGGCAAGTTTAACTGGACACTTTATTCCACGAGGCAGTCAGACTCCTTAGGATAGGGCATTTTGATTTGCTCAGTGGTGCGAGGAGGCAGGTATGGGGACCCAGGAGGTGGAGGAGGCTCAGCCTTTGCAATTGTACAACAGGTTTGCGGTTCTTGCGGCCTGTGTGGATTAAAGCAATGGCTGCAGGGTACATGAGCATACTGACCATGGCACCTTGATACAGGAATTTATTCAATCGGGGGGAGTTAATAGGAATGAAGTGGTAATAGGGGACAGCATAGCCAGGGGGATAGATACGGTCCTCTGCGGCCAAGAGTGACTGTCCAGACGGCTGAGTTGGCTGCCCGGTGTCAGCGTTCGGGAGATCTGCTCTGGACTGGAGAGTAACTGTCATATTGAGGGGGAGGAGCCAGTAGTCGTGGTCCATGGATGTATTAGCGACATAGGTAGAACTAGGAAAGAGATTCTGCTGAGAGAGTATGAGCAGCTAGGGGTTGAATTAAAAAGCAGAACCTCAAGGGTAAGAATGACTGCATTATTACCTGAGCCACGAGCAAAATGGCATAGGGTAAATAAAATTAATCAGATGAATGCACGGCTCAAACATGGTGTGTGAGAAATGGCCTTCATCTGAACCATTCTGGGACCAGTGTTCTGGCGAGTCATATAACTAGGGAGGTAGAGAGTTTTTTAAATTAATAGTGGGTGCAACGGATCAAATTTGGGAAGATGTGGTTTTGAAAGAAAAGAGACAAAGCAAGAGAGAAAGTTATTAATATGGGAAATGATAAACAGACCGTGACAGGAATGGATAGAGAGTAGAACTCCGAAGAGTAAATTAACAGATAAGGCTAGAGGTAACAAAAATAATAAAATGACAAAACTAAAGGCGCTGCATTTGAATACACATAGCATTCGAAACAAATCAGATAAACTGATAGCGCATATAGAAATAAATAAGTACAATCTGATAGCCATTACAGAAACATGGCTGCAGGATGACTTATATTGGGACCTGAATATTTAAGAATAAATGATATTTAGGAAGGGCAGGAATCTAGGAAAATGTGGAGGTGTGGCTCCGTCAATTAATGACTGCATTAGCACAATAGAGAGGGATGATGTAAGTTCAGGAAACCAGGATATTGAAGCGATTCAGTTAGAGATGAACAATGGTAACGATAAGAAGTCACTTGTGGGAGTGGGGTACAGGCCGCCAAACAGAAACCACATGGTAGGATGGAGTATAAAGGAAGAAATAATGGCAGATTGTCAGAAAGGTACAGCAATAATCATGGCGGATTTTAATCTAAATATAGACTGGAAAAAGCAGCTGGGCAAATGTAGCCCAGATGGTGAGTTCATAGAAAGTTTCCAGGATAGTTTCTTAGAACAGCGCATCCTGCAGCCAACCAGAGAGCAAGTTATACTTGAGCTGGCATTGTGCAACCAGATAGGATTCATTAATGACCTCATAGTGAAGGAGCCCCTAGGTAGCAGCATTCATTATATGATTGAATATTATATTCAGATTGAGGGAGAGAAGAGTTGGTCCAAGACGATATTTTAAACTTAAATAAGAGCAATTCTGAGGGCATATAACCAGGGCTAGCTAAAGTGAACTGGCAAATTAGGTTAATGGATATGTCAATAGAGTTGCAGTGGGCTGGAAAGAAACTTGGAGTGGGAGGGGGAGGATCCAGTTGTCGTGGTCCATGTTGGTACAAACGACGTAAATAGGACAAGGAAGAAGGTTCTGTTAAAGGAATATGAGCAGCTAGGGGTCAAATTATAAAACAGAACCTCAAGGGTAATAATCTCTGGGTTATTACCTGAGCCACGAGCGAATTTGGCTAGGATAAATAAAATTAAAGAGTTAAATGCGTGGCTCAAAGACTGGTGTGGGAGAAATGTGTTTTGCTTCTTGGGACACTGGCACCAGTACTGGGACAGGAGGGAGCTGTTCCATTGGGACGGACTCCACTTGGCCAGTGCTGGGAGTAGAGTCCTGATGAATCATATAACAAGGGCTGTAGAGACAGCTTTAATCTAATTAGTGGGGGGAGCTTTCTAGAGAGCAAATAACAGAAATGACAACGGAGAAGGTCATAGATTTAGGTAGCAGTGGGGAAATTAAAAAACAGAACGTGTCAGGAAGGGACAGAAGTTATGGAGTAAATGGTAAAGTAGTAAAAGGGGAAAAAACAGGAACTAAGTGTCACAAAACATATTTGAAAGTTCTTTATCTGAATGCACGTAGCATTCGTAACAAAATGAATGAGTTGACGGCACAATTAATTACGTATGGGTATGATCTTGTGGCCATTACAGAAACATGGCTGCAGGGTGACCATGACTGGGAATTAAACATACCAGGATATTTACCAATCAGGAAGGACAGGCAGGAAAGGAGGGGAGGTGGGTGGCTATGTTAATAAAGGAAGGAATCACTATAATACAGTGAAATGATATTGGGTCAAAGGAGCAGGATAGTGAAACAGTTTGGGTAGAGATAAGGAATAATAAGGGGAAAACACACAAGTGGGCGTTGTCTATAGGCCTCCAAACAGTTGCAACTCTGTTGGACGGAGTATTAATCAGGAAATAGTTGAGGCTTGTAATAACGGAACAGCTATAATTGACACAATTATTTTGTATCAGTCTTTACAGTAGAGGACACTAAGAATATCCCAACACTGGACAAACAGGGGGCTCTAGGGGGAGAGGAGCAAAATACGATTAAAATCACTAAGGAAGTGGTACTTGGTAAAATAATGGGACTTAAGCCGGATATATCCCCTGGACCTGGTGGATTACATCCTAGGGTCTTGAGGGAAGTGGCGGTAGGGATTGTGGATGCATTGGTAATAATTTTCCAAAACTCCCTGGACTCAGCAAAGGTCCTGGCAGATTGGAAAACTGCTAATGTAACACCCTTATTTAAAAAGGGTAGTAGGCAGAAGGCTGGAAACTATGTTAGCCTAACATCTCTGGTTGGTAAAATGTTAGAGTCCATTATTAAGGAGACAGTAACGGGACATTTGGATAAACATAATTTAATAGGACAAACTCAGCATGGTTTCATGAAGGGGAAGTCATGTTTGACAAATTTGCTTGAGTTCTTTGAGGAAGTAACATACAGGGTGGATAAAGGAGAACCAGTGGACGTAGTGTATTTAGACTTCCAAAAGGCATTTGTCAAGGTGCCACACGAAAGATTATTTCTCAGGATAAAAAATCACGGGATTGGGGGTAATATTCTGGCGTGGGTGGAGAATTGGCTCTCTGAGAGAAAGCAGAGAGTTGGGTAAATGGTTCATTCTCAGACAGGCAAACAGTAAATAGTGGTGTTCCGCAGGGGTCAGTGCTGGGTCCCCAACTCTTTACAATCTATATTAACGATTTGGAGGAGGGGACCGAGTGTAACATATAAAAGTTTGCAGATGATACAACGATGGGAGGGTAAGTAGTGAGTGAGGAGGACATAAAAAACCTGCAAAGTGACATAGACAGGCTAAGTAATTGGGCAGAGTTTTGGCCGATGGAATGCAATACTGGAAAGTGTGAGGTTATGCATTTTGGCAGGAAAAATCATAGAGGAAGTTATTATCTTAATGGCAAGAAAATGGAAAGTACTGTAGTACAAAGGGATCTGGCTGTCCTGGTGCACGAAACTCACAAAGTTAGTATGCAGGTGCAGCAAGTGATCAAGAAGGCCAATGAAATGTTGGCTTTTATTGCTAGGGGGATAGAATATTAAAACAGGGAGGTATTGCTGCAGTTATACAAGTTATTGGTGAGACCGCACCTGGAATACTGCATACAGTTTTGGTGTCCATACTTAAGAAAAGACATACTTGCTCTTGAGTCAGTACAAAGAAGGTCACTCGGTTAATCCGGGGATGAGGGGGTGGTCATATGAGGAGAGGTTGAGTAGATTGGGACTCTACTCATTGGAGTTCAGAAGAATGAGAGGTGATCTTATTGAAACATATAAGATTGTGAAGGGGCTTGATCTGGTGGATGCGGTGAGGATGTTCCCAATGATGGGTGAAACTAGAACTAGGGGGCACAATCTTTAAATAAGGGGCTGCTCTTTCAAAACTGAGATGAGGAGAAACTTCTTCACTCAGAGGGTGGTAGGTTTGTGGAATTTGCTGCCCCAGAAAGCTGTGGAAGCTACATCATTAAATAAATTTAAAGCAGAAATAGATAGTTTCCTCGAAGTAAAGGGAATTAAGGGTTACGGGGAGTGGGCAGGAAATTGGACATGAGTCTAGGTTCGGAATAGTCGTGGCCCTGTGGGTAGTGGAGCGGGCCCAGGGGCCGTGTAGCTTGGTTCTGCTCGTACTTCTTGTGTTCTAATTCTGTGTTAGATTTCAGGAGATGGTTTTATTCCTGTTCCTGGCTGGGGTGGAGATCTCCTTTACAGAAGGTAAGTACTGTAGAAAATATAGGGACAGAGTGATCTCCTGGAAGGGTTTCGATCGCCTAGATGGGTCGGAGAGGAATTTTCCAGATTTTTTCTCCCAAATTGGCCATTGGGTTTTTTATCTGGTTTTTCGCCTCTCCCGGGAGATCACATGGGTTTGGGTGGAATGGAGAGTGATAGATGATTTGAGGTTAGGATCAGATCAGCCATGATCTTACTGAATGGTGGAGCAGGCTCGAGGGGCCGATTGGCCTACTCCTGCTCCTATTTCTTATGTTCTTATGTTCTTATGTTCAGTGGCAGATACTTAAGCGAATATTTCAAAATACACAGAATATATACATTCCCACATCAAAGAAAAATTCCAAGGGGAGGATCCACCATCGGTGGTTAACTAAAAAAGTTAAAGGTAGTTTCAAACTTAAAGAAAAAGCATATAAGTGCGCAAAGATGGGTGGCAGGTCAGAAGATTGGAAAGATAGAGGATACAAGTAACTTCCCAGAAATAGCTTTAAATGAGGAAATGGAAGGGAGTGAGGAATTCAAGAAATTTACAATCACCAGGGAAGAGGTACTGAGCAAATTGTTGGAGCTGCGGGCTGAGACATCTAGGGGTCGTGATGGGCTACATTCTCGGGTCATAAATTAAGTGGCATGTGAGATAGTTGATGCTTTTTTTTAATTTTCCAAAATTCCATAAATTCGGAGAAGGTTAAATTAGATTGGAAAAAAGCGAATGGAACTCCTTTATTCAAAGAGGGAGCGAGACAGAAAGCAGGAAACTACAGGCCAGTTAGCTTAAAATCTGTCCTAGGGAAGATGTTAGAAGCTATTTTTAAAGATATTATAGCAGTGCACTTGGAAAAGTTCAAGGTAATCCGGCAGTGTCAACATTGTTTTGTGAAATGGAAATCATGTTTTACCAATTTATTGGAGTTCTTTGAGGAAATAACATGTGCTGTGGATAAAGGGGAACCGGTGGATGTACTGTACTAAGATTTCCAGAAGGCCATTGATACGGTGCCACATCAAAGATTATTGCAGCAAAGAAAAGCTCATGTTGTAGGCAGTAAAATATAGGCATGAATAGAAGATTGGTAAGCTAACAGGAAACAGAGAGTAGGCAAAAATGGGTCATTTTCTGAATGGCAAGATGTAACGTGTCGTGTGCCACAGCGATCAGTGCTGGGGCTTTATACTTTATAATTTACATATATAACTTGGATGAAGGGACTGAAGGTATGGTTGCTACCTTTGTTGATGATACAAAGATAGGTAGGAAATTAAATTGTGAAGAGGACATAAGGAGGCTACAAAGGAATATAGATAAGTTAAGTGAGTGGGCAAAGGTCTGGCAAATTGAGTACATTGTGGGAAAATGTAAAGTTGTCCATTTTGGCAGGAAGAATATAAAAGAAGCATATTATCTAAACGGTGAGAGATTGCAGAGCTCTGAGATGTAGAGGGCTCTGGGTGTCCTAGTGCATGAGTCGCAAAAGGTTAGTATGCAAGTACAGCAAGTAATCAGGAACGCTAATAAAATGTTATTGTTTATTGCATTTGGGAACTGAACACAAAAGTAGGGAGTTTATGCTCCAGTTATACAGGGCATTGGTGAGACCACATCTGGACTACTGCGTCCAGTATTGGTCTCCTTATTTAACGAATGATGTAAATGCATTGGAAGCAGTTCAGAGCATATTTACTGGACTGATACCGGGAATGGATTGTTTGTCATATGAGGAAAGGTTGGACAGTGTAGACTTGTATCGGTTGGATTTTAGAAGAGTAAGGTGACTTGAGTGAAACATATAAGATCCTGAGGTGTTTTGACAGGGTGGATGTGGAGAGGATGTTTCCTCTTGTGGGAGAACCTGGAACAAGGGATCACTATTGAAAAATAAGGGTGTGCCCACTCAAGACAGAGATGAGGAGAATTTTTTTTCTCACAAAGGGTTGTGAGTCTTTGGAACTCTCTTCCTCAGAGGGCGGTGGAAGCAGAGTTTTTGAATATTTTTTTAAGGTAAAGGTATAGAATCTTGATAGGCAAGGGGCGTGAAAGGCTATCCGGGGTAGGCGGGAATGTGCAGTAATCTGATCAGCCATGATCTTATTGAATTGTGGCGCAGGCTCCAGGAGCCGAGTGTCCCAGTCCTGCTCCGAATTCGTATGTTTGTATGTTAGTAAGTGATATTTCAATCCAATGTGCTATTTCATTGCAGATGTCTATTATATTGCAAAGTGATTTTCCATTGCAATTTTCTATTGCATTGCAAATGAGTATTATATTGCAATGTGCTGCTGCACTGCAAATGAATATTATATTTCATATTGATATTCCATTGCAGTATTCTATTGCATTGCAAATGAATATTATAATGCAAAGCGATTTTCTATTGCTATTTTTTATTGCAATGCAAATGACAGTTATATTGCAAATTTATATTGTATTCTAAAATACTATTGCTTTGCAAATCACTATTATATTGCAAAGTGATTTTCCAATGCAATGTGCTATTACATTTCAAATGGCGATTACATTGCAAACTGGTAATCCATTGCAATGTGCTATTGCATTGCAAAAGTCTAATATATTGAAAAGTGACATTCCATTGCAATGTTCGATTGCATTACAAATGAAAATTATATTTCAAAGCAACATTCAATTGCAATGTGCTAATATATTGTAAATGATTAATATACTGCAAAGTGAAATTCCATTGCAATGTTCAATTGCATTGCAAATGACGATTATATTGCAAAGCGAAATTCCATTGCAATTTGCTTTTGCATTGCAAATGCCTAATATGCTGCAAAGTAATATTCCATTGCAATGCTCTATTGCATTGCTAATGACTATTAAATTGCAAATTGATATTCATTGCTATGTTCTACAGCATGGCAGATGACGATTATATTGCAGTGATATTCCATTGCAATGGACTATTGCATTGGAAATGACTATTATATTGCAAAGCGATAATCAATTGCAATGTTCTGTTGCATTGCAAATGGCAATTATTTTGCAAAGTGATATTCCATTGCAATGTTCTGTTGCATTGCAAATGACGGATATATTGCAAACTGATATTCCATTGCAAAATTCTTCTGCACTGCAATTAACTATTATACTGCAAAGTGATATTCCAGGGCAACGTTCTATTGCATTGCAAATGACTATTATATTGCAACGTGATATTCCATTGCAATCTGATATTCCATTGCAAATGACTTTTATATTGCAAACTAACATTCCGTTACAATGTCCTGTTCCATTTCAAATGACTACAGTATTTTTAACTGACATTAGATTGCAATGTGTTATTGCAACGCAAATGATTATTATATTACAAATTGATATTCAATTGCATTGTTATATTGCATTACAAATTACTATAATATTGCAAAGTGATATTTCATTACAATGTTCTATTCCATTACAAATGACTACGATATTGTTAACTGACATTAGTGTCAGGAGCAGCAGGAGAGCGGCCATACAGTGACTATTTAAAATAACCTTTGCGGGCTTTTTTCCTCAGAGGCCGGTGTCAGGAGCGGCAGCTAAGCGGCTGTACAGTGGGTATTTAATCTCACTTTCACGGGCTTTTTTCCTCAGATGCCGGTATCATGAGCAACAGAAGAGCGGCATTTTACTCAGTGGCTTAGCAATCTCGCAGACTGGCAGCGGCATTCCAGAGCCACGTCACGATTCAAATAGTGATGCAGGCAAATGGAAGCAGCTGATTGGGTGCATACTTATACGACTCTATAGATTGACAGTGAAGGTTAAAAGTTTATGAAGTTTAGGTGGTTATAGTTTCGAAGGTCTCTGCTGTTTAGCGGGGAGTGATAGTAAACAAGGGCTCTTGAGTATATCATTTAGTTGCATTGTAATAAGTATTATCGATTTGATTTAATTTAATTTAAATTAATGAAACGTTAAGGCATGGCAGCATAGTTTGGCGCCGTGGAACGCTCCTCCTGCAATATCCACCAGCAGCTACAGGCAGACCACATTGCGGCGCTGGGGCTGCAAATGGATACATACATGAACATTCACGATGCGGTGGACGTCGTGGATAGCACGTTTGATGAGTTGCTCACACTGCAACTAAAGGCTGCACAGGCAGTGTAGTAGGTGCAGGCAGGTATTGCAGATGTCCATTGTGGCCATCCCCCTCTCAAGCAGTTAAACCGCTTTTTTTATTGTTGGGAGAGATCGCTTATTGAGGGAACGCAGCAGCAGCCAGAATCCTGGCACCATGGGGGGTTCTGCAGCCTAGGACATGAGGAAAAAGACCGGGAGAGCTATAGTGATAGGGGATTCTATTGCAAGGGGAAAAGATAGGCGTTTCTTCGGCCTCAAACGAGACTCCAGGATGGTATGTTGCCTCCCTGGTGCAAGGGGCAAGGATGCCTCGGGGCAGCTGCAGGGCATTTTGGAGGGGGATGGTGAAAAGCCAGTTGTCGTGGCACATATAGGTACCAAAGATATAGGTAAAAAACGGGATGATGTCCCAAAAGCTGGATATAGGGATTTAGGAGTTAAACTAAAGAATAGGACCGCAAAGGTAGTAATCTCAGGATTGCTACCAGTACCACGTGCTATTCAGAGTAGAAATAGAAGGATATTTCAGATGAATACGTGGCTAGAGGAATGGTGCTAGTGGGAGGGATTCAAAATTCCTGGAACATTGGAACCGGTTCTGGGGGGAGGTGGGACAAGTACAAACTGGACGGATTGCCCCTGGGCAGGACTGGGTGCGATGTCCTAGGGGGAATGTTTTCTAGTTCTGTTGGTGAGTGTTTAAACTAAAATGGCAGGGGGTTGGGAACCTGTGCAGGGAGACTGAATATAGGGAAGCAAGGATAAAACAAAAGACAGGAAGGATAAAATTGATATTGGAAGGCAGAAAAATCAAGGTTGTCAATCAAACAGGGCTACATTAAATGATCATTCTAAAAGGACCTTTTGTGTTAAAAAAACATGCTGAAGGCATTGGCCTAGAAATTCAGTCGCGTTTGCGCCCACTTATTGTTTATAGAGTGGTTTGCGCTGGAAGTTTTTTAGCGCCCGAAATTCAGTTGCTCCCTAACATCGCCGTTAGCCGGTAGCGCTGCGCCGGCACCGATGACATCATCGGTGTGCGCAGCGCCCCGGTTCCAATGCTATTCCGTCCCGATGGCCAAATTCAGTTGTGGCCGCCTCGCCCGTAGCGGCCGCAAACAGCGTTTGAGAAACGGTGCCTTGCAGCTCCAAGAGGCCGGCGCATAAATGTGGAGGGGCGGCCGGCCGCTTTCCCGGCGGCCGCCTGGCCGCACCTCGCTCCCCGGACTCCTGCACCACCCCCCCGCGTCATTGGTGTCTGACTCCCACGAGCCCGGCACTTCTCCGTGGTGCCGGGCTCATTTGCCGGGGGAATCCAGCGGCGATCTCACGGCTGCAGGCAGCTCCTCCTTAAGAGAAGGAGGAGGCCTGCAGTACGCCAGCCTGCCGCAGCGCATCGGGTGCCGCAGCGGCAGCTGGACGCCTGAAACTGACTTTCATCGCCCCAAACGAGGCGGCCAAACCCTGCAATAGCGCCCGCCTCTGTCTTGGGGCGGCGCAACTGAATTTCAGGCGGGCGCTACGGGAATCCGGGCGAGCGCAAAATTTTGGGCACTAAAGACCTGGCGCGGCGATACCGAATTTTCAGCCCATTGTGTCTTAATGCGAGGAGCATTCATCATAAGGTGGATGAATTAGTTGCGCAAATAGATGGAAACTGATATGATATAATTGGGATTACAGAGACATGCCTCCAGGGTGCCCAAGACTGGGGATTCAAAATCCACGTGTATTCAATATTCAAGAAGGACATGGGAAAAGGAATAGGAGGTGGTGTAGCATTGCTGGTTAAGGAGGAGATTAACAGAATAGTAAGGAAAGATATTAGCTCTGATGACGTGGAATCTGTATGGGTAGAGCTGAGAAATACCGAGGTTAAGAAAACGTTAGTGGAGTTGCATACAGACCTTCAAACAGTAATGCTGAGTTTGGGGATGGCATTATCGGGAAATTAGAGATGCGTGCAAAAAGGGCACAGCAGTTAGCATGGGTGACTTTAATCTACATATAGATTGGGCGAAAAAAATTAATAACAATACTGTGGAGGAGGAATTCCTAGAGTGTATACGGGAAGATTTCCTTAAACAATATGTCGAGAAACCAACCAGAGATCAGGCCATAACAATAGATATGCTGGAAATACTCAGCAGGCCAGGCAGCATTTGCGGAGAGAGAGGCAGAGTTAACTTTTCAGATCTCGGACCCATCATTAGAACTGGAAAAAGCTGGAGATTTAACAGATATTAAGCAGGTGCAGAGGCAGGGATTGGTTTAGGAGGGGAGGAAGGAATTGAAAGAATATTCAGTACTTTTGTAAAAGGCAGGAAAGATAAAATGTTGCAAATGGGAATGGCAAAAATCATACAGCATGAGAAATGGAGGCAGGGATTATTATCTGAAAGTCTTCAACTCGATGCTGCCTGGTCTGCTGAGTATTTCCAGCATTTTCTTTATTGTTTCTGATTTCCATCATCCACATTATTTTGCTATTGTATTAATGCTTGGTTCAGTAAGTTCTTTCAATTCCTTCCTCCCCTCCCAAACACCACACCCCGTCTCTGTATCTGCATAATATCAGTTACATCTCCAGCTTTTTCCAGTTCTGATGGAGGGTCCCAGACCTGGAATGTTAACGCTGTTTCTCACTCCACGGATGCTGCCTGGCCTGCTGAGTATTTCCTGCATTTTCTGCTGTTATTTCAGATTTCCAGCATCCACTCTATATTGCTATTTTATTAGAGATCAGGCCATCTTACACTGGGTATTATGTAATGAGAAAGGGTTAATTAGCAGTCCTGTTGTGGGAGGGCCCTTGGGGAGGAACGATCTAAATATGATAGAATTCTTCATTGAGATGGAGAGTGAAGTGGTTGACTCAGAGACTAGGGTCCTGAATGTAAATAAATGAAACTACGATGGTATGAGGCGCGAGGTGGATAGGATGGATTGGGGAATGTTACTTAAAGGCTTGATGGTGGATAGGCAATGGCAAAATTTTAAAGATCACATGGATGAACTACAGAATTTGTTCATCCCTGTTTGGCATAAAAATAAAACAAGAAAGGTGACTCAACCATAGATAACAAGAGAAATTAGGCATAACATATGAGCCAAGGAGAGGACATATAAATTGGCCAGAAAAAGCAACAAACCTGAGGATTGGGAGCAGTTGAGGATCCAGCAATGGAGGGCGAAGGGAGTAATTAAGAGGGGAAAAATAGAATATTAGAGTAAGCTTGCTGGTAACATAAAAACTGACTGTAAAAGCTTCTACAGTTAAGTGAAGAGAAAAAGATTGGTGAAGTGAAGCATAGGTCCATTGCAGCCAGAAACAGGGGAAGTAATATTGGGGATCAAAGAAATGGCTGACCAATTAAATACATACTTTGGTTCTGTCTTCACAAAGGAGGACACAAATAACCTACCAGAGATGTCGGGGAACATAGGAGCTAATGTGAGGGACGAACTGAATTAAATCATTATTTGTAAGGAACTGGTGTTAGGGAAATTGATGGGATTGAAGGCCGATAAATCCCCATGGCTTGATAATCCACATCCTAGGGTAGGTAAGGACTTGGGCCTAGAAATAGTAGATGACTTGTGGGGTACTGCATGGATCGGTGCTCAGACCACAGCTATTCACAATGTATATAAATGATCCAGACGAGGGAACTAGATGTTATATCTCCAAGTTTGCAGATGAGACAAAGCTGGGTGGGCTCATGTGCTGTGAGGAAGATGCAGAGAAACTCCAGTATGATTTGGCCAGGTTGGGTGATTACCCAGATGCATGGCAGATGCAGTATAACGTGGCAAAAACAGGAAATCAGATTATTGTCTGGACTGCAATACATTGGGAACAGGGGAAGTGCAATGACACCTGGTTGTCCTTATGCACCAGTCGCTGATCGTAAGCATGCAGGTGCAGCAGACGGTTAAGATGGCAAATGTTATGTTGGCCTTCAAAGTGAGCGGATTCGAGAACAGGTGCAAGGATGTCATGCTGTAGTTCTACAGGGCATTGGTGGGACCACACCTTTAGTATTGTGTGCAGTTTTGGTCGACTTATCTGAGGAAGGATGTTCTTGCTATGGAGGGAGTGTAGAGAAGATTCACCAGACTGATACGTGGGATGGCAGGAATGATCTATGAGGAGAGATTGGGTCTCGTAGGCTTATATTCGCTAGAGTTTAGAAGAATGAGAGGGGAACTCATTGAAACTTAAAGAATTCTAACAGGACTAGACAGACTAGATGCTGGAACGATTTTCCCGATGGCGGGGGCATCCAGAACCAGCGGTCACAATCTAAGGATAATTGGCAAGCCATTTACGGCTGAGATGAGGAGGAATCTCTTCAACCAGAGAGTGGTGAACCTCTGGAATTCTCTACAACAGAACGCAGTTGAGGCGAATTCATTAAATATATTCAAGAAGGAGTTAGATACATTTCTTAATGCTAAAGGGATCAAGGGATAGGCGGAGAAAGCAGGGATAGTGTACTGAATTAGAATGATCAGCCATGATCTCATTAAATGGTGGAAAAGCCTCCAGGGGCCGAATGGCCTACCCCTACCCCTATCTTCTACGTTTCTATGTTTGTATATGTTTGCAATGTGCTATTGCAATGCAAATTATTATTATATTACAAAGCGATATTCCATTGCAATGTTCTATTGCATTGTAAATGACAATTTTATTACAAAGTGATATTCCGTTGCAATGTTCTATTGCATTACAAATGATGATTGTATTGCAAAGTGATAATACATTGCAATGTTCTATTGCATTGTAAGTGACATTTATTTTGCAATGTGATATTTCATTGCAATGTTCTATTGCATTGAAAATGACGAATTTAATGCAAAGTGATATGCCATTGCAATGATATATTGTATTGCAAATGTCAATTTTATTGCAAAGTGATATTCAATTGCAGTTTTCTATTGCATTGCAAATGACAATTAAATTGCAAAGTGATATCCCATTGCAATCTGCTATTGCATTGCAAATGACCATTATATTGCAAAGTGATATTGCATTGCAGTGTTCTATTCCATTAAAAATGACTACGATATTATTAAGTGCTATTAGATTGCAACGTACAGTTGCAATTCCAAAGTTTATTATATTACAAATTGACATTCCATTGCAAAGTTCCGTTGCATTGCAAATGACAATTATATTGCGAAGTGATATCCCATTCCAATCTGATATTGCATTGCAAATGACCATTATATTGCAAAGTGATTTTGCATTGCAATGTTCTATTCCGTTAAAAGTGACTACGATATTGTTAAGTGATATTAGATTGCAACGTGCAGTTGCAATTCAAAAGATTATTATATTACAAAGTGATATTCCAATGCAATGTTCTATTGCATTGAAAATGACGATTGTATTGCAAAGTGATATTCCATTGCAATGATATATTGCATTGCAAATGGCAAATATATTGCGAAGTGATATTCCCTTGCAATGTTTTATTACAGTGCAAATGACGATTAATTGCAAAGTGACATTGCATTGCAATGTTATATTGCAAGACAAATGACTGTTATATTGCAAAGTGATATTCCATTGCAATATGCTATTGCATTGCAAATGACTATTATATTAAAAAGTAAAAATCCATTACAATTTTCTATTGCATTGCAGATGACAATTGTATTGCAATGTGATATTACACTGGAATAATTTATTGCATTTCAAATGACAATTATATTGTAAAGTAATATTCCACTGCAAAGTTCCATTGCATTGCAAATGACAATTAAATTGCAAAGTAATATTCCATTGCAATGTTCGATTCAATTTCAAATGACAATTATATTGTAAAGTGATATTCAGTTGCAATATTCTATTGCTTTGCAAATGACAATTATATTGCAAAGTGATATTACATTGCAATGTTCCATTGCATTACAAATGATTTTGATACTGTTAAGTGATACTAGATTGCAATGTGCCATTGCAATGCAAAATAATATTATATATCCAAAATGATATTCCATTGCATTGCAAATGACTATTATATTGCCAAGTGATATCCAATTGCAATGTGCTATTGCATTGCAAATGAATAATAAACTGCTAAGTCAGATTCCATTAGAAAGGCAGATTCCACTACAAAAAATATTTTAAAGCAGAGATATTCCATTACAATGTGCTACTGCAATGCAAATGAATTTTATATTGCAAAGTGATATTCCATTGCAATGTTCTATTGCATTACAAATGACTATTATATTGCAAAATGATATTCCATTACAAGGTTCTATTGAATTGCAAATCACTATTGTATTGCAAAATGATATTCCATTGCAGTGTTATATTCCATTAAAATGACAACGATATAGTTAAATGATATTAGTTTGCAATGTGATATTGCAGTGCAAAATTTTATTATAATACAAAGTGACATTATATTGCATTGCAAATGAATATTACATTGCAAAGTGATATTCAATTGCAATGTGCTATTGCAATGCAAATGACTATTATATTGCAAAATAACATTCCATTGAAATGTTCTACTGCATTGCAACTTAAAATTATATTACAAATGAAATTCCATTGCAATGTTCAATATTGAAGGCCATGGTGTGGAGATGCCGGTGTTGGACTGGGGTGGACAAATGTAAGAAATCACACAACACCAGGTTATAGTCCAACAGCTTTATTTGAAATCACAAGCTTTCGGAGCTCTGCTCCTTCGTCAGGCGAAGTGGAGAGATGCATAAAAACACAGCTCATATACACAACACCACCTGCACTACCCTCACGATACTTCTATTTTCCTACCAAAGTGCATCAACTCGCATTCATTGATGTTAAACTTCACTTGCCACCTAACTGCGCAGTCTCTATGTTTTATAATGTATAACGTGAAATTTCATACAGACAAATGTCTTTTCTATATTTGAAGCAAAGCATCAGTTTATTGAAGATAAAACAATAATAATTAATAAAAGCAGCCATCTACAATTGTGTGTGGTTTTGGAATTTTACCAGAAAATCTGAGGATTTATTGCAGAGTAAACTCTTGACTTGTCAGTTTGTTCCAATGCTTTTCGAAGAAGTTGGAGAAGATTTATGTCAAATAACAGAACTGCTCTCCTGTTTGCTTCAGCCTTACTTTGTGACTTTAGATATCTATTTATGCATCTAACATCCTAAACTCCTCCCCACACCATCAAATCTCCTCAGCTCCGCCGCACCCCACCTAATATCCTCAGCTACTCCCCACCCGACCTAATATCCTCAGCTCCTCCCCACCCAAATAATCTCTTCAGCTCCTCCGCACCCCACCTAATATCCTCAGCTCCTCACCACCACAACTAATATCCTCAGCTCCTCCCCATCCAAATAATCTCTTCAGCTACTCCGCACCCCACCTAATATCCTCAGCTCCTCCCCACTCCACCTAATATCCTCAGCTCCTCACCACCACAACTAATATCCTCAGCTCCTCCCCACCCAAATAATCTCTTCAGCTACTCCGCACCCCACCTAATATCCTCAGCTCCTCCCCACTCCACCAATATTATCAGCTCCTCCCTACCTCACCTAATATCCTCAGCTCCTCCCCAGCCCTCCTAATATCCTCAGCTACTCCACACCCCACCTAATATCCTCAGCTCCTCCACAATCCACCTAATATCCTCAGCTCCTCCCCACACCAACAATATCCTCAGCTGCTCCCTACCTCACCTGATATTCTCAGCTCCTCCACACCCCACCTAATATCCTCAGCTCCTCCAAACCCCACCAATATCCTCAGCTCCTCCCTACCCCATCTAATGTCCTCAGCTCCTCCCCATTCCACCTAATATCACCAGCTCCTCTGCACCCCACCCAATATCCTCAGCTCCTCCCCACCCCACCGAATATCCTCAGCTCCACTGCACCCCATCTAATGTCCTCAGCTCCTCCCCACCCCACCTAATATCAGCAGCTACTCTGCACCCCAGCCAATACCCTCAGCTCCACTCCGCCCCGCAAAATATCCTTAGCTCCCCACACCCCACCTAATATCCTCAACACAGACCCACCCCACCTGATATTCTCAGCTCCTCCCCACCCCACATAAGGTCCTCAGCTCCTCCCCACCCTACCTATTATCCTCAGCTCCTTCTTAAACCACCTAATATCCACAGCTACTCCCCAGCCCACCAATATCGTCAGCTCCTACCCACCCCACCTAATATCTTCAGCTCCTCCGAACGCCAACTAATATCCTCAGATCCTCCCCACCCCACCAAATATCCACAGCTCCTCCCAACCCAAACAATCTCTACAGCACCTCCCCACGCAACCATTATATCCACAGCTCCTCCACTCCCCACCTAATATCGTCATCACCTCACCAACACAGCTAATATCCTCAGATCCTCCCCACCCGAACTAATATCCTCAACTCCTCCACACCCCACCTAATATCGTCAACTCCGCCACAACCCACCTAATATCACCAGCACCTCCCCAGCCCACCTAATATCCTCAGCTCCTCACCACTCCACCTAATATCCTCAGCTCATCCCCACACCAAATAATATCTTCAGCTCCTCCCCACCCCACCTAATATCCTCAGCTCCCCACCACCCCACCTAATATCCACAGCTCCTCCCCACCCACCTAATGTCCACAGCTCCTCCCCACCCCTCCTAATATCACCAGCTCCTCTGCACACAACCTAATATCCTCAGCTCCACTGCTCCCCACCTAATATCGTCAGCTCCTCCCCACCCCATCTAATATCCTCAGCTCCTCCCCACCCCACCGAATATCCTCAGCTCCACTGCACTCCATCTAATGTCCTCAGCTCCTCCCCATCCCACCTACTATCAGCAGCTCCTCTGCACCCCGGCCAATATCCTCAGCTCCCTCCGCCCCACCTAATATCCTCAGCTCCTCCACACATCACCTAATATCCTCAACACTGTCCCACCCCACCTGATATCCTTCGCTCCTCCCCACCCAACCTAATATACTCAGCTCCTCCCACCACACATTATATCCTTAGATCCGCCCCAAATAATATCCTTAGCTCATCCCCACCCCACCTAATATCCTCAGCTCCTCCCCCTCCGACTAATATCCTCAGCTCCTGACCACCAATGTTTCCTTTAAGTGTTTGTCTTGAGCGGGCCACGAACCAACTCATCCGTGGTCAAATTATACAACAATCTTTAGAACAACAACTTTAACAACAACGAAACCAACAACAACCAGTTAAGATCATATATACAGTAATGAGATATTGCCACCCCACCATCTCAATTCGTGAGAAATTAGAAATGTTTCTGCAAGTTTAGCATAACTTCCCTGCTTTTGAAATATATTAATCAATAAATGAACCCGAGTTTTTTATTTGCAATTTTATGGCTTTTTTAACCTGCGTCGCTACTTCTGATGATTTTAGAATCTCTACCCCTAGATCCCTTTGCAACATTACCCTATTTAGACTTTTAATTTCCAAGGAGTAGCTAGGGTTCTTATGCCTGCTACCAAAATGCACCACCTCACACTTACCCATATTGAAATTCATTTGTCGTTCACATGCCCATTCTGCAAGTTTGCTATGATAAAATTCATTAAAAGCTTTAATTCATCATGTAAAAAAAATACTTGCCAGAAATGACTGGGATATAAAAATACTGCATTTGCACTTTAGAAACGCCCCTCAGGTACAGGGTTATGCATCGACGAACAGTCCAAAAGCCCAAGGTGAGCTAAATGAGGCAGATCTATTCGTACAATTTGTATTAATTTTAAAATTTTCACAGTGTTAGCCCATCCCTCATATCACTAGAGCAATGGCTGCCACATGCAGCAGGAGCAGCGGATTTGCTATGCTGCTGAATTGCTTTACATCCAGCTATGCAATCAGAATCTTAATCACAATGCAACCAGACAACCAACAAATATAATGTGCTGTAGTTCTTTAGTTTCAATATTAAAAATAATTGAATAAAAGCAGGAATACTTAGTTCCAACTTGAATCACTTCCATTATTATTCGTGGTATTCTTGAACCAGCAGACCCCCATGGAACATGTCAGAAATACAGCAATAATCACAAGTGCAGAACAACACATACACAACTAGCGTCACCGAATGAAAAACAAAAAGCAGGAAAAGCTATGCTTTAACACAAATAAACATTCATCATTCTTCCTGGACTGGAGAACCAGTCAGCTTGACTTAGAAATGTTTACTCTTATGTTGATGTAAAAATGTTAATTTACAAATTTCGCTTCCAATATTTTTTCTCTCAAACATTCTCCACAATAATAATCCCTGCTCTTTATCATGAAAAGGGTACAATTAAATAGCGGGAAACAAACTTCATTTTACTCTCAATTGTTAATCTTCTAATTCAAACATGTATTCCAAATAGAAAGTGTACATTATCACAATCAATGTATTTTGTGTGTATTTATCAAAAAACAAGTAGAGGTTTCTTCTAAAGTAGCTTTCTACAATTGGTATACTTCATTGCATAGCTCTTGTTTCTATTTTATTATTCGTGAATGGGATGTGCCCATCGCTGGCAAAGCCAGCATTTATTGCCCATCCCTAATTGGCCTTGAGAAGGTGGTGGAGAGCTGCCTTCTTGAACCGCTGTAGCGCTTGTGGTGAAGGCACTCCCACAGTGCTGTTTGGGAGGGAGTTCCAGGATTTTCAACCAGCGACAATGAAGGATCGGCGATATACTTCTATGTCAAAATAATGTGTGAGTTGGAGGGGAACTTGGAGGTGGTGGTGTTCCGATGCACCTGCTGCCCTTGTCCTCCTGGGTGGAAGAGACCACGTGTTTGGGAGGTGCTTCCGAAGAAGGTTTGGCAAGTTACTGCAGTGTATCTTGAAGATAGGACACACTGCAGCCATGGTACATCGTTGGTGAAGGGAGTGAATGTTCAACGTGGTGGATGGAATGCCAATCAAGTCGAGCTTCTTGAGTGTTGTTGGAGCTGAACTCATCCCGGCAAGTGGAGATTATGCCATCACACTCCTTACTTGCACCATGTAGGTGGTGGAAAGGATTTGAGGAGTCAGTTGGTGAGACACTCGCCGCAGAATACCAAGCCTCTTACATGCTCTTGTTGCCACATTATTTATGTGGCTGGTTCAGTTACGTTTCTGGTCAATGGTGACCCCCAAGATGTTGATGGAGTGGGATTCGGCGATGGTAATGCCGTTGAATGTCCTTCGAAGGTGGTTAGACTCTCGCTTGTGGGAGATAGTCATTTCCTGGCACTTCTGCAGTGCAAATGATACCTGGCACTTATTAGCCCAAGCCTGAACGTCGTCCAGGTCTTGTTGCATCTGGGAATGGAAAACTTCATTATCCAAGGGGTTGTGCAGTCATCAGCGAACATCCCCATTTCTGACATAATGTTGGAGGGAAGATCATTGATGAAGCAGCTGAAGATGTTTGGGCTTAGGACACTGCCCTGAGGAACTCCTGCAACGATGTTCTGGGGCTTTGATGAGTGACCTTGAACCACCACAACCTTTGTGCTAGGTATGGCTCCAGCCAGTGGAGCTTTTTCCCCCGATTCCCATTGACTTCAATTTCACTAGGGCTCCTTGATGCCTCACTCGGACAAATGCTGCCTTGATGTCAACCCTCACCTCCCCTCTGGAATTCAGCTCCTTTTGTCCATGTTTGGATCAATTCTGCAATGAGGCCAGGAGCCGAGTGGTCTTGGTGGAACACAAACTGGACATCAGTGAGCAAGTTATTGGTGGGTAAGTGCCGCTTGATAGCAATGTCGAAGACATCTTCCATCACTGGTGATTGAAAGTAGACTGATGGGGCGGTAATTAGCCGGGTTGGATTTTTCCTATTTTTGTGGACAGGACTAGCCTGGGCAGATTTCCACACTGTCGCATAAATGCCAGTGTTGTAGCTGTCCTGGAACAGCTTGGCAAGAGGTGCAGCTAGTTCTGGAGCACATGAATTCAGCACGATACCCGTGGAGTTGTTGGGGCACTTAGCCTTTGCTGTATCCAGTGCGGCCAGCCGTTTCATTATATCACGTGGAGTGAATCGAATTGGCTGCAGACTGGCTTCTGTGATGGTGCTGACCTCAGGTGTAGGCCGATATGGATCATCCATTGAGCACTTCTGGCTGAAGAAGTTTGCAAACGCTTCAGCCTGGTCTTTTGCACTCACGTGCTGTGCTCCACCATCATTGAGGACGGGGATACTCCTGGAGCCTACTGCTCCCGTTAGTTGTTTAATAGTCCACCACCATTCACGACCGAATGTAACAGGACTGCAGAGCTTTGATCTGATCCGTTGATTGTGGGATCGCTTAGCCCTATCTAAAATATGCTGTTTCCTCTTTTTAGTCCTGTGTTGTAGCTTCCCTATGTTGGCACCTCATCTTTAGGTATTCCTGGTTCTGGTCCTGGCATGCTCTTCTACACAATTGAACCACGGTCCTCTGGATTGATAGAGTGAGGGATATACCGCTCCAGAATTTTACAGATTGTGGTGGAACATAATTCTGCTACTGCTGATGGCCCACCGTGAATCATGGATGTCCAGCTTTGAGCTGCTAGATCTGTTGTGACTATATCCCATTTAGCACGGTGGTAGTGCCACACAACACGATGCAGGGTGCCCTTAATGTGAAGGCGGGACTTCATCTCCAAAATGTCTCTGCGGTGTTCACTGCTACCAATAATGTCCCGGAAAGATGCATCTGCGACAGGTCGATTGACGAGGACGAGGTCAAGTAAGTGTTTCCCGCATATTGGCTCTCTCACCTCCTGTTGCAGGCAGTTCGGTCAGTAGTGGTGTTACCGAGCGTCCCTTAGTGTTGGACATTGATGTCCCCACCCAGAGAGTACAATTTGTACCCATGCTTCTCTCAGTGTTTCTTCCAAGTGGTGTTCCCGATGGAGGAGTACTGATTCATCAGCTGAGGGAGGGCGGTAGGTGGTAATCAGCAGCAGGCTTCCTTGACCATGCTTGACCTGAAGCCATGAGACTTCATGTGGTCTTGACTCAAAGGCCACCCCTTCCTGACTGTATACCACTGTGCTGGGTCTGTCCTGCTGGTGGGACAGGACATAATATGGGATTGTGATGGAGGAGTTTTGGACATTGGCTGGAAGGTGTGTAACGTAATAAGGACTCACTACGCACTTGGTTGCACATAAAGCAAGGCTTTAATCGACTTGTAACAAAACATGGAGGTCTAGTTAGTAGCCGCTAGCTTCCTGTTTCCAGACTGTCTCTGGCCAAGCTGGGCCCACGCCTGAGTATTTATTCCTCTCGGGCGGCGCCCTCAGCTGGCCGTTCAGTAGTACTTCCTGAGTTACTTCTTATAGAAGTTGCGATTTATGACAATCTTCCTCCCTAAAAGGTTTGGAAGTCCAGTCTTACTTTAACGGACTAGGTGGACCAAAAATAGCCGTAGTCATTTAGCTTTCTGCTTGTGACTGGAAGGCACAATTCCCCGGAACGTGTCCTGGCCACTCAGTCACTTGGCCCGTACCAGTAAGTCAGTAGAGTCCGTGTCATCTTGATCGTCCAGTGGAGGCCTGGGAATATCATGACTCCGGGTGTGGGTCCCCCCAGCGCAGAGCTGGCCTCATCCTGGGTCATAGCCAGAGATTGTCCAGCGTCCTGATTTCGGGTGGCTTTCCTACGGGGAGCGTTCGGCTCCCTGAGTTGATCCAGTAGCACTGCTGGCAGATCCCTCGATGCCCCAGGTAGGGCGTCATCTTCATAGGGGTGCGGAGTGTTGACATCATCGTCGTGGGATCCTACATCATTCAGGCCTGTGTGACTGGTTGGGCAGGGAGCCAGACCTCTGAGAGAGAGGGTGGACTCCGGGCCATTGGGGTACCACACGTGCACATACGTGGGGTTTACCTCCATTAAGTCCACCTCATCAACGAGAGTGTCGTTCTTGGCCGACCGGACGAACCTCCGGAGTAGCACAGGGCCTGGAGCCAACAACCATGATGGTAGAGATGTCCCATGTGTAGAGCGACGCCAGAACTTGAAGAATTGCTCATGAGGTGTGACATTAGTGGATGTGGAGAGAAGAGACCTGATAGAGTGTAACACGTCGGGGAGCACAGTTTCCCACTGCTGGTCTGGTAGGTTGCATGACCACAGTACCAGATGGAGAGCGTTCCAGATGATGGCATTGTATCAGTCAACCTGTCCATTGCCGGTTGGGTGATATGGTGTCATCTTACTCGAGGCGATTCCCCGTTGGGAGAGATAAATTTTAAGTTCACTCGACATAAAGGAGGGACCCTGATCCGTGTGGATAAAATTGGCCATCCTGCAAAGTGAAAAGACCTGATCGAGGCATTTAATTACCGTAGAGGTAAGCATATTAGGACAGGGGAAGGCAAAGGGAAAGATTGAATACTCGTCTACCATCGTAAGTAGGTAGGTGTTCCACGTCGACAAAGGCAATGGCCCTTAAAATCTATGCTGAGCCTCTGCATGGGCGGCATTGCATGTATGATTAAGTCATCTGATGGGCGGAATAATTGTGGTTTCAATTCTGCACATATCCTACAGGAGGAGCATGTTTACTTTACGTCCTCTGTTGAGATTGGTAGATTTTTGGAGTGCACAAAGTGCAACATACGGGTAACGCCAGGATGGCATAAGTCCATATGCAGATCTGCCAGAGTCGACGTTGACATTGAAGTGCAAAATGCCCGTGTGAAGGTAACTGGGGCCACATTCTGTTTGCCGGGTCGGTAAAGGATAGTATATCCAAAGGCGGCCAGCTCCATCCTCCAGAGTTGAATTTTATTATTTTTGATTTTCGTGCGCTTCCAGTTATCCAACATGAAGGCCAGTGAGTTGTGGTCAGTTATGAGCGTGAAAGGAAAACGAGCAATAAAATGACTCCATTGGCGTACAGCCTCGATGATGGCTGTAGCCTCCTTCTCAGCGGCGGGGGCGGGGGTAATGGAGCTCGCTACCGTTTAAGGTTCTGGATAGGAATGTCACGGGCCGACCAACTTGATTCAAGGAAGCTGAGATCACCACCTCCGATGCATCGCATTCGACCACAAAAGGAAGTCTTTCATCAATGGAGTGAAGCGTGGCTTTCTCCAGCTGTCGTTTGAGGAGATTGAAGGCAGAAATAGCCGTTGCTTCTAATGGAGAAGACTTTGCATGAAGCAGCGGCTGTATCGGAGAAGTGAGGTATCCTCTTTGCATAATAAGCAAACATGCCAAGTGCCCGACGAAGAGAGCCGAGATTTGTAGGGGGAGGGAGCTCCTGAAATGGACAAAGTCGCTCTGGGTCCGGTTTATAACACCGTTGCCCACCCAGTAGCCGAGAATGTTCACTGATGGCGCCGATTTCACCGATTTGGATTTGTTTAACTTTAAGTGGCGACGGCGGAGAATGTCAAAAAATCTCTGAAGTTTGGCGTCATGCTCCTTTTGATCATGGCCGGCAATAGTGATATTGTCTAAATACGGAAAGATATCTGTCAAGTTCTCTTGCCGGACTAGGCCATCCATTGCCCATTGCAAGACGGCCACCCCATTGGTGACCCCAAATGGAAGGCAACAAAACTGATAAAGCCGACCATTGGCCTCTAAGGCCGTATACTTTTTGTCAGAGTATTTCAGCGGTACCTGATGGTACGTGCTCTTTAAATCAAAGGTTGAAAATACCTTGTATTTGGCAAGGTTGTTGACCGTGTCATCTATGTGTGGTAGAGTGTAAGCATCCAGATCGGTATATTGATTAATAGTCTGCGAATAATCAATACACAGACGTTTCTTATGTTGTTTTAAAGGGTTTTTCACAATGACCACTTGAGCCAGCCAGGGCAATGAACTCGGCTGGATAATAGCTTCAGCTTAAATGCGAGAGATTTCTGCCTCGATGAATGCTCGGTCGTCTTGGCAGAAGCGCCATGATTTGGTGGCTATGGGTTTACAGCGGGGGGAGAGATTGGCAAACAGGGAGGGCTCACTAAGTAAGGCCACCGAGAGCGCACAAAACGGCACCTTAGAAATGGTAAGCTACGGCTTCGACCCTCCAAACTCAAAAGTGAGTCCTTTGTGCTGCTTCTGGAAGTCCTGTCCCAGAAGCACATCGCTACATAAGTTTTCGAGTACTCCGAGTCGGGTGGAGGGATACATGCGACCATTGAGGATGAGGTTGAAAAGACAGAAGCCAGAAGAATTGGTGGTCAGAGTCGTCAGAGCCATTGCAATCTCCCTGTCCGAGAGAAAAATGCGCAGTTTTAACCTGCTGACAGCCCGCTTACTAATGAAGCTCTCAGAGCTGCAGGAGTCAATTAGCACGCTTGGATTGTGCCCATTTACTGAAACCTTCGTGGCTGCATGGGACAAACTTTGGGGAAAAACAGCTGTGATGGGAGGAGGGGTAATTTTCCATTCGGCAGCTGTAGCCTTAGCAGTGGTTCTTGGGGGAGGAGCAGCTCCATAGATATCAGCTGTGATGCTAACAGGAGCTCTCGACTGGTATACTTTAGAGGAGTGGCCTTTCTTGGTAGCAGAGGCCCGTGACTGGCATACCTTGGGAAAGTGTCCTTTCTTGCTGCAATGATTGCAGGTCGCATTACAAGCTGGGCAAAATTTTCTGTAATGGAACGTACCTCCACACAAGAAAAGCTTTATTCCTGATTGCCAGGATGCTGCCAGGACGGGGTCTTCATCAGCAAAGGCCTCTAGGGTAGGGTCGTCGTCCATTAGAGTAGAGTCATCATCAGCGGGGGCATCCGCCCGAGACATATCGAAAGACTTATTACAGGTGATAGCCGCCGCCCGTGCACGTGGTGGGAGATAAGTGTCTGCATTCTTCTTGGCCAAGTCCAGGGAACACGGCTGGTCAAAAGCAACCCATAAATTGAGGATTTTATTTTTCAGCAGGCGCTGACATATAAAAGGGGACGCAAACCCATTGATAAAGGAATCGCGGATTAGTTCCTCTTGATACTGTTCAGCTGTAACCGCTTTAAGGTTACAATCTTTGCTGAGCCTGTGGAGTTTCTGGAGCAATTCATCGAGTGCTTCCCCAGACTGCTGCCGAGTTGTGGCCAGTAGGTGTCGTGCAAAGATTTCATTATGGGACTTGACATATAGCTGCTGTAAAATTTTGATAGCAGCGCCGTAGTCTATACAGTCCTCAATATAATCATACACATCAGGGGATACATAGTTAATAAGCATTCGTAACTTATTAGGGGCATCCGCCCCACATTCGTCAAGAAAGTTGCTAAAGGTACGAAACCAATGCTTCCATACCTTCGCTGCTGCACGTGCATTTGGGTACAGGTCGAGACGAGCAGGTCTAAGGAGTTTTTCCATGATGGATCAGTTTCTTGGCAAAGTTCTTTTCTGTGGTTCGAGTTGCAGCTGGTTGTTCCGAATCACCCAAAGCATGGAGACGATAACAAGTCGATTAAATTGACGTAATAAAGACTGACTACGCACTTGGCTGAACATAAAGCAAGGCTTTAATCGACTTGTAACAAAAC
Organism: Somniosus microcephalus; assembly: GCF_052327205.1. Lineage (NCBI taxonomy): Eukaryota > Metazoa > Chordata > Chondrichthyes > Squaliformes > Somniosidae > Somniosus > Somniosus microcephalus. Next base: position 11,585,216 of record NW_028225186.1, on the reverse strand, counting down.
ATGGAGTTCTAGTTAGCAGTCACTTGCTTTCTGTCTCCAGATTGTCTCTGGCAAGTTGGGCCCACGCCCGAGCATTTATACTTCTCGGATGGCGCCCTCAGCTGGCCATCCAGTAGTACTTCCTGAGTTACTTCTTGTAGAAGTTGCAATTTATGACAGCCTGTATGGGGCAGATGCAGCAATCTATAGACCAGTAAGCCTAACAGCTGTCGTTGGGAAAAGGCTGGAGTCCTTCATTAAGGAAGCAGTAGCAGGCTATTTTGGAAAATCATAATGCAGTCAAGCAGAGTCAGTATGGTTTTATGAAAGGGAAATCATGTTTAACAACTTTGCTGGAGTTTTTTGAAGATGTGACGAGAAGGATGGACAAACGTGAGCCAATGGATGAGGTGTATTTGGATTTCCAGAAGGCAATCGATAAGGTGCCACATAAAAGGTTTCTGCATACGATAAGACCTCACGGATTTGGACGTAATATATTAGCATGGATTGAGAATTGGCTAACTAACAGAAAGCAGAGAGTCGGGATAAATAGGTCAAATCCGGTTGGTGAACGGTAACTAGTGGGGTGCCACAGCGATCGGTGCTGGGGCCTCAACTATTTACAATCTACATTAACGACTTGGATGAAGGGACCAAGTGTAATGTAGCCATGTTTCTGGATGGGTGGGAAAGCAAGTAGTGCAAAGGACTCAAAGAATATGCAAAGGGATATAGGCAGGCTAAATGAGTGGACAAACATTTGGCAGATGGAGAATAATGTGGGAAAGTGCGAGGTTATCCACTTTGGCAGGAAAAATAAAAAAACGAATTATTATTTAAATGGAGAGATTACAAAATGCTACAGTTCAGAGGGACCTGGGTGCCCTTGTGCATGAAGCACAAAAAAGTTAGCATGCAGGTACAGCAAGGAGTCAAAAAGGCAAATGGAATGTTTGCCTTTATTGCAAAGGTGTTGGAGATAAAAAGCTGGCAGTCCTGCTCCAACTGTATAGGGAATTGGTGAGGCCACAACTTGAGTACTGTGTGAAGTTTGGGTCGCATTATCTGAGGAAGGATGATCTTGCCATGGAGGGAGTGCAGCGAAGATTCACCAGGATTATTAATAGGATGGCAGGAATGACGTATGAGGAGAGATTGGGTCAATTGGGCTTATACTCGCTGAAGTTTAGAAGAATGGGAGGGGATCTCATTGAAACTTATAAAATTCTACCAGGACTAGAGACACTAGATGCAGGAAGGATGTTCCCGATGGCGGGGGAGTCCAGTACCAGGGGCCACAGTCTAAAGTTAAGGGGTAAGCCATTTAGGACAGAGATGTGGAGGAATTTCTTCACCCAGAGAGTGGTAAACCTGTGGAATTCACTACCACAGAAGGCAGTTGAGGCCAATTCACGAAAAATTTTCAAGAAGGAGTTAGATATAATTCTTAAGGCTAAAAGGATCAAGGGATATGGGGAGAAGGCAGGGGCAGGGTACAGAGTTTGGATGATCAGCCATGATCTCATTGAATGGCGGAGCAGACTCGAGGGGCCGAATGGCCTACACCTGCTGCTATCTTCTATGTTTCTATGTTTCTATGTTTAATACAAGTAACGGCATGTGTGCACACCCCCTGCAGGTCAAAGTTGCGCGGTGCTTGTTAACAGGACTGCATTATGTGTAACAGCAAGTGTTCGACCCGTGCAGGTCTTTTGCGCATGGTATACATTAGCCGGTCTGCAGTATAAGTAACGGCAGCGTGCCCCTCCTGCTGATCGAACGTGCATGGTGCATGTTAGCAGGTCTGCAGTAAAAGTAACGGCAAGAGAGCGCCTCCTGCTTATCTAAGGTGCGCGGTGCATGTTAACAGGACTGCATTATAAGTAACGGCGAGTGTGCGCCCCCTGCTGGTCTAATGCGCACAGTGCACGTTAGCCGGACTGCAGTACAAGTAATGACGAGTGTGCACCCGCTGCTGGTCTAAGGTGCCCGGTGCATGTTAGCAGGTCTGCAGTATAGGTAACGGCAAGAGTGCGCCTCCTGCTGATCTAAGGGACACGGTGCATGTTAGCAGGACTGCAGTATAGGTAATGGAGAGTGCGCGCCCCCTTCTGGTCTAATGCGCACAGTGTACGTTAGCGGGTCCGCAGTAAAAGTAACCGCAAATGTGCGCCCCCTGCTGGTCTAATGCGAACAGTGCACGGTAGCCGGTCTGCAGTATAAGTAACGGCGAGTGTGCGCCTGCTGCTGGTCTAAGGTGCCCGGTGCATGTTAGCAGGTCTGCAGTATAGGTAATGGAGAGTGTTCGCCCCCTGCTGGTCTAATGCTCACGGAGCACGTTAGCGGGTCCGCAGTAAAAGTAACCGCGAATGTGCGCCCCCTGCTGGTCTAAGGTGCACAGTGCAAGTTAGCCGGTCTGCAGTATAAGTGCGAATGCAAGAACGCCCTCTGGTGGTTTAATGCGGACAGTGTGATGCCTTCAACCGTTAACGTGCTTGTGTTTGATAGTTATTTTTTTTTTTAATAAAGTGTTTATGAAGACATTAAGTTCCTGACACTGAAATAATTCAACTCAGAGGGAAAAAATGAGCAATTCTTACAGCAGATAATTTATTCTATGGGTGGAAGGAATGTCTAAGGGGGTTACCGAGTGATGTTGAAAACATTATTAACTTTTCTGCCATTCAGCTGAATTGTAATGAAATTTGAGGTTTTTCTCAATTTAAAGACTGTATTTTAAGGGGTTCAGTAAAAATGCTCAGTGTTTATGACACCGGGGTTCTGTGTGAGGAGCTCGTGAGTTTAACAGGGTCAGCACTGAATGCTGGAAGTTCTCTGACAGTCTCTGTCTCTCTGAATGGTGCAGGTGGTGTGGGCGGGTCAGGGTTGATTGACAGCTGAAGGCTGTTTCTGGTTCAGGAAATGTAGAATGTTCCTTCCCAATGTTTTTTGATTGACAGCTGCAAAGGACTTCTTTGTCTCAGGTCACATTAAGTGAATCTTTCTTTGATCATTCCGTCTCTGCTTTAAAGGGGTTTGCTGTCAGTCACGGAACATTCTGAAGCTGCTTGACACGGGTTTACTGTCATTCTCGATCATTCTCTGTCTTCTTAAAATGGTTTAACTCTAAGTCCCGGATCATCCACTCGGAACAGCAGGGAGCAGCGAGGAGGAGCCCGGCTTAAAAACTGGCGGCAGTTGCGAGGCCCGACCACTCGGAGCAGCAGGGAGCAGCGAGGAGGAGCCCCGCTTAAAAACCGGTGGCAGTTGCGAGGCCCGGCCACTCGGAGCAGCAGGGAGCAGCGAGGAGGAGCCCGGCTTAAAAACCGGCGGCAGTTGCGAGGCCCGACCACTCGGAGCAGCAGGGTGCAGCGAGGAGGAGCCCGGCTTAAAAACCGGCGGCAGTTGCGAGGCCCGACCACTCGGAGCAGCAGGGAGCAGCGAGGAGGAGCCCGGCTTAAAAACCGGCGGCAGTTGCAAGGCCCGACCACTCGGAGAAGCAGGGAGCAGCGAGGAGGAGCCCGGCTTAAAAACCGGCGGCAGTTGCGAGGCCCGACCACTCGGAGCAGCAGGGAGCAGCGAGGAGGAGCCCGGCTTAAAACCGGCGGCAGTTGCGAGGCCCGACCACTCGGAGCAGCAGGGAGCAGCGAGGAGGAGCCCGGCTTAAAAACCGGCGGCAGTTGCGAGGCCCGACCACTCGGAGCAGCAGGGAGCAGCGAGGAGGATCCCGGCTTAAAAACCGGCGGCAGTTGCGAGGCCCGACCATTCGGAGCAGCAGGGAGCAGCGAGGAGGAGCCCGGCTTAAAAACCGGTGGCAGTTGCGAGGCCCGACCACTCGGAGCAGCAGGGAGCAGCGAGGAGGAGCCCGGCTTAAAAACCGGCGGCAGTTGCGAGGCCCGACCACTCGGAGCAGCAGGGAGCAGCGAGGAGGAGCCCGGCTGAAAAACTGGCGGCAGTTGCGAGGCCCGACCACTCGGAGCAGCAGGGAGCAGCGAGGAGGAGCCCGGCTTAAAAAACGGCGGCAGTTGCGCGGCCCGACCACTCGGAGCAGCAGGGAGCAGCGAGGAGGAGCCCGGCTTAAAAACCGGCGGCAGTTGCGAGGCCCGACCACTCGGAGCAGCAGGGAGCAGCGAGGAGGAGCCCGGCTTAAAACCCGGCGGCAGTTGCGAGGCCCGACCACTCGGAGCAGCAGGGAGCAGCGAGGAGGAGCCCGGCTTAAAAACCGGCGGTAGTTGCGAGGCCCGACCACTCGGAGCAGCAGGGAGCAGCGAGGAGGAGCCCGGCTTAAAAACCGGCGGCAGTTGCGAGGCCCGGCCACTCGGAGCAGCAGGGAACAGCGAGGAGGAGCCCGGCTTAAAAACCGGCGGCAGTTGCGAGGCCCGACCAATCGGAGCAGCAGGGAGCAGCGGAGGAGAAGCCCGGCTTAAAAACCGGCGGCAGTTGCGAGGCCCGACCACTCGGAGCAGCAGGGAGCAAATCAACAGCAGAGGAGAGAGGTAAAAAGTAATCAGTGTGTGACGTCACCAGGGAGCAGGTAAGTGATTGGTTGGTGAGTATTTCTATTTTTTGAACTTTAACTCTGTAGTTTATAGTGACTAGGGTCTTTTCTGGTGTAGCAGGGACTGTAGGTAAACTATACAAGCGCCTTAGAGGTATCTTTAATTGGTGATAGTGAATTTAATTTAAATTAATTAAAGGGTAAGTCATGCCAGGAGAGCCCAGCCCCGTGATGTGCTCCTCTTGCTCTATGTGGGAATTCAGGGACACTGCCCCTGATGACCACGTGTGCAGGAAATGCATCCATCTGCAGCTACTAGCAGACCGCATTGAGGCGCTGGAGCTGCGGATGGATGGGTTGTTGAGCATTCACGATGCTGAGAGGGTCGTGGATAGCACGTTTAGTGAGTTGGTCACACCGCAGGGAAGAGTTGCACAGGAAGAAAGGAAATGGGTGACCACCAGGTGGAGCAATAGAAGCAGGCAGGTAGTGCAGGAGACCCCTGTGACCATTCCCCTCTCAAACAGGTATACCGATTTGGATACTGTTGAGGGGGATGACTCACCAGGGGAAGGCAGCAGCAGCCAACTTCCTGGCACTGGGGGTGCTCCTGCTGCCCAGGAAGGGAGGAAGAAGAGTGGGAGAGCAATAGTAGTAGGGGATTCTATAGTAAGGGGAGCAGATAGGCGTTTCTGTGGCAGTAGACGTGAATCCAGGATGGTTTGTTGCCTCCCTGGGTCAAGGATGTCACTGAGCGGCTGCAGGGCATTCTGGAGGGGGAAGGTGAACAGGCAGAGGTCGTGGTCCACATTGGTACCAACGACATAGGTAAAAAGAGGGATGAGGTCCTGCAGCAAGAATTTAGGGAGCTAGGTGGAAGATTAAAGAGCAGGACCTCAAAGGTTGTAATCTCTGGATTACTCCTGGTGCCACGTGCTAGTGAGAATAGGAATAGGAAGATAGAACAGATGAATGCGTGGCTAAAGTGATGGTGCAGGGGGGCGGGCTTTAGTTTCCTGGATCACTGGGCTTGCTTCTGGGGAAGGTGGGACTTGTACAAGCCGGACGGTCTACACCTGAACCACAGGGGGACCAATATCCTTGCGGGGAGGTTTGCTAGCACTGCTGGGGGGGGTTTAAACTAACTTGGCAGGGGGATGGGATACAGAGTGGAGCTATAGTAGGGGGTGATTTACAGCCAAATACAGAGGAAGAAACAAGTCAGCTGGTAAGGCAGAGAAAATATGTGAGGGCAAAAGGGAATATGGCAAGGCTGGAAGGCATTTATTTTAATGCAAGGAGTCTTGCAAATAACGTGGATGAACTGAAGTTGTTGTTGAACACATGGGAGTACGATATTGTTGCTATCACGGAGACATGGTTGAGGGAGGGTCAGGACTGGCAGCTCAATATTCCGGGGTATAGAATCTTCAGGAGAGACAGAGGGGGGTGTAAAAGGGGAGGGGCTGTTGCAATATTAATTAAGGAGTCGATTACTGCTGTAAGGAGGGATGATATATTAGCGGGGTCCTCTAATGAGGCCATATGGGTAGAAATTAAAAACAAAAAGGGGGCAAGCACCTTGCTGGGAGTGTACTATAGGCCCCCAAACAGTCAGGGGGAGATAGAGGAACAGATATGTAGGCAAATCTCAGAGAAGTGCGAAAATAATAGGGTAATAATAGTGGGGGATTTCAACTTCCCCAATATTAATTGGGATAGTCAGAGTGTGAAAGGCTTAGAGGGTGCAGAATTCTTAAAGTGCATCCAGGAGAGATTTTTGAGACAACATGTAGAAAGTCCTACAAGAGAGGGGGCGGTACTGGACCTAATTCTAAGGAATGTAGCCGGGCAAGTCGTGGAAGTGTCAGTAGGAGAGCATTTTGGCGACAGTGACCATAATTCGGTGAGATTTAAGGTGGTCATGGAAAAAGACAATGACGGCCCGGAAATAAGGGTTCTAAATTGGGGGATGGCCGATTTTAATATGATAAGGCAGGATCTGGCCAAAGTGGACTGGGAGCAGCTACTTATAGGAAAATCCACATCAAAGCAGTGGGAGGCTTTCAGAAGGGAAATAGAGAGAGTACAACGCCAACATGTTCCTATAAAGGTCAAGGGTGGGACCAACAAGCAAAGGGAACCTTGGATGACAAGGGATATACAAAAATGCATGAGGAAAAAAAGGGGGGCTTTTGCCAGTTACAAAAGACTAAAGACGGAGGAAGCCCTAGAGGAGTATAAAAAGTGCAGGGGCATACTTAAAAAATAAATTAGGAGGGCGAGGAGGGGCCATGAAATAACACTGGCGAGCAAACTAAAGGAAAATCCTAAGATGTTTTATAAGTATATTAAGGGCAAGAGGATAACCAGGGAAAGGGTGGGGCCCATTGGGGACCAAAGTGGCAATCTGTGTGTAGAGCCAGATGATGTAGGCGGGGTTTTAAATGAATTTTTTGCATCTGTGTTCACTATGGAGAAAGATGCTGTAGACATAGAAATCGGGCAAGGGGACTGTGACATACTTGAACATATTATCATCGGGAGGGAGGAGGTACTAGCGGTTTTAGCAGGCCAAAATTGGATAAATCCCCAGGCCCGGACGAGATGTATCCCAGGCTGTTGTGTGAGGCAAGGGAGGAGATTGCAGGGGCTCTGACACAACTTTTCAGAACCTCTCTGGCCACAGGGGATGTACCAGAGGACTGGAGAACAGCTAACGTAGTACCATTATTCAAGAAGGGTAGCAGGGATAAACCAGGGAATTACAGGCCAGTGAGCCTAACATCTGTGGTAGGGAAATTATTGGAAAAAATTCTGAGGGACAAAATTAGTCTCCACTTGGAGAGGCAAGGATTAATCAGGGATAGTCAGCATGGCTTTGTCAAGGGTAAATCATGTCTGACAAATCTGATTGAATTTTTCGAGGGGGTGACTAGGTGTGTGGATGAGGGAAATGCTGTGGATGTGGTTTACATGGACTTCAGTAAAGCTTTTGACAAAGCCCCGCATAGGAGACTGGTCAAGAAGGTAAGAGCCCATGGGATCCAGGGTGCCTTGGCGCGTTGGGAAACAGGAGGCTGAGAGGTGACCTTTAAAATTATTTAAATTATGAAGCGGTTTGATATTTCAAATTAATGAACAGATCCGCTTCGAACAGGGTCCAAACCATCACGCCTAAATCATATTGAACTTCAAGACCAACGCCGCAACCAATCAGATATCGCAGCTGAAAATACTCCTCTTTGAAACAGGCCCAGATGCAGAATGATCATAGAATCATAGAATGGTTACAGCACAGAAGGAGGCCATTCGGTCCATCAAGCCCGTGCTGGCTCTCTGTACGAGCACTTCAGCTAGTCCCACCCGCACACCTGCCTATGCCCCGTAGCTCTGCAATTTTTGCTCATTCAGGTACTTATCCAAGTCCCTTTTGAAGGCCGTGATTGAATCTGCCTCCGCCACCATTTCCGGTTACGAACCAATCACTGCGTAAAAAAGTTTTTCCACGTGTCGCCTTTGGTTCTTCTGCAAATTACATTAAATCTGTGCCCTCCGGCTCTCGACCCTTCTGACATAAGAACATAAGAAATAGGAGCAGAACTAGGCCATTTGAACCTTCGAGCCATTATCTGCTCTGACTAGGCCGCTCATGATTTTGAAATGGCCCGGGACTGACATGATCTGTACAAACAGCACATCCCGTTTAAACAGACACGGAATGATCCGGGACTGACAGTACAACCCTTTTAAACAGACACAGAATTACCCGGGACTGACAGTACAATCCTTTTAAACAGACACGGTATGGCCCGGGACTGACAGTACATCCCTTTTAAACAGACACAGAATGATCCGGGACTGACAGCACATCCCTTTTAAACAGACACAGAATGACCCGGGACTGACAGCACATCCCTTTTAAACAGACACAGAATGATCCGGGACTGACAGTACATCCCTTTTAAACAGACACAGAATGACCCGGGACTGACAGCACATCCCTTTTAAACAGACACGGAATGATCCGGGACTGACAGTACAACCCTTTTAAACAGACACAGAATGACCCAGGACTGACAGCACATCCGTTTTAAACAGACATAGAGTGATACGGAACTGACAGAACATCCCTTTTAAACAGACACAGAATGATCCGGGATTGACAGTTGATCCCTTTAAACAGACACAGAATGAATCACTTTCGTACTGGGACAAGTAAGTCGTTTGTATCATTCAGTCCAAAAAGGCTGATGGTTGGGAATTTCCTGAATTGATGAACCACAGGCAGCCTTCAGTTGTCTGTAAAGAAACAGACTTTCTACCATGCACCGTGCACATTCATCCATCGGGGCGCACAATCGCCTTTACTTACACTGCAGACCTGCTTACATGCACCGTGCCTGTTAACCCACCAGGTGGGGCACATTCGCCATCATTTTTAAAGTATACTGATATTAATAGCAATTTTTGTAAAACAAGTCTATTATTTTCCCCTAATACCCTGGTCTAGCAAAAGACTATCGAACTCAGATATACAATCATTAAATGATCTAGCTATAACTGCCTTTTGTGGGAGGGAGTTCCACACTTCGACCTTTCTTTGTATGAAGAAATGTTTCCTAATTTCTCTCTTGAACGGCCTGGTTCCTATTTTAAGGTTTGGTCCCCTTGACCTAGATTCTACCTCACTCCCCCGCACCCCACACCTGCCCCCCCCGCCACCCCCCATCCCTCGCCCCAGTGGAAAACGTTTCCCTCTGTCTACTCTATCAATTACCTTCAATATCCTAAAAATCAGAATCTGCCCACATGGCATACTGGTAAGACAGGTAAACGCCCAAAGGATCCAAGGAAAGTGACAATTTGGAAGCAAAGGGTAGTGGTCGATGGGAGTTTGTGACTGGAAGGCTGTTCAGTGGGGTTTAGGAGGGCTCAGTACTAGGTCCCTTGCTTTTTGTGTTATATATCACTGATTTAGACTTCAATGTAGGATTAAGAAGTTTGCCAATGTTGTATAAACATTGTCCATGTGGTTGTTAGTGAGGAAGAAAGCTCCAGACTGCAGGACGTTATCAATGATTTGGTCAGGTGGGCAGAAAAGTGGCAAATGGAATTCAATTCGTGGAAGTGAGAGGTAATGCATTAGGAGAGGGCTAACAGGACAAAGGAATACACAATAAATGGTAGGATATTGAGAAGCGTAAAAGAACAGAGGGACATTGGAGAGCATGTCCACAGGTCCATGAAGGTAGCAGAACAGGTAGAAAAAGTGGTTAAGAAGGCAATTGCAAAAGACTGCGGATGCTGGAATCTGAAATAAAAACAAAAAGAGCTGGCAATGTTCAGCAGGTCATTATTTCAGATTGCCTGCTGAATATTTCCAGCATTTTCTGTTTTTATTTCAGATGAGCTGCTGAATATTTCCAGCATTTTCTGTTTTTATTTCAGGTGAGCTGCTGAATATGAGAATACCAAGATCAAGGAAATAGAAACAAGAAACTGTGAAGGCAGCAAGAAGTAAAATAAAAAGGCTAAACTGATCTTTGGCTGCTAATATGGCTGGCGCCCACAATGTTACAACTTGCTGTTAGAAACAATGTAAGGCAGAGTGCAGAAGTTATACAGACAATAGGCGATCAGAAAACACATTACCGTGATTGCAAACGCATTACCATAATGTTTAGGTGATCGGGAACCCATTACCAGGATATTTACTTAACTGTAACCCATTCAGTAAAATGTGACTTCTTTATTTCAAACTGCCAGGCCAGGAAATCAAATTAACTGTATACGTGCTCAGCTCGCGATTGGTGCAGACTGTACGATGTGTTAATGTCTTCTCAAATGCAAGTATAATAATGTAACACACTGTAGGACAAACTGCTTGCTCTGTTGGATTCGCAGACTCTTGCAGGAGTCGGTGTCGATATATCAGAGTAAGACTCCGCGGATAATAAATCGTTTGAATTCTCCAGTTGTTCGACTCAGTTTTTACTGAACCAGACTGAGGGTAAAAGAATCCGTTCTAACATTTGGTGTCAGAAGTGGGATCTCAACGGGCAGTCACCGAAAGTTTGCGAACTAGGAGCTGAATCGTCTCGGACATGGAGGGAGGAAATGGGGCCCCGATGTGAGTAATTTTTGTACTGCCTCGGTTTTCCTCCGATTCCGCCAGTCCGACGATGAGTCAGCCAATCGCTAACTCCCGTGTGGTGTCCCGCCGAGATCCAGGTCAGTCTGGCGAATACTGGAAGTGATAGGTGATTAGGTCAGTGATCGGATATCACTGAGGGTCAGTGATCGGATATCACTGAGGGTCAGTGATCGGATATCACTGAGGGTCAGTGATCGGATATCACTGAGGGTCAGTGATCGGATATCACTGAGGGTCAGTGATCGGGTATCGCTGAGGGTCAGTGATCGGGTATCACTGAGCGTCAGTGATCGGGTATCGCTGAGGGTCACTGATCGGATATCACTGAGGGTCAGTGATCGGGTATCACTGAGGGTCAGTGATCGGATATCGCTGAGGGTCAGTGATCGGACATCACTGAGGGTCAGTATACGTACTGAAGGAATAACTAGGAACTGTGTAAACTTAGAAATAACACTTGTGTCAGGTAAAGAGTGTCGACCTTGTATCTCACTTGGCCTGCCTAGGCTCTGAACAAGTTTAAAACGCGACTGTTTATAGTTCACAAGGGGAGTAAGATGGGCAACTGTTTAGATACCACAACTGAATCGGATAGCGCCTTACAGACCCTTTGTGAACAACATCCTGACAAAGCGAAGCAACTCAGACAGTTGTCAGGAGGGTTGAATAAGAAATTAGGAAGTGATCAATGGCCACTAGGAGGAACTAAGAATCTAGATGCCGCTAAAAAGGCTCAAGAACTAATTTGGAAATGTAACAGGGGTACCACAGCCAAAGAACTAATTGCCCTATGGAGACAGTACTGTCAGGAACTGAAAGAAACTTCCTTGTTAGCAAGCTGGCAGGATAATGCCTTAAAATTAGGAATAGCACTTACAGGGGGAGGGGTAGTCAAATCAGTAGAGGTATTGAAAAAGGAATGCGCTCATGAGAAACGCTCAAAACAGGAGTCTGAAAAGACCACGAGCGAGCCTGGAAAGGCTGATAAGAGTGGATTACGTAATCCAATGGTTGGCCTTGCCTTGACAGAGGGAGATGGTGATGATGATTTGGACGAATGGAATCACAGGGCTCAGGTTGTTCCCCACGCTCCCCCCCCCGTGCGTTAACATTTATCCCCCGGTGGCACCCACACCAGCTGTACAAACCACCGCGCCGACACCTCAAGTATCTGCCAGTGCCGTTTCCCCGCCGCCGTCAGTCACGGTTCAAGTAAATAATCACCCGCCGGTCCAGATGGGAGACCAACAACCGGGTCCCCAGTATACCGACCCTGTTGCCTTTTACACCCGACTCAGGACTAAGAATAATCGGCCCCCGACGACACCCTCCCCACCCCAACCCAGTCCATCAAGGTCACGAAAACGGAGAAATCAAAGGCAGATGATTAAAAGTCAGAGACTAGAGATTCAGAGCCAGAGTACCCTCAAGGCTTTAAGGTCCTTTTTAGAGTGCCGGGACCATAGTGACATTGACAGTGGAGATTCAGGAGAGGACTTGTCATCCCTGGAATCACGATCCGATACCGAGAGACCCGCCAGACATAAACCGACACCCCGGCAGTTGCCGGTGAGACAAATGCCTAACCCTGCCTTTAACGCAAATATTCCAGTGGCCGCCGATAACCCCCGAACCATAGGTATCTTCTACCCCTGGAAAGCTAACGAGATAATGGCTATCTTAGCCGGGATGCCAGACAGGAAGAAATCCCCCACCTTGTTTGTAGAATTCCTCCGGACTACTGTACTCGTCTATAATGCTGAATCAAGAGACTTATGGGCGTTAGTACAGCAGATCTTGAATCCCGCCGAACATGCAAGGTTAACCTAGGCTTTGAGGATCATGCCACATTAGAGGCTCAACACGCACAGAGTGCTGCTCGTGAACGCGCCATACTCACAGCTTTAACCACCACCCTGCAGAAACCCATTGATATATCCAAGGTGTTGGATACTGTACCACGAAAGGGCGAGGGAGCAGAGGAATTCCTAGAGAGATTCTCTGAGGTATATCGGAGTCAGTCAGGAGATGCTAATTAGCGGAACGGAGCAAACTCGCCGCAATACTGTGCTATTCTGATAAATTGTCTACCAACATCGGTGTCTGAAGCAATTAAGACTAACAATATGGACTGGTCAGAGAATAGTCCCAGCCAGATGGCCAGGGCAGTGAAATATTATTGGAAAGAGAGTAAGAGTCAGGAGAGTCAGCCCCAGGTCAAGGTCAAGACTGAATACGTGATAAAAAAGGAAGAGCCAAAGCCCACCCAAGATGTGATACGATATCAGACGGAGCCCCAGTACTGCGTCCCAGGGTGGGTTGATAGACAAAGGTACAGAGATACCAGCCATCCCAATGGACCAACCATGCCTAATTATGGCCACCCTACGCTCCCCCAAGACAAAATTTCGGCGATAGAGGAAGAGGAGGGAGGCAAGCAGGGTCAGATACCTGTTTTAATTGTGGCCAGCAAGGCCATTGGAGCAGGGAATGTCCCTCCCGAAGACAAGGAAGAGGGGGCCACATGCAAGGACAACGGGGAGGTTGACAGGGAAATCGGGGACGAGGAAGATATACAGACTTCTCCCAGAATAATCCGTTTCCCCAGCACTGACTAGCCAACCTCGTGGCGAACGGGTTCCAGTCAGACAAGGAGCCCCTTTCTATCCCTGCTGATTGAAGGGAGCCGACATACGTTTCTGGTAGACACCGGAGCTGCTATGCCATCTGTCCGATCAGAGCTCAATCTCCCTAAATCCGGGGAGACACAAAGCCTGTCCGGATTCCAAGGACAAGTGTGCCAGTACCCAATATCAGAACCAGTTGAAGTAACATTTCAAAATGAGTCTGTGAAACACCAATTCGTGATCACAAATGGGCTGGATTGCAATCTCATGGCCAGAGACCTGTTATGTGCAATTCAATTAAGAAGCATTGTACTACTATCAACCCAGCATGTTTTCTCACAGAACCACCCCTCGAACAAACAGCCCCAGGACATGATTGTCTATTTTTAATCACGGAAGATACCTCCGTCAGTGAGGATCTATCTGATGCCCCAATGCAGAGTCCTGACACAACCATGTATGTAGATGGAAGTGCGTCCGTCAGTCCCCTTGGGAAAAGACTTTCTGGATATGCAATCGCAGATCAGGACAGTAATACTTTGGAGTCTGCCGCCTTTGAGTTTCCGTATTCCGCCCAACAAGCAGAACTGTTCGCATTAATACGAGCTTGTATCTTAGGGAAGGACTTAAAGGTTAACGTTTATACAGACTCGAGATATGCCTTCGGAGTGGTTCATGATTTCGGACAATTATGGAAAAACAGAGGGTTCCTAACCTCTGCAGGAACACAGATATCCCATCAGAAATTAGTATCTGATTTGCTACAAGCCCTCATGCTAGCAAAACAGATCTCCGTGATAAAGTGCTCCGCACACACAGCAGGACAGACCCCTGTAGATATAGGGAATAGATGCGCAGACCAGGAAGCTAGGGAAGCGTCCCAGGAACAACGAGTGGTTGTGACTAGAATGATGAGCCAGACTAAAAGCTCAAATAAAAGCAAGTCTCCCTCGGAAAAGCCAATGCCAACCATCCAAGACATCATTAAGTTACAGGAGGACGCTCCTGACCGTGATAAGGGACTGTGGAAACAGTTCGGTTGTACATATGATTGTGTGTCTAAATTATGGGTCACCCCTGCCGAGCAAAACTTGTATGTCAGATGAGCTAACATTATGGGTTATTGAATGTATACACTTTGCAACTCATTGTGGTACCAGAGCAACTAGTGACACGTTATTAGCTACATGGTGGCATCCTAGATTACAAGCTCTGGCTCAAGGTATTAGCAGTCGCTGCCTCATTTGTCAGCAGCATAACCCGGGAAAAGGCATACCTTGTGAAATGGGTAAGACGCCATTACCCACGGGTCCCATTGAGACCCTCCAGATGGACTATATTGAGTTAGAAAGGTGTCAGTGTTATAAATATGTACTGGTTATTGTTGATGTATTTAGTAAGTGGATTGAGGCCTACCCGACTACGGATAACAAAGCCTCCACTGTTGTAAAAGTTTTAATGAGAGAAATTATTCCAAGGTACGGAATTCCAAACCGATTAAGTTCAGACAACGGCCCTCACTTTGTGGGTCTGGTAAACAAGGAGTTCTGCACTCAAATGGGCATCCAACAGCAGCTACATTGTGCCTACAGGCCACAGGCCGCCGGACTGGTCGAGCGGGCTAATCAGACCTTGAAAAATAAACTTGCCAAATTACAGGCCGAGACGGGAACTACATGGCTCAAATTACTCCCCGTGGCCTTGTTCCAAATACGTATTATCCCGGCTGGTGCCACCCCAACTGCTGCCAAAGTAGAGGGAAAGAGTGCTTGGGTCCACCTCCACCACTGTAAAATTGTCAGTAATGCTATGCCTAAAACTTAAAGAATGCTAACCTCTCTTGCTTCCAAGAAATCTCTCCCTAAACAGACGTGCTGCGCCGACCAGCCATGCAGACGTCGCTGTGGATCCTCTCTATCAGTGCCCTGATCACCCTTGGGAAAACTCAACGGCCCAGAAGGTGGACATGCCGGTGGAACCAACCCAAGCGGGTACACCACCTATGCCACGGAGACGTGCTTCGGTGCAATGATGATAACCCAGGCGGGTTCGGGAAATGGAACGTGATCAACTGGGACACCTACATTGGGCTTATTAGACAGCCCCACCGCTCGCTAATGCTGAGATACATACACAGAGGAACATTGCCATGCCATTGGACCAAGTGTAAATTTGATTACATCTGTTGACGCCAGGTGACCAAGTCTGTTACTGCAGGACCATGCAACCGAACTACCGATACCAAAGGACAAAGCTGTTATCCAAAGTCCAACCAGGAAAAGAAAAGAAATGGACTGCCCCCTATGAGCAGCTTCGACTATTCGAGGGTAGAAGGTATCCTCACAAAGAGACGTAAACGAGATCTCCAACACACTTTCCCTGAAGAAAACCCGACGGGCAACCTATTCCTCCAGACTCACGCAGCCCTATACTCACCAGAGTCAATTGTTTGTTATCCGCCCCTGATATCTGTTGAGGGGGTGTTTACCCCAACCCCGGTTATTGTTCCCCCGGACTTTCTTTTAGATGCTCACCTTCTCCCTCCCACAAACAATATAACAATACCCTATACCTTAACCCCGCCCGCCAATTGCCTGAAACCAAGCAGGAACCCTGGTGGCTATGAGAATTGTTGGAATGGGACGGGCTATGGCTGTAGGTCAGTATGGGTTAAGCAGAACTACACCTGCTTCATGACACGCTGCCTCCACCATCAGTGTACGATAGGACCAGACACCGGTAGCTGCACATGTGAGCAATCCGTATGTGTGTCAATAACCGAAGGAGTACAAGTTTTATGTGGAGAAGGGGATGGGACAACTCTGAAGGTAGGGGGGGAAACCTTTATGCTAGTAAAAATAGCTAATACCCAGCCTACTGATACTCGTGAGATCCAAGGTTTTGACTATTTCCTTCCCCCGAGCCATTTAAGCACAAGGCAGAAACACGTATCTGTGATATATACCAAACCAGGCTACTTTTTCTTGAGCCAAGGAAAAGCCACTAATTTCATGGTAGTAGATACCGCCCCCAGACGGTAACCATCGCTACCTTAACCCCTACCACAGTACCCTGCCCCTCCCAATGGACATCCCACCGAAAAATAGTAGTCAGGGCAGCCTCGAAAGAGTTTTGCTCCAAGTGGAAAAATCCTGAATCCCTAGGAGGACACAGAACCTCTGTAGGATATGGATTTGCTGGCCTGTTCTCTATAGGCTATATTGGAGCCTATCTGGCCGCCAATAACCGGAACTACCTTATCTGTGGCCTCACCATCCTGGGTATGCTACCATGGGGGCCCTCGACGCAGTCACTAAAGAATTGTCGGAACTCAGGTTATTCACTATGCAAAACAGATATGCCCTAGACTACCTGCTGGCCCGAGAAGGTGGTGTCTGTGCAATAGTAAAAGGTAAATGCCTTATGGGAGTCCGAGACCAGACAAAGAACATCACCCGCTTTATCACTAAGCTAAGGGAGCAAATGGATAATATGAAGGAAGCAAGTAACTGGGGAGATTGGGGATTTGGAGGATGGTATGACTGGTTGATAAATATGGCTATGTACCTAGTAGTTGCAATCGCCTGTATTTTTATTGGACTAGCAATCATGAAATGTGTGCTAGGAAGAATGCAGCTAGTTTTGGAAAAAATAGGTAGCCCGAAGATGTTAATGGTAAGACTGACCAATGAATGTGAAATGAAGGAAGTAAAGTACGATGACAATGAAGAATTTGATCGACTAAATAAGATAGACGTAACCGAATAACGGTTGGTTATCATAGAATGATAAAATGAGGGATTGAGAATACCAAGGTCAAAGAAATAGAAACAAGAAACTGTGAAGGCAGCAAGATGTAAAATAAAAAGGCTAAACTGATCTTTGGCTGCTAATATGGCTGGCGCCCACAATGTTACACCTTGCTGTTAGAAACACTGTAAGGCAGAGTGCAGAAGTTATACAGACAATAGGTGATGAGAAAACACATTACCGTGATTGCAAACGCATTACCATAATGTTTAGGTGATCGGGAACCTATTACCAGGATATTTACTTAACTGTAATCCATTCAGTAAAATGTGACTTCTTTATTTCAAACTGCCAGGCCAGGAAATCAAATTAACTGTATACGTGCACAGCTCGGGATTGGTGCAGACTGTACGATGTGTTAATGTCTTCTCAAATGCAAGTATAATAATGTAACACACTGTAGGACAAACTGCTTGCTCTGTTGGATTCGCAGACTCTTGCAGGAGTCGGTGTCGATATATCAGAGTAAGACTCCGCGGATAATAAATCGTTTGAATTCTCCAGTTGTTCGACTCAGTGTTTACTGAACCAGACTGAGGGTAAAAGAATCCGTTCTAACAAATATTTCCAGCACTTTCTGTTTTTATTATTGGTTAAAAAGTCCTAGGGAATATTTTCCTTTATTAGGCGGCAGGTGGTTAAGGCAAATGGTATCTTGGCCTTCATAGCGAGAGGGTTTGAGCACAGGAACAGGGATGTCTTGCTGCAGTTGTACAGGGCCTTGGTGAGACCACATCTTGAGTATTGTGTGCAGTTTTGGTCGCCTTATCTGAGGAAGGACATTCTTGCCATGGAAGGAGTTCTGCAAAGATTCACCAGGCAGATAGCTGGGATGGCAGGAATGATGTATGAGGGGAGATTGTGTCGATCGGGCTTATACTCACTGGGGTTTAGAAGAATGAGAGGGGATCTAATTGAAACGTATAAAATTCTGACAGGACTGGACTGACTAGATGCAGGAACGATGTTCCCGATGGTCGGTGAATCCAGAACCAGGTGTCACAGACCAAGGATAAGGGATAAGCCATTTAGGACAGAGATGAGGAGGAATTTCTTCATCCAGCGAGTGCTGAACCTGTGGAATTCTCTACCACAGAATGCAGCAGAGGCCAATACATTAAATATATTCAAGAAGGAATTGGATATATTTCTTAAGGCTAAAGGGATCAACGGTTATGGGGAGAAAGCAGGGACCGGGTACTGTATTTGGATGATCAGCCATGATCTCACTGAATGGTGGAGCAGGCTCGAGGGGCCGAACGGCCTACTCCTGCTCCTATCTTCTATGTTTCTATGTTTGTATTAGCCAAGGCATAGAATTCAAGAACAGTCTGGTTATGTTTGAACAGTATAAAACACTTGTTAGGCCACAGCTAGAGTACTGCAGACAGCTTTGGTCACCACAGTACAGGAAAGATGTTATTGCAGTAGAGAGGGTACCGAGGAGATTTACTAGGATGTTGCCAGGACTGGAAAATTTTAGCTGTAAGTAAAGATTGGATAGGGTTGGGTTGTTATCTTTGGAGCAGAGGAGGTGGAGTGGAGACATAATTGAGGTGCATAAAATTCTGAGGGGCCAAGATATAGTGGATAGGAAGGACCTATTTCCCTTAGCAGAAATGTCAATGATCAGGGGCGTAGATTTAAAGTAACTGGTAAAATGATTAAAGAGGAGTTGACAAGAACCATTTTCACACAGAGAGTGGAGCGGATCTGGAAGTCACTACCGATCACATTAATAGAAAGCACTATGGACATGTACTTGAAGTGCTGTAAGCTACAGGGCTATGGACCCAGAGCTGGAAAGTGGGATTAGGCAAAATATCTCTTTTTCATCTGGCAAAGACACGATGGGCCGAATGGCCTCCTTCTCTGGCGTAAATTTCTGTATTTCTATGATCACTGCCCTTAATCTTCAATATTCCAGGGAATACAAGCCTAGATTATGTGATCTCTGCTCATAGCCTAACCCTTGGAGCCCTGGTAACACACTCGTGAATCTGCACCACACTCCCTCCCAGGTCAATATATCCTTTCTAAGGTGCAGTGCGCAGAACTGTACACAGTGATCTAACCAGGCCGCTGTGCAGCTGTCACACAACTTCCTTCCATTTATATTGTGCAGGGAAGTTGTCTAATAGTTTGCATAGGTCATTTCACTGTTGAAAAGTTACATTTGCACAGCTGCGATGGCCGAGTGGTTAAGGCGTTGGACTTGAAATCCAATGGGGGTTTCCCCGCGCAGGTTCGAACCCTGCTCGCAGCGATTCTACTGCAAATTCTTTATTTTATTTCATCGGTTCCCTGTGGAGATCACTGGCCCCGAAACTGATTAGAATTCCCTCCACTGCACGTTATGACACTGATTAACCCAAAGCTGTTGTTCCAATTGGAAACACTAATTTGTCATCAATTAGAAATTGTGGATTTGTTTGAAACTATTTGCAAAGATCAGTGAGAAATTTACACATAAGACAGCACGTAAAAATTCCATTTAATAAAGAACCCTGCAATGTCTGGAAGGAAAAGAGTGGAAACGCGGTTTGGTTTTCTAAAGTTGAACCCGAATTAAAAAGTGTGTAAAACGACCACGACAGGACTCGAACCTGCAATCTTCTGATAGCATTCAGAATTTACACCGAAGTCAGACGCCTTATCCATTAGGCCACACGGCCACACAAATGTTGACTCAACAAATCCTAATAATGAGTGATTAAACTCCGTTACTGTGTTCATTTCATTAACAACAGAGAATACTGGAATCACTCAGCAGGTCAGGCAGCATCGAGTGAGGGAGAAACAGAGTTAACCTTTCAGGTCGAACCCTTCGTCAGAACTGGAAAAGGTTAGGGAAGAGGGATTTTTAAGCAGGGGTGGGTGGAGGCGAGGTAAGAACAAAGGAAATGTCTGTGATAGAATGGACGGCAGGAGAGATTGACTTACAAAAGGGATGATGGTGCAAGGCAAAAGGAGAGGTAATAGGACAAGTTAACGAACAAAAGATGGCTCAAGATGAGGTGTGAATGATTATGGCAGAAACATTAACAACTGTCATGTGAGGAAAAATGAGAACAAATTAAAAAAATTAAAGAAATACAGGGGCCAATTTATAGTCTGAAATTGTTGAACTCAATGTTAAGTCCAGAAGGCTGTAAAGTGCCTAATAGAAAGATGAGGCGCTGTTCCTCGAGCTTACGTAGAGCTTCATTGGAACAGTGCAACAGGCCAAGGAAGGAGAGATCAGAGAGGGAGTGGAGCAGATAATTATCGTGACAGGTGACCGGAAGCTCGGGGTTACACTTGCCGACTGTTCTGCAAAGCGGTCACCCAATCTGCATTTGGTGTCACAATGTAGATTCAGCGAATACAGTAACTAAATTGTAAGAAGTACAGGTAATCGCTGATTCACCTGGAAGGAGTGTTTGCTGCCCTGGGCGATGGGAAGGAAGGAGGTAAAAAGGGCAGGTGTTGCATCTCCTGCACTTGCATGGGATGGTGCCGGGCGAAGGAGAAGGGGTGTTGGGGTGATAGAGGAGTGGACCAGGCTGTCATGGAGAGAGCGGTCCCTTCGAAATGCTGAAAGGGAGGAGGGGAAGATGTGTTTGGTGGTGGGATCATGCTGGAGGTGGTGGAAATGGCGCAGGATGATCCGTTGAATGTGGAGGCGGGTGGGGTGAAAGGTGAGGACAAGGGGGGAACCCTATCATGTTTCTGGGAGTGAGCGGAAGGGGTGAGAGCAGTCGTGCGGGAAATGGAACAGACTCGGTCGAGTGTCATGTCAACCATGGTAGAGGGGGATCCTCAGTTGAGGAAAATGGAAGACATACCGGAAGCACTGGTATGGAAGGTGGCCTCATCAGAACAGATGCAACAGAGACAGAGAAACTGGGAGAATGGAATAGAATGGAATGGATAAATCCCCAGGGACTGATAATCTACATCCTAGTGTACTTAAGGAAGTGGCCCTAGAAATAGTAGATGCATTGCTGGTCATCTTCCAAAATTCGATAGACTCTGGAACAGTTCCCATGGATTGGAGGGTAGCTAATGTTACCCCACGATTCAAAAAAGGTGGTAGAGAGAAAACGGGGAATTATAGACCGGTAAGCCTGACATCGGTAGTGGGGGAAATGCTATGTGGATGTGGTGTATTTGGACATTCAGAAGGCTTTTGAGAAGGTCCCGCACAAGAGATTAGCGTGTAAAGTTAAGGCACATGGGATTGGGGGCAAGGTACTGACTTGGATAGATAACTGGTTGGCAGACAGGAAGCAAAGAGTTGGAATGAACGGGTCTTTTTCCGAGTGGCAGGCAGTGACTAGTGGGGTACCGCAGGGATTGGTGCTAGGACCCCAGTTATTCACAATATATATTAATGATCTAGAGGATGGAACTAGATGTAATATCTCCAAGTTTACAGATGACACAAAGCTGGGTGGGCATGTGTGCTGTGAGGAGGATGCCGAGAAACTCCAGTATGATTTGGACAGGTTGGGTGATTGGGAAGAAGCATGTCCGATGCAGTATAATGTGGATAAATGCGAGGTTGTCCACTTTGGTGGCAAAAACAGGAAGGCAGATTATTATCTGAATGTCAATAGATTGGGAGAAGGGGAAGTGCAACTAGACCTGGGTGTCCTTGTGCACCAGTCGCTGAAGGTAAGCATGCAGGTGCAGCAGGCGGTTAAGAAGGCAAATGGTATGTTGGCCTTCGTAGCGATAGGGTTCGAGTACAGGAGCAAGGATGTCTTGCTGCAGTTGTACAGGACCTTGGTGAGACCACATCTTGAGCATTGTGTGCAGTTTTGGTCGCCTTATCTGAGGAAGGGTGTTCTTGCCAAGGAGTGAGAGCAGTGAAGATTCACCAGACTGATACCTGGGATGGCAGGAATGACATATGAGGAGAGATTGGGTTGATTGGTCTGAGACTCGCTGGAGTTTAGAAGAATGAGAGGTGATCTCATTGATACTTATAAAATACTAACAGGACTAGACAGACTAGATGCAGTAAGGATGTTCCCGATGGCCGGGGATTCCAGAACCAGGGGTCACAGCCTAAGGATAAGGGGTAAGCCATTTAGGACAGAGATGAGGAGGAATTACTTCATCCAGAGAGTGGTGAGCCTGTGGAATTCTCTACCACAGAAGTCAGTGGAGGCAAATTCATTAAATATATTCAAGAAGGAGTTAGATATATTTCTTAAGGCTAAAGGGATCAAGGGATATGGGGAGAAGGCAGGGACAGGGTACTGAATTTGGATGATCAGCCATGATCTCATTGAATGGTGGAGCAGGCTCGATGGGCCGAATGCCTACTCCTGCTCCTATCTTCTATGTTTCTATGTTTCTATGAGTCCTTACAGCAAGCGTGGTGGGAGGAAGTGTGGTCCAGGTAGCTGTGGGAGTCAGTGGGCTTATAGTGGATGTTGGTCGATAGCCTATCCCCAGAAATGGAGACAGAGAAGTCGAGGAAGGGAAGGGAAGAGTCGGAGATGGACCATGTGAAGGTGAGGGAAGGGTGGAAATTGGAGGCAAAGTGAAAGAAATTATCTAGTTCAGAGCGAGAGCAGGAAACGGCACCAATACAATCATCGATGTACCGGAAAAAGAGGTGAGGAAGGGGACCTGAGTAGGACTTGAACAAAGAATGTTCCACATATCCCACAAAAAGGCAGGCATAGCTAGGGCCCATGCAGGTACCTATAGCAACATCTTTAATTTGGAGGAAGTGAATGGAATCAAAGGAGAAGTTGTACAATGTGAGAAGAAGTGCAGCCAGGCGGACAAAGGCGGTGGTGGATGGGGACTGGTGGGGCCTCTGTTCAAGGAAGAAGTGGAGCCGCTTAAGGCCGTCCTGGTGGTGGATGGAGGTGTAGAGGGAATGGACATCCAGAGTGGAAAGGAGACGTTTGGGGCCAGGAAACTGGAAACTGTTAAAATACGGAGGGTATTGGAAGAGTCGCGCATGTCGGTGGGAAGGGACAGGACAAGTCGAGAAAAAATAGAGTGAAGATAGGAAGAAATCAGTTCTGTGGAGCAAGAACAGGCTGCAACAATTGGTCAACCAGGGCAGTCCTGTTTGTGGATCTTGGGAAGGATGCAGAAGTGGGCAGTGCAGTGTTGAGGAACTGAGAGATTGGCGGCCATGGGGGGAAGATCTCCAGAGGAGATGAGGTCAGTGACAGTCTTGGAAACAATTGCTTGATGTTCAGTAGTGGGGTCATGGTCCAGGCTTAAGGTAGGAGGAGGTTTCAGTGAGTTGCCGTTCAGCCTCCGGATGGTAGAGGACGGTTCTCCAAACAACAACAGCACCACCTTTGTCAGCAGGTTTAATGACAATGTTAGGGTTGGATCGGAGAGAACGGAGTGCTGCAAGTTCAGAGGGAGATAGGTTGGAGTGGGTGAGGGGAGCAGGGAACTGGAGGTGGCCGATATCATTTCAGTCCCATTCTTTGCACTCCAAACCAACAGAGAGAGTAGACAATGGTAATGCAGTCGATGTAATTTATCTGGATTTTTAGAAGGCCTTCGATAATGTACCCCATAATAGACTGATGAACAAGGTCATAGAATCTGGAGTCAGGCGAGAAATAGTGGAATGGATTGCTGGCTGGTTTAAGGAGAGAAGGCAGATAGTCCGACTACCGGGTAGTTTATTCACAGTGGCAGAAGGTGGGTAGTGGTGTTCCACAAGTATCAGAGCTGGAGCCACTGCTGTTCGCAATTTATATTAACGATTTAGACTTAGTAATCAGAAACACAATTTATAAATTTGCAGATGACACCAAATTGGGGGGGATAGTCAATACTGAGGAGGACTGCAACAAGTTACAGGAGGACATTAATAAACTAGTAGAATGGGCATAGCATTCTTTAAAATTATGAAAGGTTTTGATAGAGTGGATACAGAGAGAATGATTCCACTTGTGGGGAAGAGCATAACTGGAGGCCATCAATATAAGATAGTCAGCAAGAAATCCAATCGGGAATTCAGCAGAAACATCTTTACCCAGAGAGTGGTGAGAATGTGGAACTCGCTACCACAGGGAGTGGTTGAAGCGAATAGTTTAGATGCATTTTAGAGGAGGCTAGGTAAGCAAATGTGGGAGAAGTGAATAGAGGGTTATGCTGATAGATTTAGATGAGGAAAGACGGGAGGAGGCTCGAGTGAAGCATAAACTGCGGCATGGACTGGTTGGACCGAACGGTCTGTTTCTGGCGGTATGTTAATAATGAGTGATTAAACCCCGGGATTGTATTTATTTCAGTTCTATTCTTTGCACTCCAAACCAATCAGCAGCTGTGAACCGTTCACTGATTGAAATACGAGAAGTCCCGATGGATCTGGAATTGTTCATTTAATGTTGGAAACCTCCGCAGGTCATAACTCAGGATTTCCAGCTTTGCTTCAAAGTATTGCAGGTCCTGTGTGAGTTTCCATCCAAACTTTTCAACAAATAACAAAATCAAGAAACTACCCTCTCTACCAAAAATCAAATGGCCCGTACGGGGATCGAACCCGCGATCTTGGCGTTATTAGCACCACGCTCTAACCAACTGAGCTAACCGGCCATCGGGTTTGGGTCATGTGTATAAGCTTATATTTTCGAGACTCTAGCTGACGATTTCCTGCATTAATCTTTCAGCCTACAACCTGCAGTTGTCAATCATACACTATCCTATCGGCAAATACTGTACATATGTCACTG
This sequence comes from Somniosus microcephalus, assembly GCF_052327205.1. NCBI lineage: Eukaryota > Metazoa > Chordata > Chondrichthyes > Squaliformes > Somniosidae > Somniosus > Somniosus microcephalus. Next base: position 11,560,433 of record NW_028225186.1, on the reverse strand, counting down.
TGTGCCACACATGACAACAGCCAACACAAGTGCCAGGCAATGGCCAGCTCCAACAAGCGAAAGTCTAACCACCGCCCCTTCACATTCAACAGCAAGACCATCACCGAATCAGCTACCACCATTACCAACAACAACTTGCATTTATATAGCACCATTAACGTAGTAAAACGTCCCAAGACCCTGCACAGGAGTATTTTCAGACAAAACATTTGACACCAATCCACATAAGGAGAAATTCGGGCAGGTGACCAAAAGCTTGGTCAAAGAGATAGGTTATAAGGAGCGTCTTAAAGGAGGAAAGAGAGGTGGACAGGATTAGGTAGGGAATTCCAAAGCTTAGGGCAACAGGAAGGTTGAGCGATTATAATCAGGGATGCTCAAGAGGGCAGAATTAGAGGAGCGCAGATATCTCAGGGGGTTGTGGGGTTGAAGGAGATTACAGAGATAGGGAGGGGCGAGGCCGTGGAGGGAATAGAAAAGCAAAATATTATTAAAATGGAGAGAGACTACAGAATGCTGCGGTTCAGAGGGATCTGGGTGTCCTCGTACATGAAACACAAAAAGTTAGCATGCAGTAATTAAGTAGGCAAATAGAATGTTGGCCTTTATTGCAAGGGGCATGGAGTATAAAAGCAGGGAGGTCTTGCTACAACTGTACAGGTGAGGCGACGCCTAGAGTACTGCATACATTTTTGTTCTCCTTATTTAAGGAGGGATATACTTACATTGGAGACAGTTCAGAGAAGGTTCTCTAGGTTGATTCCTGGGATGAAGGGATTGTCTTATGAGGAAAGGTTGAGCAGGTTGGGCCTATACTCATTGGAGGTTAGAAGAATGAGAGGTGATCTTATGGAAACGTATAAGATTCTGAGGGGGCTTGACAGGGTAGATGCTGAGAGGGTGTTTTCCCTCATGGGGGAATCTAGAATCAGGTGGCATAGTTTCAGAATAAGGGTTTGTCCATTTAAGACGCAGATGAGGAGGAATTTCTTCTCTCAGAGGGTTGTGAATCTTTGGAATTATCTTCCCCAGAGAGCTGTGGAGCCTGAATCATTGATTATATTCAAGGCTGAGATCGACAGATTGTTGAACTATCGGAGAGTCAAGGGTTATGGAGAACAGGCAGAAAAGTGGAGTTGAGGCCAAGATCAGATCAGCCATGACCTTATTAAATGGTGGAGCAGGTGTGAGGGGCCGAATGGCCTACTCCTGCTCCTATTTCTTATGTTCTTATGTTCTTATAAGGGTAGCCGGTGCATGGGGACACCATCACCTCCAAGTTCCCCTCCAAGTTACACACCATCCAGACGTGAAAATATATCACCATAACTTCATCGTCGCTAGGTCAATATCCTGGAAATCCCTCCCTAACAGTACTATTGGAGTACCTTCACCACATTGACTGCAGCGGGTCAAGAGGGCTTCTCACTACCACCTTCTCAAGGGCAATTAGGGATGGGCAATTAATGCTGGCCTTGCCAGCGATGCACAAGTCCTAGGAACAAATTAAATTAAATTAAAATCGTCACGACTGGATGTGGCAGGATTGCAGAGCTTTGATCTGATCCGTTGGTTGTTGGATCGCTTACCTCTGTCTACACATGCTGTTTCCATAGCTTAGCATGTGTGTAGTCCTGTGTTGTAGCTTCATGAGGTTGGCAGCTCATTTTCAGTACGCCTGGTGCTGCTCCTGAAATGCTCTTCTACACTCCTCATTGAACCAGGGTTGGTCCCCTGTCTTGATGCTAATGGTAGGGTGAGGGATATGCCGGTCCATAAGGTTACAGATTGTGGTGGAATACAATTCCAAAACTGAGGCCCCCTCTGCCCTCTCGGGTGGACATAAACGATCCCATGGCACTATTGGAAGAAGAGCAGGGGGTGGTGAGGTTTACCCCGGTGTCCTGTAGCCAATATTTATCCTCAAATCACCATCACTAAAACAGGTGATCCTCGATTATCACATTGTGGGAGCTTGCTGTGCACAAATTGGCTGCTGCTGTTTTTCCTACATTACAACAGTGACTACAACTACAACTACAACTACATTGCCTGTAAAGCGCTTTGAGACATCCTCAGGTGAAAGGCGCTGTAGAAATCAGAGTCTTTCTTTTACAGCCTTCGAAGTCACAGAATCACAGAAACCCCACAGTGCAGATAGAGGCCATTTCGGCCCATCGAGCCTGCACCGACACATATCCCACCCGATCCCCGTAACCCCTGCACCAACACATATCCCACCCTATCCCCGTAACCCCATGTATTTAATCCCCCTAACACTAAGGGTTAATTTATCATAGCCAATCAACCTAACCCGCACATCTTTGGACTGTGGGAGGAAACCGGAGCACTGACAACTGACAAAAACCAAAAATCAACATAAATTGAATTTAACAGACAAAGGAGTTAAGGCAGGCCGGTTAGCTCAGTAGGTTAGAGCGTGGTGCTAATAACACCAAGGTTGCGGGTTCGATCCCCGTACGGGCCATTTACTTTTTGATGCTGTGGGTAGTTTCTTAATTTTGCTGTTTGCTGAAAAGATTGGAGCTGTAATACTTTGAAGCAAAGCTACAAAACCTTAGTTCTGCAGAGAGCTCAAGGAACTGGAAGGTTGACCTTGTGTCTATCTGTCCACAGATGGCGCTGATCTACAAATTGTTCTAACTGGTCGCGTGGCCTAATGGGTAAGGCGTCAGACTTCGGTATTAATTTCTGAGGTTATCAGAATATTGCAGGTTCGAGTCCAGCCACGGTCTTTTTACACACTTTTTAATTCGTGTTCAGTTTTATAAAACCAAACCGTGTTCCCACTTAGTAGCTGAAGGTGATTCCCTACCAAACACTGCAGGGCTCTTTATTAATTAGTATTTTTGATGCTGCTTTGTGTGTGTATTGCTCACTAGTTCCCAACAAATCCACAATATCTAATTGATGCCGATAAATTATTAGTGTTTCAATTGGAACTTTGGGTTAATCAGTGTAATAAAGTGCAGTGGAGGGAATTCTGATCAATTTCGGGGCCAGTTCTCGACACAGGGAGCCGATGAAATAAAATAAAGAATTTGCATCAAAGTCGCTGCGAGCAGGGTTCGAACCTGCGCAGGGAAACCCCATTGGATTTCGAGTCCAACGCCTTAACCACTCGGCCATCGCAGCTGCACATTAACCATGCGAAAATGCTTCCTACTGTGAGTGAGTCAGGAACTAGCTCAGAGAAGACAGGTCATAAATACTCACCGATAAATCCAGCAGGGAATTCAGGATTACCTTCTTTGGCCAAAGAGCGCTGAGAATGCAGTAGTTGAGGCGAATACTACAGATGCATTTGAGAGGAAGGGAGAAAGGAATAGAAGGATATGCTGATAGGGTTTTTTAAATTCGTTTATGGGATGTGGGTGCTCTGGCAAGGCCAGCATTAAATGCCCATCCTTAATTGCCCCTTGAGAAGGTGGTGGTGAGCCGCCTTCTTGAACCGCTGCAGTCCGTGTGGTGAAGGTACTCCCACAGTGCTGTTAGGGAGGGAGTTCCAGGATTTTGACCCAGCGACGATGAAGGATCGGCAATATACTTCTAAGTCAGAATGGTGTGTGACTTGGAGGGGAACTTGGAGGTGGGGGTGTTCCCATGCTCCTGCTGCGCTTGTCCTTCTAGGTGGAAGAGATTGCGTGTTTGGCAGGTGCTGCTGAAGAAGCCTTGGTGAGTTGCTGCAGTGCATCTTGTAGATGGTACGCACTGCAGCCACGGTGCGCCGGTGGTGGAGGGAGTGAATGGTTAAGGTGGTGGATGGGGTGCCAATCAAGTGGGCTGCATTGTCCTAGATGGTGTCGAACTTCTTGAGTGTTGTTGGAGCTGCACTCATCCAGGCAAGTGGAGAGTATTCCATCACACTCCTTACTTGTGCCTTGTAGATGGTAGAAAGGCTTTGGGGAGTCAGGAGGTGAGACACCCGACGCAGAATGCCTAGCCTCTGACCTTCTCTTGTTGTCACAGTATTTATGTTCAATGGTAACCCCCAGGATGTTGGTGGTCAGCTCCTTTGTTCATGTTGGACCAAGGTTTTAATGAAGTCGGGAGCCGAGTGCTCTTGGCAGAACCCAAGCCGGGCATCAATGAGCAGGTTATTGGTCAGTAAGTGCCACTTTACAGCACTGTGGAAGAAACCTTCCATCACTTTGCTGATGATTGAGAGTAGAGAGTAGACTGATGGGGTGGTAAATGGCTGGATTGGATTTGTCCTGCTTTTTGTGGGCAGGACATACCTGGGCAGTCTTCCACATTGTTGGATAGATGCCAGTGTTGTAGCTGTACTAGAACAGCTTGGCTGGAGCACAAGTCTTCAGAATGATAGCCGGGGTGTTGTCAGGGCCCAGAGCCATTGCTGTATCCAGTGTGCTCAGCCTTTTCTTGATATCACGTGGAGTGAATCGAATTGGCTGAAGACTGGCTTCTGTGATGGTGGGGACCTCAGTAGGAGGCTGATATGGATCAGGCCAGGTGGTCCGTCCAGCTTCATTTTTATTATTTTGTTTCATAGCGGTTTGTTACAACTGAGTGTCTTGCGAGGCCATTTCAGAGGGCAATTAAGAATCAACCACATTGCTATGGGACTGGAGTGACACAAAGGCCAGACCAGGTAAGGACGGCAGATTTCTTTCCCTGAAAGACATTAGTGAACCAGATGGGTTTTTACGACAATCCAATAGTTTTTTGGTTACCATTACTGATTCTAGTTTTATTTGGGGGGTGAGGAGAAATAGAGAAGGAGGAGCCTCGTGTGGAGACCAGTTCGTGCAAATGGACTGTTTCTGTGGGGCAGACTCTATAATATTATGTAACACCCGTTTTAATCAGACACAGAATGATCCGGGACTGACAGCACATCCCTTTTAAACAGACACAGAATGACCAGGGACCTACAGCACATCCCTTTTAAACAGACACAGAATGATCCGGGACTGACAGCACATCCCTTTTAAACAGACACAGAATGATCCGGGACTGACAGCACATCCCTTTTAAACAGACACAGAATGACCAGGGACTTACAGCACATCCCTTTTAAACAGACACAGAATGATCCGGGACTGACAGCACATCCCTTTTAAACAGACCCAGAATGACCAGGGACTGACAGCACATCCCTTTTAAACAGACCCAGAATGACCAGGGACTGACAGCACATCCCTTTTAAACAGATACAGAATGACCAGGGACTGACAGCACATCCCTTTTAAACAGACACGGAATGATCCGGGACTGACAGCACATCCCTTTTAAACAGACTCAGAATGACCCGGGACTGACAGCAAATCCCTTTTAAACAGACACAGAGTGATCATGGACTGACAGTACATCCCTTTTAAACAGACACAGAATACTCCGGGACTGACAGCACATCCCTTTTAAACAGACTCAGAATGACCCGGGACTGACAGCACATCCCTTTTAAACAGACACAGAGTGATCCTGGACTGACAGCACATCCCTTTTAAACAGTCACAGGATAATCCGGGACTGAAAGCATGTCCCTTTTAAACAGACACAGAATGACCCGGGACTGACAGCACATCCCTTTTAAACAGACACAGAATAATCCGGGACTGACAGCACATCCCTTTTAAACAGACACAGGATAATCCGGGACTGAAAGCATGTCCCTTTTAAACAGACACAGAATGACCCGGGACTGACAGCACATCCCTTTTAAACAGACACAGAATAATCCGGGACTGACAGCATGTCCCTTTTAAACAGACACAGAATAAACCGGGACTGACAGCATGTCCCTTTTAAACAGACACAGAATGATCCGGGACTGACAGCATGTCCCTATTAAACAGACACAGAATGATCCGGGACTGAAAGTAGACCCCTTTTAAACAGTCATGGAATGCTGCCTGACCTGCAGAGTGTTTCCAGCATTTCATCTGTTTATATTTCAGATTTCCAGCATCAACACTATTTTGCTTTTGTAATAGAATTTTACGTAATTGGCTCTGTGGCGCAATGGATAGCGCATTGGACTTCTAGTTGGTATAGCAGATTAAGGCATTCAAAGGTTGTGGGTTCGAGTCCCACCAGAGTCGGATTTTGGGTCAGGGTTCGGTGGTTCCTCCACTGACGGTACATTTTGCAGTAAATCGGTAATTCAGAGAAGGGAAACTACCGCCCCGACACTTTCCCTCTGAGTACTCTCAACCCCTGAGTCAGTTACACAGGAGCAGGAGGAGGCCATTCAGTCCCATGGCCGTTTTACATAGGAACAGGAGGAGACCATTCAGTCCCATGACCCTTTTACACAGGAACAGGAGGAGGCCATTCAGCCCCTTTAGCCTGTTATACAGGAACAGGAGGAGGCCATTCAGCCCCTCGAGCCTGTTACACAGGGACAAGAGGAGGCCTTTAACGCCTCGAGCCTGTTGCATTGGACAGGAGGAAGCCGTTCAGCGATACAAGATCTGTACAAGAACAGTAGAACTCCATTCAGCCCCTCGAACCTGTTACATAGGATGAAGAGGAGGCAAATCAGACCCATGATCCAGTTATAAAGGAACAGGAGAAGGCAATTCAGACCAACGAGTCTGTTATAAAGGAACAGGAGGAGGCAATTCAGACCCACGAGTCTGTTTCACAGGAATAGCAGGAGGCCATTCAGCCCCTCAAACCTGCCAAACATGAACAGGAGGAGGACATTCAGTCCCTCAAGCCTGCTACACTGGAACAGGGGGAGGCAATTCAGACGCATGAGTCTGTTATACGGGAACAGGAGGAGGCCATTCAGCCCCTCAAGCCTGTTATACATGAACAGGAGGAGGCCATTCAGCCCCTCGAGCCTGTTATACATGCACAGGAGGATGCCATTCAGCCCCTCGAGCCTGTTACACAGTAACAGGAGGAGGCCATTCAGCCCCTCAAGCCTGTTACACAGGAACAAGAGGAGACAATTCAGACACAAGAGCCTGTTGTACAGGAACAGGAGGAGGCTATTCAGCCTGTCGAGCGTGTTATACAGGAAAAGGAGGAAGCCATTCAGCCCCTCAAGCCTGTTAGACAGGAACAGGAGGAGGCCATTCAGCCCCTCGAGCCGGTTACACAGGAATAGGAGGAGGCCATTCAGCCCCTCAAGGCCGTTATACATGAACAGGAGGAGGCCATTCAGCCCCTCGAGCCTGTTATACATGCACAGGAGGATGCCATTCAGCCCCTTGAGCCTGTTACACAGGAACAGGAGGAGGCCATTCAGCCCCTTGAGTCTGTTATACAGGAACAGGAGGAGGCCATTCAGCCCTTCGAGTCTGTTATAAAGGAACAGGAGGAGGCCAATCAGCTCCTCGGGTATGTTACACATAAACAGGAAGAGGCCAATCAGCCCATCGAGCCTATCATACAGGAACAGGAGGAGGCCATTCAGCCCCTCGAGCCTGTTATGCAGGAACAGGAGGAGGCTATTCAGCCTGTTAAGCCTGTTATGCAGGAAAAGGAGGAAGCCATTCAGCCCCTCAAGCCTGTTACACAGGAACAGGAGGAGGCCATTCAGCCCCTTGAGTCTGTTACACATAAATAGGAAGAGGCCATTCAGCCCATCGAGCCTATCATACAGGAACAGGAGGAGGCCATTCAGCCCCTCGAGCCTGTTATGCAGGAACAGGAGGAGGCTTTTCAGCCTGTTAAGCCTGTTATGCTGGAAAAGGAGGAAGCCATTCAGCCCCTCAAGCCTGTTACACAGGAACAGGAGGAGGCCATTCAGCCCCTCGAGTCTGTTACACATAAATAGGAAGAGGCCATTCAGCCCCACAAGCCTGTTATACAGGAACTGGAGGAGGCCAATCAGCCCCTCGAGTCTGTATCACTGGAACAGGAGGAGGCCATTCAGCCCCTCGAGCCTGTTATGCAGGAACAGGAGGAGGCCATTCAGCCCCTCGAGCCTGTTATGCAGGAACAGGAGGAGGCTATTCAGCCTGTTAAGCCTGTTATGCAGGAAAAGGAGGAAGCCATTCAGCCCCTCAAGCCTGTTACACAGGAATATCATGGGCAAGGAAACCTCCTGCTGATTACCACCTACCACCCTCCCTCAGCTGATGAATCAGTACTCCTGCATGTTGAACACCACTTGGAAGAAGCACTGAAGGCAGCAAGGGCACAGAATGTACTCTGGGTGGGGGGCCTCAATGCCCATCACCAAGAGTGACTCGGTAGCAGCACTACTGACCGAGTTGTTCGAGTCCTGAAGGATATGGCTGCCAGTCTGGGCCTGCGGCAGGTGGTGAGGGAACCAACACGAGGGGAAAACCTACTTGACCTCCTCCTGACCAATCTACCTGTCACAGATGCAAAACAGTTCAAAAAGTATTCATTGGCTGTAAAGCACTTTAGGATGTCCTGAGGTCGTGAAAGCCCTGTAGAAATGCAAGTCCTTCTTTTACAGCCTTCAAAGACAAAGTGACTTGGCGGGCAAAGACCAGAAACAGGGACGGTACTATAGATGAACCTTACAGATGGGCCGGTTAGCTCAGTTGCTTAGAGCGTGGTGCTAATAACGCCAAGGTCGCGGGTTCGATCCCCGTACGGGCCATTTTTTTTTCGAGGGTAGGTTAGTTTCTTAATTTTGTAATTTTTGAGCAGTTTAAAAGTTTAAAAAGTTTGGAAGGAAACTCACACGGGACCTACAAAGCTGCAAAATCTTAGTTCTACCGAGAGCTCATGGACCTGAAAGGTTAACCCTGTGTTTTTCTGTCCACAGATGTTCCCTGACCTGTGGAGTGTTTCCAACATTTAATGAACAATTTCAGATCCAGCATCTGCTGCATTTCGCTTTTTATTTTACCGCAGTGTCCTCGCTTCTATTAACAAAAGTCAAAAATAAATTGTAGCTACTGGAAAATGGGTTTTATTTTCACTGTCAGCATTGGTGGTTCAGGGGTAGAATTCTCGCCTGCCACGCGGGAGACCCGGGTTCGATTCCCGGCCAATGCAGGTTAAAATTTTTAACAATTTATTTCAGAGCAAACACATCACATGAAACATTAATAATAAATTCGCTGTTCCTGTGTAACTGGATCAAGGGAATGAATGGCCTCCACCTGTTCCTGTGTAACAGGCTTGAGGGGCTGAATGTCCTCCTGTTCCTTTGTAACAGGCTCGAGGGGCTGAATGGCCTCCTGTTCCAGTGCAACAGGCTTGAGGTGCTGAATGGCCTCCTCCTGTTCCTGTGCAACATGCTCGAGGGGCTGAATGGCCTCCTCCTGTTCCTGTGTAACATGCTCGAGGGGCTGAATGGCCTCCTCCTGTGTAACAGGCTCGAGGGGCTGAATGGCCTCCTGTTCCAGTGTAACGGGCTCGAGGGACTGAATGGCCTCCTCCTGTTCCAGTTTGACAGGCTCAAAGGGCTGAATGGCCTCCTCCTGTTCCTGTTTGACAGGCTCGATGGGCTGAATGGCCTGTTCCTGTTCGACAGGCTCGAGGGGCTGAATGGCCTCCTCCTGTTCCGGTTTGACAGGCTCGAGGGGCTGAATGGCCTCCCCCTGTTCCTGTTCGACAGGCTCAAGGGGCTGAATGGTCTCCTCCTGTCCCGGTTTGACAGGCTCGAGGGGCTGAATGGCCTCCTCCTGTTCCGGTTTGACAGGCTCGAGGGGCTGAATGGACTCCTCCTGTTCCGGTTTGACAGGCTAGAGGGACTGAATGGCCTCCTCCTGTTCCGGTTTGACAGGCTCGAGGGGCTGAATGGCCTCCTCCTGTTCCTGTTCGACAGGCTCAAGGGGCTGAATGGCCTCCTCCTGTTCCGGTTTGACAGGCTCGAGGGGCTGAATGGCCTCCTCCTGTTCCTGTTCGACAGGCTCAAGGGGCTGAATGGCCTCCTCCTGTTCCTATTGAACCATGTTTCAGGCACTAATGTGGCTGATGTTCCGATTGTGCCCTCTGCTGTCCCGGCGCAGAAAGAAACACAGTGCCCGTGTATAAAACCCAAAGTCCTTGTACTTTCTTTCTTTCTTTGAATCTTTCTTTCATTTCTTCCTTTTCTGTGCCATATGCTCCTTATTCTATTGTTGCTTAGTGATATATGTGTTCATATCTGCCGGTTTCAGCATGTTCATTGCTTCTGCTGCTTTGAATTGTGTCGAAAAAGTGAACTGAATTTCTCCACCTGTGTGAAGCATCCTCGTGTTCGAAGCTGTTTTGGTTTCAATCAAACAAACGCACAGATTACTCGAACTCGCTGAGACTTTCCTGGCCAGTATTTGTTTCTTGCTTCCTTGCATTTGGAAAGGCCCAGGCTTCATCCCCGGCCTGTGCTGAGGGAGCTGACCTGAGCCTGGGCAGCGGTTACAATTGGTGTCTGTGGCCCTGTGTTAGGGAGAGGGTGAATGAGCCTGGCTTCTTGTCCACTCGCCCTGCTGGCTGTGGGCAATGGCTGAGCAGAGGACCAGTTGTGATGGGTTTCAGCAGGAGGGGAGAGGTGGAGAAGGGAAGTTGTAAAGATAAAGAAAGGGGCTCCCAGCTGTTACAGCTGCTGCTGCCCACAGTAGGCAGTTTGGACAGTGGGTTACCACAGCCCATGACACACACGAGCCAATCCAGCCTCCTCGTGGACTGCCTTCACTTACACTTCTCCTTTTTAAGATGAAACTGTCATTTCATTCATGTGATGTCTAAACCACATCCCCTCTGATTGTCATTTCAAAACCATTGCACTTACAGTCTCAGCTCAACATCGGCAAACCCCAGCAGCAAGCAGGTGAGATTTACAATCTCTTAATGATCAATGATATTTCACTGGAACGTGTCAAATCAGTGCTATGTTGTTAAAGTCAACACAGGATGTCAAGGTCTTAGAGAGGGTGCAGAGGAGATTTACCAGAATGTTACCAGGGATGAGGGAATTCTATTATGTGGAGAGACTGGAGAAGCTGGGATTGTTCTCCTTAGAGCAGAGAGGGTTAAGAGGAGATTTGATAGAGATTTTCAAAATTATGAATAGTTTTGATAGCATAAATAAGAAGAAAGTGTTTCCACTGGCAGACGGTTCGTTAACCAGAGGACACAGATTTATGGTGATTGGCAAAAGAACCAGAGGTGACATGAGGAAACATTTTTTTTAAGCAGCAAGTTGTTGTGATCTGGAATGCGCTGCCTGAAAGGGTGGTGGAAGCAGATTCAATAGTAACTTTCAAAAGGAAGTTGAATAAATACTTGAAGGAAAAACATTACAGGGCTATGGGGAAAGGGCTGGTGAATGAAATTAATTGCAGAGCTCTTTCAAAGTGCTGGCGCAGGGCTATGGGGAGAGAGTGGGGCACTGGGATTTATTTGGGATTGGTACAGGTCTATGGGGTGTGAGTGGGGCAGTGTGATTAGTTTGGGATTGATTCAGGGCTATGGGGTGAGAGAGGGGCAGTGGGATTAGTTTGTGATTGATACAGTTCTATGGGGTGTGAGCGGGGCAGTGGGATTAGTTTGGGATTGATTCAGGGCTATGGGGTGAGAGCGGGGCAGTGGGATTAGTTTGTGATTGATACAGGTCTATGGGGTGTGTGTGGGGCAGTGGGATTAGTTTGGGGATTGATACAGGGCTATGGGGAGATAGCGGGTCAGTGGGATTAGTTTGGGATTGTTACAGGGCTTTGGGGGGAGAGCGGGGCAGTGGGATTAGTTTGGGATTGATACAGGTCTATGGGGTGTGAGCGGGGCAATGGGATTAGTTTGGGGATTGATACAGGGCTATGGGGAGATAGCGGGTCAGTGGGATTAGTTTGGGATTGTTACAGGGCTTTGGGGAGAGAGCGGGACAGTGGGATTAGTTTGGGATTGTTACAGGGCTTTGGGGAGAGAGTGGGGCAGTGGGATTAGTTTCCGATTGATACAGGTCTCTGGGGAGATAGTGGGTCAGTGGGTTTAGTTTAGTATTGCTGTGGCAAAGACCCAGAATTAACACAGTGGGCCGAATGGTCTCCTCTGCTCTGTAAATATCTATTGTTGGAGAGTCCTCGGCAGCTTTTAACACACCATTTGGTGTACATTTCCTCTCCATATTCTTCTCTAAATGTTCACTGACGGTCCCTTCACAGCTACCCAGGCTCCCTGTTTTTCGTGTTAGCAGCAAATGTCGATACGTCTGCCTCCTGTACCCAAGTCCAGATTGTTGAAATGGCAAGAAGGGCAACGGTCGCAGCAGTGATGCAGGGGGGCCAACTCTTTACATCGTCCAGTCAAAAAAACACCCAATAACTACCGCACTCTGCTTCTGCCTTTTAACCAGCTTCCTGGTTTCTAGAACGGTTTCTAGTTGAGTATTAATTTTATCCCATATAAGGACATAGAAACATGGAAGATAGGAGCAGGAGTAGGCCATTCGGCCCCTCGAGCCTGCTCCGCCATTCAATGCGATCATGGCTGATCATCCAAATTCAGTACCCAGTCCCTGTTTTCTCCCCATACCCCTTGATCCCTTTAGCCTTAAGAAATATATCCAACTCCTTCTTGAATATATTTAATGAACTGGCCTCTACTGCCTTCTGTGGTACAGAATTCCACAGGTTCAGCACTCTCTGGGTGAAGAAATTCCTCCTCATCTCAGTCCTAAATGGCTTACCCCTTATCCTTAGACTGTGACCCCTGGTTCTGGACTCCCCGGCCATCGAGAACATCCTTCCTGCATCTGGTCTGTCCAGTCCTTTCAGAATTTTATAAGTTTCAATGAGATCCCCTCTCATTCTTCTAAACTCCAGCGAGTATAAGCCCAATCGACCCAATCTCTCCTCATACGTCATTCCTGCCATCCCAGGTATCAGCCTGGTGAACCTTCGCTGAACTCCTTCCACGGCAAGAACATCCTTCCTCAGATAAGGCGACCAAAACTGCACACAATACTCACGAAGTGGTCTCAACAAGGCCGTGTACAACTGCAGCAAGACATCCTTGTTCCTGTACTCAAACCCTCTCGCTACAAAGGCCAACATACCATTTGCCTTCTTAACTGCCTGCTGCACCTGCATGCTTACCTTCAGCGACTGCTGTACAAGGACACCCAGGTCTCATTGCACTTCCCCTTCTCCCAATCTATTGCTATTCAGATAATAATCTGCCTTTCTGTTTTTGACACCAAAGTGGATAACCTCGCATTTATCCACGTTATATTGCATCTGCCATGCTTTTGCCCAATCACCCAACCTGTCCAAATCATACTGGAGTTTCTCGGCATCCTCCTCACAGCACACACGCCCACCCAGCTTTGTGTCATCTGCAAACTTGGAGATATTACATCTAGTTCCCTTGTCTAGATCATTATTCTTTATTGTGAATAGCTGGGGTCCAAGGACCGATCCATGCGGTGCCCCACTAGTCTCTGCCTGCCACTCGGAAAAAGACCCATTTATTCCAACTCTTTGTCAACTGTCTGCCAACCAGTTCTCTATCCAAGTCAATACCTTGCCCCCAATCCCATGTGCCTTAACTTTACACGCTAATCTCTTATGCGGGACCTTATCGAAAGCCTTTTGAAAGTCCAAATACACCACATCCACTGGTACTCCATTATCTATTTTACCAGTTACATCCTCAAAAAATTCCAGTAGATTAGTCAAGCACGATTTACCTTTTGTAAATCCATGTTGACTTTGTCCGATCCTGTCACTGTTTTCCAAGTGCTCTGCTATTACATCTTTTATAATGGACTCCAGCATTTTCCCCACTACTGATGTCAGGTTTACCGGTCTGTAATTCCCATTTTTCTCTCTACCACCTGTTTTGAATAGTGGGGTAACATTAGCTACCCTCCAATCTATGGGTACTGTTCCAGATTCCATTGAATGTTGGAAGATGATCAGCAATGCATCTACTATGTCTAGGGCCACTTCCTTAAGTACCCAAGGATGTAAATTATCAGCCCCTGGGGATTTATCGGCCTTCAATCCCGTCAATTTCCCTAACACCATTTCCCGACAAATACTGATTTCTTTCAGTTCCTCCCTTTCATCAGACCCTATAAGACCATAAGAACATAAGAAATAGGAGCAGGAGTAGGCCAATTGGCCCCTCGAGCCTGCTCCACCATTCAATAACATCATGGCTGAACTGATCCTAGCCGCCAATCTACTATCACAGAACCATCTCCTGAATCTAACAGAATTAGACACACGAAATCGGAGCAGGATCAGGCTACACAGCCCCTGGGCCCGCTCCGCTACCCACAGGGCCATGTCCGATCCGAACCTAGACTCATGTCCAAATTCCTGCCCGCTCCCCGTAACCCTTAATTCCCTTTACTTCCAGGAAACTGTCTATTTCTGTTTTAAATTTATGTAATGATGTAGCTTCTACAGCTTTTTGGGGCAGCATATTCCATGGACCTACCACCCTCTGAATGAAGTAGTTCCTCCTCATCTCAGTTTTGAAAGAGCAGCCCCTTATTCTAAGACTATGCCCCCTAGTTCTAGTTTCACCCATCATCGGGAACATCCTCCCCGCATTCACCCGATCAAACCCATTCACAATCTTATATGTTTCAGTAAGATCGCCTCTCATTCTTCTGAACTCCAATGAGTAGAGTCCCAATCTACTCATCCTCTCCTCATATATCCATCCCCTCATCCCCGGGATTAACAGAGTGAACCTTCTTTGTACTGACTCGAGAGCAAGTATGTCTTTTCTTAAGTATGGACACCAAAATTGTATGCAGTATTCCAGGTGCGGTCTCACCAATACCTTGTACAACTGAAGCAATACCTCCCTATTTTTATATTCTATCCCCCTAGCAATGAAAGCCAACATTCCATTGGCCTTCTTAATCACTTGCTGCACCTGCATACTAACCTTTTGAGTTCCATGCACCAGGACCCCCAGATCCCTTTGTACTTCAGTACTTTCCAGTTTCTTGCCATTAAGATAATAACTTGCTCTCCGATTTTTCCTGCCAAAGTGCATAACCTCACACTTTCCAGTATTGTATTCCATCTGCCAAATCTCTGCCCACTTACTTAGCCTGTCTATGTCCCTTTGCAGGTTTTTTATGTCCTCCTCACTCACTACTTTCCCTCCCATCTTAGTATCATCTGCAAACTTTGATATGTTACACTCGGTCCCCTCCTCCAAATCGTTAATATAGATTGTAAAGAGTTGGGGACCCAGCACTGACCCCTGCGGAACACCACTAGTTACTGATTGCCAGTCTGAGAATGAACCATTTATCCCAACTCTCTGCCTTCTGTTAGATAGCCAATCCTCTATCCATGCCAGAATATTACCCCCAATCCCGTGATTTTTTATGTTAAGCAATAATCTTTTGTGTGGCACCTTGTCAAATGCCTTTTGGAAGTCTAAATACACTACGTCCACTGGTTCCCCTTTATCCACCCTATATGTTACTTCCTCAAAGAACTCCAGCAAATTTGTCAAACATGACTTCCCCTTCATAAAACCATGCTGACTTTGTCCTATTAAATTATGATTATCCAAATGTCCTGTTACTGTCTCCTTAATAATGGACTCCAAAATTTTACCTACCACAAACTTTAGGCTAACCGGTCTATAGTTTCCAGCCTTCTGTCTACTGCTCTTTTTAAATAAGGGTGTTACATTAGCAGTTTTCCAGTCTGCCGGGACCTTTGCTGAGTCCAGGGAGTTTTGGAAAATTATTACCAATGCATCCACAATCCCTACCGCCACTTCCCTCAAGACCCTAGGATGTAAGCCATCAGGTCCAGGTGATTTATCCGGCTTGAGTCCCAATATTTTACCGAGTACCACTTCCTTAGTGATTTTGATCGTGTTTCGCTCCTCCCCACCTATAGCCCCCTGTTTGTCCAGTGTTGGGATATTCTTAGTGTCCTCTACTGTAAAGACTGATACAAAATATTCATTCAGTGTTTTTGCCATCTCCATATTTCCCACCATTAATTTCCCGGTCTCATCCTCTAAGGGACCAACATTTACTTTAGCCACCCTTTTTCTTTTTATATAACTATAAAAACTCTTACTATCTGTTTTTATATTTTTTGCTAATTTACTTTCATAACATATCTTCCCTTTCTTAATCAATCTTTTTGTTATTTTTTGCTGTCTTTTAAAGTTTTCCCAATCCTCTATCCTCCCACTAGATTTGGCTACCTTATATGCCCTTGTTTTTAGTCGAACACTATCCTTAATTTCTTTACTTAGCCACGGAATGTCTGTATTTTCTTTTACACCCTTTTCTTCTCAGTGGAATATATTTTTTTTGGAAGTTGTAAAATAACTCCTTAAATGTACACCACTGATCATGTATCGTCTTACCCTTTAATCTATTTTCCCAATCCACTCTACTCAATTCCGCTCTCATACCTTCATAGTCTCCTTTATTCAAGCTTAGCACGCTTGTTTGAGATCCAACCTTCTCACCCTCTAATTGAATATGGAATTCAACCATGTTATGGTCACTCATTCCAAGGGGATCCTTTACTAGGACATTTTTAATTAATCCTGTCTCGTTACACAGGACCAGATCTAAGGTTGCTTGCCCCCTGGTCGGTTCAGTTACATACTGCTCAAGAAACCCATCCCTAATACACTCAATGAACTCATCCTCAAGGCAGCCCTGCCCAATTTGATTTGTCCAATTAATATGATAGTTAAAATCCCCCATAATTATTGATGTTCCCTTATTACAAGCCTCAACTATTTCCTGATTGATACTCCGTCCAACAAAGTTGCAACTGTTCGGAGGCCTATAGACTACGCCCACTAGTGTTTTTTTCCCCTTATTATTCCTTACCTCCACCCAAACTGTTTCATTATCCTGATCTTTTGACCCAATATCATTTCTCTGTATTACAGTGGTTCCTTCCTTTATTAACATAGCCACCCCACCTCCCCTTCCTTCCTGCCTGTCCTTCCTGATCGTTAAATAACCTGGTATGTTTAATTCCCAGGCATTGTCACCCTGCAGCCATGTTTCTGTAATGGCCACAAGATCATACCCATATGTAGTTATTTGTGCCATTAACTCATCTATTTTGTTACGAATGCTACGTGCATTCAGATAGAGAACTTTCAAATATGTTTTGTGACACTTAGTTCCTGCTTTTGCCTTTTTTATTACTTTACCTTTTACTCCATACCTTCTGCCCCTTCCTGACACGCTCTGGTTTTAATTTCCCCACTGCTACCTAAGTCTATGACCTTCTCTGTTGTCATTTTTATTATTTGCTCTCTAGGAACCTCCCCCCCACTAGTTAGTTTAAAGCTCTCTCTACAGCTCTAGTTATATGATCCGCCATGACTCTAGTCCCAGCACTGGCCAAGTGAAGCCCTTTCCAACGGAACAGCTCCCTCCTGCCCCAGTACTGGTGCCAGTGTCCCAGGAAGCAAAACCCATTTCTCCCACACCAGTCTTTGAGCCACGCATTTAACTCTCTAATTTTATTTGTCCTAGCCAAATTCGCTCGTGGCTCAGGTAATAATCCAGAGATTATTACCCTTGAGGTTCTGTTTTTTAATTTGACCCCTAGCTGCTCATACTCCTTTAACAGAACCGGCTTCCTAGTCCTATCTTCGTCGTTTGTACCAACATGGACCACGACAACTGGATCCACCCCCTCCCACTGCAAGTTTCTTTCCAGCCCAGAGGAGATGTCCTTATCCCTGGCACCGGGTAGGCAACACAGCCTTCGGGACTCTCGCTCTCGGCTGCAGATAACTCTATCTATCCCCCTAATAATACTATCCCCTACCCTACAACATTTCTATTTACTCCCCCCTCTTGAATGGCCCCCCGTTTCACGGTGCTGTGGCCAGGTTGCTCATCCTCCCTGCAGTCCCTGCTCCCATCAGCCATGGCTCAGTGGGAAGCACCCTTGCCCTGAGTAACTCTCGCTCTCCCCACTCCAGTGACTTGAGCACAAAAATCCAGGCTGACACTCCAATGCAGCACACAGAGGCGCCGTCTTTCAGATGAGATGTTAAACCGAGGCCGTGTCTGTCCTCTCAGGTGGGTGTTAAAGATCCTATGGCACTATTTCGAAGAAGAGCAGGAGAGTTCTCCCCTGAGTCCTGGGCCAATACTTATCCCTTAATCAACACAACTAAAACAGATTATCTGGTCATTATCACACTGCTGTTTGTGGGAGCTTGCTGTGCGTAAATTGCCTACCACATTTCCTACATTACAACAATGACTACACTTCATTGGTGCTAAAGCGTTGGGACGTCCTGAGGTCATGAAAGGCGCTGTAGAAATGCAATACTTTCTTTTTTCTTTCTCTGGGAGCTCACCCACCACCAATGTTAGGCCGACTGGTCTGTAGTTATCTGATTTATCCCTTTCACTCTGATTGAAGAGAGTTGTTATATTGGCAACAGCAGGCATGTGGTTCAACTTCCATATCCAAGGCTTACATAGAATTTTACAGCACAGACACAGGCCATTCGGCTCGACCGGTCCACGCCAGCGTTTATGCTCCACACGAGCCTCCTCCCACCCTACTTCATCTCGCACTATCACCACATCCTTCCATTCCTTTCTCCCTCAGGTCCTTATCTAGCTTCCCCTCAAATGACATTCGCCTCTATCACTCCTTGTGGTAGCATCTTCCACATTTTCACCACTCTCTGGGTAAAGAAATTGCTCCTGAATTCCCTACTGGATGAATTAGTGACTAACTCATATATATGGCCCACAGTTTTGGTCTCCCCCCACAACTAGAAATATCTTCTCTCTGTCTACCCTATCGAACCCCTTCATAATTTTAAAGACCTCTATCAGGTCATCTCTCAGTCTCTTTTCTAAAGAGCCCCAGCCTGTTTAATCTTTCCTGATAGTTGAAACCTCTCAGTTCTGGTACAAACCTTTTGTGCAGCTTCTCCAGTGCCTCTATATCCGTTTTGTAATATGGGGACCAGTGCACAGGATGTTTGGAACATTGTCCTCAAAGCCTCTGTTATCTCCTCTCTGTCTTCCCTCAGTATTCGAGAACACAGTCATCAGGGTCTGGGGCCTTTGGCACTTCAATACAAAGAGGAAGCAGATCTTAATGAGAAAGTAGCCGTGGCATGGGAGAGCCGCAGGTGATGATGGAATGGGCGAGGTATGCAAGAGCGTGAGGTGTTCAGAGGAGTAAGGGGTCCTCAGGGGGCTGGTAATATCTGGACAGAAAGGAGCCTTCCGCATATCACAAATATTAAACATGGGAATGGCTTTTCAGAGTAGTGGAGAACAGAGTATCCATGGCAGCAGGTTAACTGATTTGCTTAATTTCTACTAAACTGACAATGTAAACCATCTCTGACTTTACAGGCTGTTCTGGCAGCGACAGAGAAAAAACATCTCACACCCACGGAATTTTTCTTGAGTGAGGTCCTGCAAAACATCTGAACCCTCGGACGGAAGAAGGAGGCTGTGATGTTGAGACTGAGCGTTGACTGGCTGCTGCTTCTCTGTGCCCTCTCCTGCAATGTGTTGGTGCCCACAGTCCCCGGGTACACTTTCAATAACTGCATGCAGGTTGCGAACCACAATGGTACATTTCAGTGCGTCCACCGCTTCCTGACACAGGTCTCTAGTGCCGTGTCCGACCTCCCAGCCAGCACCGTGCACTTGAACATCTCCCACAAGTGGCTCACCCAACTGCAAGCGAACAGCTTCCACAGCCTGTCCAAGCTGCTCACCCTGCGGCTGGATTACAATCGGATTGAGAGTGTTTGCTGCGGTGCGTTCAGTAATCTCACCAGCCTACTGACCCTTAACCTGTCCTACAACAGTATCTCTCGTCTGAACTCTTCGGGCTTCCAAGAACTTGAAAAGTTAGATCAACTCCTGCTCCATCACAACCGCTTAGTCACAGTTGAACCCAAAGCCGTCGCTGCATTGGACAATCTTCAAACACTTGTCTTAAGCTCCAATAAACTCCAGAATTTCTCCCATCTGGTGAGCGCTGTCTCTGGGCTCAGTAATCTGACGCTCCTGGATCTGGGCAACAATCAACTCGCCTCCCTGCAACATCGAACCGCCCTCCCACCCTCCCTCCGAAACCTCTCCCTCTCTATAACAACTCTCTCACAACATTTGACTGCCAACGGAACTTCCTCAGCAACATTCTCAGGTTGGATCTGTCCAATAACAAACTCTCCGATGCTTTGGAATTTTCTAAAGTTGACCTGAGGAACATCTCGTGTTTGATCATCAAGAACAACCCCTTAAATGTCACCGAGTTTCTCAAATCTGCGAACCTGGATCTACAGAATGTTCAATACTCTGGGTTAAGGCTGCACAACCAGAGTCAGCTGTCCAACCTGTGCCACTATCTGGGTCTCAGGACTATGAAGAGCCTGGTCCTGCAGAACAATCAGATTTTATTCCTCCCTGCCCATTCCCTATCCCAGTGCCCACCCATCACCAGCTGGGATTTATCACACAATCTCCTCACATCTGTGGAGTGCTTTGAATTTGCATCGAAAAGAAAGCAAGTTGTTTCTTTCATTATCGAGCACAACAGAATCATCAAGTTACCTTCCTGTTACAAGGATGGGAAGGCAGTCGCGGTGTTTCCCAAGCTATCGCTCCTAACCTTTCGCTACAACAGGATTTTCACCATTTATAGTCACGCCTTCTCTTATGCTCCCCATCTCCGGACCCGAAAGCTGAACATTAACAACATTGCTGTCATCAACAAGGCTGCCTTTTCTAACCTCACCAACTTGCAGGAGCTCCGACTCGACAACAACCTCATAACTGACATCTATGAACACACCTTCAGCAACCTTGGGAGTCTCAGGAATCTCAATCTCAGAAACAACAGGATCTCAATTGTTTTCAGCAAGGTGTTTGCAAATCTCAATAACCTGAACACATTGGACCTGGGAGGGAACAAAATTCGAAGCCTCACCAGCCAGTCTTTCTGTGGATTACACAACCTGACCAAGCTTTATCTCGATAGGAACTGTATAACCCGTATCAGCAGGGAGATCTTCGACATCCTCCCATCATTAGGAGTGTTGGACTTGGACAGTAACCGGATCAGATACAACACTGGCCTGATTGCAGCATCTCCCTTTGTTAACCTCACAAAGCTCTACATTCTCAAACTACAAGCCCAGCAACCCTACGGCATCAACATTATTCCTCCAAAGTTTTTCAATGGCCTCATCTCTTTAAGAGACCTGTATATAGGAGAGAATATAATGTCACTGTCCAAAGATGGATTTGAAGACCTGATCAATTTGAGAATCCTCTCCATGCCCGATGCTTGCAATGGGATCCACAGTCTGAATCCAGGGATCTTCAAGAATCTCCAGAGTCTAGAGAGACTCAACCTTGAAAATGTCGGCCTCCAATCCATGTCTCTTGACGTCTTTGGAAACCTTTCCAACCTCAGGACATTGTTCTTGGGTAAAAACGCCATTCAGATCATCAATAGCACGGTTGTGGAACACCTGCCCTCCCTGACCTACCTGGATCTACGGAAGAACCCGTTCCCCTGCACCTGTGACATCAGTTGGTTCCAAAACTGATCCCTGTCCAACCCCAGGGTGCAGGTTATCTATTTTTACAACCAAACATGTGCAGATCGGTCAACTGAATACTTGTATATGTTTGATGCTCACGTTTGTTACTTGGACATTGGGCAGATCATGTTCCATATAACTGTGCCGGTCTTGATCTTGTTCATGTTCATCCCTATATTCTACAGCAAAGGGTACTGGCACATCAAGTGTGGGTTTTATATTTTCCGATCGTGGTTGAATGACCACAGAGGGAGAGGAGAGAGTCAGCAGTCCTACAGGTATGATGCATTTATCTCCTATAATTCTCAGGACGAAGACTGGGTTCTGCAAGAGTTGGTGCCAAACCTGGAAACGAGAGGACCTCAAAGCTTCAAACTCTGCCTCCACCACAGAGATTTTGAGCTGGGCAAATATATCATCGACAACATCGTGGACAGCATCTACCAGAGCAGGAAGACCATCTGTGTGATGAGCCGCAACTACCTGTACAGCGAGTGGTGCTCCATGGAACTGCAGCTAGCGAGCTACAGGCTCTTCCATGAGCTGAAAGATATCATCATCCTGATCTTCTTGGAGAAGATTCCAGATGCTGAACTCTCAACCTACCACAAGATGAGAAAGGTCATGAAAAAGAAGACCTACATCCAGTGGCCATCAGACATTGAAGCTCAAAAATTGTTTTGGGTCAAAGTGAGAGAAGCGATTAAAGGCTCGAACTGGGCCAAGGAGGGGAATCCCGCTGCTGAAAGTTAAGCTTCAAGGCCTAGAAATCCGCAGTCTTACCGCAGGCCCTTAAGGCCCGATTCGGGGAAACATGGTGGCTGCCGCACTTCCCATGTGTTTTGGAGTTCGCCGCTCAACTTACCGCCCTGTGTTAATTGCGAACAACTCCCCCAGTGGCTGCAGAATGGCCAGTGGAAGGCTGCTGACTTTCAGTGGGGGAGACTGCAAATGGCCTTGCAGGACGACCTCGAGCAGCTCTGGCCCTAGAAGGCCTGGCTGTAGACTGCACCACCTCGGCATGGGCGGCAGCAGCCTAGGCTGGCTGACAGGCAGCGGCAAGGGCAATGGTAGAGTGGCAGAGGTGGGAGTAGGAGTGCTGTCATCCTGAGAGATGGCAGCAGGTTCCTGCTCCCCAGACCCACTGCCACTCTCCCCAGGTGGTGACTCAACATTCCTAGCAATCTGTTTGTGGTCAGATGGCTGGGCGGCTGTGACACCCTGCAAGCCCCGTTCAACACTGGTAAACCCAGCCATGGTGGCAGCAGTCTGAGCTTGGGTGGCAGCAAACCGAGGCTGCAGGAGAGCACTCTGATACAGCGTGATCTTACAAGTGGCGCTCCAAATGGAATGACAATGAGGTGCTGCTGCATCAAAGAACCTCCCCTTTAAGTAGTGGAGAAAGCCGAGGCCTAACATGACTTGCAGTCAGACTGCACCCGATATTGGCCCATCTGTTGAGTGGTAAAGCAATGAGCAGCGGGTTTAGTGCTCAGGTCAGCACTATAATCATGTAAAAGAGCACTCAGCATGAATTTTGCGTGCTACTTAGACCACTTTGTCCAGACGCAGCTAAGTAACGCTGGGCCATGACTCCGCCCGTTTTCAGGCCATATCCGATTTCTTGGCCCGTGTTGCTCAAAGCCCCTTTGGTTCGAGTGGCAGGGCACCCACTCATCTCAGAACCCGCTGCCACGAACTTCCATCTACCTGTGACACAGTCAATTCAATTCAAATCGCTTTATTAGCATGACAAGGTACATTTTATGTTGCCAAAGCATCGAAAAACATTCATGGTTGTACACAAAAATACAGATCTATCTATACAGTGTATAAACAGATATATCCCTGAGTGTATAAATATACATTCATATAATTTGTATATTCTATTCTTATATTTAGTGGTTGTCCCTCTGTTTATGGCAAGCTGTAACATAGTGTGCCGCTAATGTTACACAATTTCTCTCTTCCCCTAGTAGGTATGGGAGTTTTTGGTCGTCATTCAAATTTCTGAATTCCGGGCATATTTTTGTGAATTTTGGGTAGAAATTCTCCCTTATGCCCTGATATTTTCTACAGGCTGTGAGGAAGTGCATCTCTGTCTCCACCACTCCCTAACTGCAGTGAGAGCATATCCTGTCCTCTCTTGGTAGCCAGGTCTGTCTGTGTCTACCTTTTTCGATCGCCAGGCTATGTTCACTAAGTCTGTACATTGTCAAGGTTTTTCTCAGTTTGCTATCCTTTACCATGGTCAGGTAATCAGCCATGTTGTATTGTCTGTTTAGGGCCAAGTAGCAATTGAGTTTGCTTTGGGTTTTTGTTGTTTCTGCCCAATATGACAGATATTTTTCCTTTTGCTTAGCGACGATTGTGTTGGGTCAATTTCTTTGTGTTACGCTGTCACTGTCCTGAGGCTGGTTATTGTTAGTAGTGTTAGTAGTTACTTCACTGAGTCCCAGGACTGGTTGACTGAGTGTGTTCTTCTTTATGGACCTCTCTTGGCATTTCAGGGCTTCGTAATGATAGCATTGGGGGTTGCTCATTTCTAGGTGTTTCCAAAATTTGGTGGCTCTTTTTTGGATAGTGATTATTAATGGATATTGACCTAGTTCTGCCCTGCATGCATTGTTTACGGTTTTCATTTGAGTCCGGAGGATACTTTTACAGAATTCTGCATGTAGGATCTCAGTTGGGTGTTTGTCCCATTTTGCAAATTCTTGTTGTGTTAGCGGTCCCCACACCTCATGCCATAGAGTGCAATTGGTTCAATTACTGATGTGAAAATTTTGAGCCAAATGCTTATTGGGATTTCTATTTGGATTGATTTTTTAATGGCATAGAAAGCCCTTCTTGCTTTCTCTTTCAGTTCATTCACAGCCAGATGGAAATTTCCCGTAGAACTGATTTTTAAGCCCAAGTATGTGTAGTTAGTGGTTTGTTCAATTTTGGTTGTTCCTAGTGTGAAATTTATTTTGGGTCCCTGATGTCTGGATCTTTGCTGGAACACAAGGACTTTGGTTTTTTGGGGATTTATTGTCAGGGCCCAGGTCTGGCAGTACGACTCCAGCAGATCCAGGTTCTGCTGTAGACCCTCCTTAGTTGGTGACAGCAGAACCAGGTCATCTGCATAGAGGAGGAATTTAACCTTGGATTCATATAGAGTGAGGCCGGGTGCTGTAGATTGTTCAAGTAGTTTTGCCAATTCATTTATGTAAATATTAAAGAGTGTCGGGGAGATGGGCGAGCCCTGCATCATCCCCCGCCCCTGTGGAAAGTATTTTGTTTGTTTGTCTCCAATTTTAACTGCACATTTGTTGTTTGTATACATTGATTTAATTACATCATATGTTTTTCCCCCTACCCTGCTTTCGATAAGTTTCAGGAATAAACCGTCATGCCAGATGGAATCGAAGGCCTTCTGGAAATCTATAAAGCATGCGTAGATTTTGCTTTTGTTTTGATGAACGTGTTTGCCAATTAGGGTCTGTAGGGTGAAGATATGATCTGATGTTCTATAGTTTGGCAGGAATCCAATTTGGCTTTTACTCAAGACATTGTGCTCCTCAAGGAAGTTTATAAGTCTTTTGTTTATGATACTACAGAATACCTTCCCCAGGTTACTGTTTACACAGATGCCTCGATAGTTATTTGGGTCGACTTTGTCCCCACTTTTGTATATGGGCATTATGAGTCCTTTGTTCCAGATATCAGGGAAGTAACCGACACTCAGA
Organism: Somniosus microcephalus; assembly: GCF_052327205.1. NCBI lineage: Eukaryota > Metazoa > Chordata > Chondrichthyes > Squaliformes > Somniosidae > Somniosus > Somniosus microcephalus. The sequence goes on along the minus strand of NW_028225186.1, from coordinate 11,535,234 downwards.
ACCAAGTTGAAGAGCTTTAGGATAGCCAGTTTCATTTTATCGTCTGTGTGTTTGATCATCTCGCTTAGTATGCCGTCTGCACCGCAAGCTTTTCCTGGTCGCAGGTCCTTGAGTTTTTCAAATAGTTCTTTTTCTGTTAGTATGGAGTCTAGCGGGTTTTGGTTATCTTTTATGGCCATTTCGAGCTTTTCCAGTTTTTTGCATATTTGGTGTTGCTCTGGTCTTAGTGTGTTTTTCTGGTATAATTTTTCAAAGTGGTTTTCCCATGTGTCTCCATTTTGAATGGCCAATTCGTCGTGTTGTTTTTTGTGTAATGTATTCCAGTTGTCCCAGAAACAATTGGAATCAATGGATTCCTCAATGGAGCTGAGTGTATTCTTAATATATTGCTCTTTTTTGGTTCTGAGTGTGTTTCTGTATTGTGTTAGTGTCTGTCAATAAGTAAGGCGTAATTCCTCGTTTTCTGGCTGTCTGTGTTTTTGGTTTGATATTTTTCTAAGTTTTTTCCTCATGTTATGGCAATCTGGGTCAAGCCATTTTTCATAGTTTTTTGTTTTGGGTTTGTTCTTGCGAGCTTTCAAGTTTGACCTTGTTGCCAAATTATCAAAAATATTGTTAAGGTTATTCACTGCCCGGTTTACGCCTTCTTTATTGTGAGTGTATATGTTATCCAGAAAGTTGTCCAAGAGAGCTTGAGTTGATTCATTGCTAATTGCTTTCTGGTATTTTTCCGTGCTATTTTTGGCCCATCTGTATGATTTTTTGGTGTTGTACAGCTTACTGGGTTGTGTTTCTGTGTTGGTTGTTTCTGTCTTTTTAAGATACATAGTAATTTGATTGTGGTCTGACAGTGTTGTTTGTGGTTTGACTGTGAATGCTCTGAAAGAGGATGGCTCCAAATCTGTAATCATATCGTCTACTGTGCTGCCAAGAGGTGAGCAATAGGTCGATCTTCCTAGGAGTTCTCCCATGAACCTACCATTGACAATGTACAGACACAGGCCTCGACAGAGCTGTAGGAGCTGTTTTCCGTTGGTATTTGTCTGCTTGTCGCAGTTATGCCTGTATGGAAGGGAAGGGATATCGAAGTGCCTCCTTATTGTTAATCCTGTCATTGCTGCTATTGACCCAGGATAAGGCAAAGGTACAGACACACAATGTAAGCACAGAATAAAGCCTTAACCATCTGGCCCCCGCATGTCAGCTCACTGTCGTCTTTCCATCCAACATCTGCTTTAATCTGGGCCAGACTGATGGAGAGAACGACTCCGTGGTAATCTGACACTGGTGGACATCAATCCACAGCACAAGACTGTCCACACTGGAGCCCAACAGGAGATCTCAGTCAAACTCCCAGTGGCCTGAGGATTGGCTGGTGTGAGAAATCCAGCTAACAAACCTTTCATATTATCCGCTAATTTTGATACAATACTGGCTTCCACGACAGGATAGCCCTGGTGCTACCCATTGCAGGTAATTCCAGGATATACCTGCAGGGACAGTGATTACATGTAATGCCCAGATACCCTTGGTGGGACAGCGATTACAGGAAATGCCCAGATACCCCTGTTGGGACAGTGATTACAGGTAATGCCCAGATACCCCTGGTGGGACAATGATTACAGGTAATGCCAAGATACCCCTGGTGGGACAGTGATTACAGGAAATGCCCAGATACCCCTCGTGGGACAGTGATTAGAGGTAATGCCCAGATACCCCTGGTGGGACAGTGATTACAGGTAATGCCTGAATATCCCTCATGTGAAGGTGATTACAGGTAATGCCCAGATACGCCTGGTGGGACAGTGAATACAGGTAATGCCCGGATACCCCTGGTGCGACAGTGAATACAGGTAATGCCCAGGTACCCCTGGTGGGACAGTGTTTACAGGTAATGCCAAGATACCCCTGGTGGGGCAGTGATTACAGGAAATGCCCAGATACCCCTGTTGGGACAGTGATTACAGGTAATGCCCAGATACCCCTGGTGGGACGGCGATTACAGGTAATGTCCGGATACACCTGGTGGGACAGTGAATACAGGTAATGCCCAGATACCCCTGGTGGGACAGTGATTACAGGTAATGCCAAGATACCCCTGGTGGGACAGTGATTACAGGAAATGCCCAGATACCCCTGTTGGGACAGTGATTACAGGTAATGCCCACATACCCCTGATGGGACGGTGATTACAGGTAATGTCTGGATACACCTGGTGGGACAGTGATTACAGGAAATGCCCAGATACCCCTGGTGGGACGGTGATTACAGGTAATGCCCAGATACCCTTGGTGGGATAGTGATTACTGGTAATGCCCGGACACCCCTCAGGTTAAGTTGATTACAGGCAATGCCTGGATACCCCTGGTGGGACAGTGATTACAGGTAATGCCCAGATACCCCTGGTGGGACAGTGATTACAGGTAATGCCTGGATACCCCTCGTGGGACGGTGATTACAGGTAATGCCCAGATACCCCTGGTGGGATGGTGATTGCAGGTAATGCCCAGATACCCCTGGTGGGATGGTGATTACAGGTAATGCCCAGATACCCCTGGTGAGACGGTGATTACAGGTAATGCCCAGATACCCCTGGTGGGATAGTGATTACTGGTAATGCCCGGATACCCCTCATGTGAAGGTGATTACAGGCAATGCCTGGATACCCCTGGTGGGACAGTGATTACAGGAAATGCCCAGATACCCCTGGAGGGACAGTGATTACAGGTAATGCCCAGATACCCCTGGAGGGAAGGTGATTACGGGTAATGTCCAGATACCCCCGGTGGGACGGTGATTACAGGAAAAGCCCAGATACCCTGTGTGGTAAACCACTGTTGTTAGTATTGTTGTTCACTGTTAGTACTGTTGTTCACTCTTGCATATTGTTGTACTTGTCTGTGCATGCCTCAGCTGACTCCGCCCCTGGCTCCACCCTCATGGCTGGGTATAAAGGTCGCTGCTCAGAAGCCTCCAGCCCTTTTGGATACCAGGCAACCACAAGAGGCATGCTCTGTTCTTTGGTAATAAAAGCCTGTTTATTACTTTCTCAATCTCCAGTCTTTTGTAGCAATTGATAGTGCATCAATTTTATTACCAAAGTTAAATGTTGGCTGCGGATGCTGATCAACCGATGGCGCAAAACGCTGAGCAGCAGGCGCTGCTGCGAGCCCTCAGACCAACATGCCTGGACCTAGACCCCCAAGAAGCGGGTTCGTCGACTAAATTCGCACAATGGCTGCGTTGCTTTGAGGCGTATCTGGAAGCCTCGACCGTGACTCTTGATGAAAATAAACTGAAAATCCTGGCCTCGAAGGTGAGCCACCAAGTCTATACTTTAATCCAAGATGCGACGACCTACGCGGCGGCTATCGACCTACTGAAAGGGCAGTATGCACGCCCGGTTAACACGGTCTATGCCAGGCACCTTTTAAGATCTCGCAGACAGCAGCCCGGGGAATCGGTGGAAGCCTTCCTACGGGCACTGCGGGTACTCGGACGCGGCTGCGACTGCAAGGAAGTATCGGCCGCGGCACATGCGGAGGGATTGATACGAGACGCTTTCGTTGCGGGTCTAAGGTCCGACTACTCCCGGCAGAGGCTGCTGGAGAAGGGTGAAATAGACCTGACAAAGGCAGTGTCCCTTGCGCTCTCGCTCGACGCGGCCCACAGAAATATGGACGCTTTCTCCCCTCATCGCCCCGCGCCGTGGACGCCGCAATCTTGGGCCATGGGACCGCCACCTCCGACTGCTGCAGCGATGTCCAAGGCACAAAAATGCTATTTTTGTGGCCAAGCTAAACACCCTAGAGCACGCTGCCCCGCGAAGAATGCTACCTGCTCCGGCTGCGGGAAGAAAGGTCACTACGTTAGCGCCTGCAAAGGGAAGACCGCTAACGCCAGCAGCGCTGCGTGCGAACCGTGGGCGCAGCCATCTTGTCCGCCATCTTGGGCTCCCCCAGCCGCGTGGGGATCGGGACCGTGGGCGCCGCCATTTTGTCCGCCATCTTGGACGCCTCCGACTTCAACCACGGGGGAGCCGGACTCAACCACCGCCTCATCTGACGACCACATCGACTCGCTCGACCATACGCTGGCCTCCGTGACGCTGGACCAATCTCTCCCTCATCAACTGTCCAGGTCCATGATGGATATTACGGTAAACGGCCGCGCCACTACCTGCCTTTTTGACAGCGGGAGCACGGAGAGCTTTATCCACCCCGACACGGTGCGCAGTTACTCTCTCCCGGTCCTGCCGACGCGCCATCGGATCTCTTTGGCTTCCAAAGCCCAGTCAGCGGACGTCGGTGGCTACTGTGTAGTGACCCTTTCAGTAAGGGGCACAGAATACAAAAATTTTAAACTTCTGGTCCTGCCCCATCTCTGCGCTGCCGTTCTACTGGGGTTGGATTTTCAGTGCCACCTTAAGAGTGTCACATTAGCGTATGACGGACCCCTCCCCCCACTCACAGTCTGCAGCCAGCAGCTTTTAAATCGCCCGCCGTGCACCATTTGCAGCCTCTCCACCCTTAAAGTTCCCCCCCCCTCCTTGTTCGCTAACCTCACCCGCGACTGTAAGCCCATCGCTACCAAAAGCAGGCGTTACAGTGTTGGGGATAGGAGCTTCATTAAATCCGAGGTAGCGAGACTCCTGAAGGAAGGGATTATTGAAAGTAGCACCAGCCCATGGCGAGCACAAGTGGTGGTAGTGAAGACTGGCGAAAAACAGCGCCTAGTTATTGACTACAGCCAGACGATCAATCGCTACACCCAACTAGATGCATACCCACTCCCCCGCATATCTGACATGGTCAATCAGATAGCACAATACCGGGTGTTCTCGACGATTGATCTGAAGTCGGCATACCACCAGCTCCCCATCAGGGCTGAGGACCGCCAGTACACAGCTTTTGAAGCTGACGGTCGGCTCTATCACTTTCTCAGAGTTCCCTTCGGCGTCACCAACGGAGTTTCTGTCTTCCAACGGGAGATGGACCGGATGGTTGACCAGAACGCGCTCCAGGCCACTTTCCCATATCTAGACAACGTCACCATCTGCGGCCACGACCAGCAGGACCACGACGTTAATCTAGAGAAATTCCTCCGGACGGCCCAGCGGCTGAATCTCACATACAACAAAGACAAATGTATGTTTCGTACTACGCGCCTCGCTATTCTTGGCTGCGTAGTGGAGAACGGAGTCATCGGCCCAGACCCCGATAGAATGCGCCCCCTTATGGAGCTCCCCCTCCCCCACTGCCAGAAAGCACTGAAGAGATGCCTGGGGTTTTTCTCTTACTATGCTCAGTGGGTGCCCAACTATGCGGATAAAGCCCGACCCCTCATCAAGTCCGCCTCCTTCCCCCTGACAGCAGAGGCCTGTGCAGCCTTCACTCTCATAAAAGGAGACATTGCGAAGGCCACAATGCACGCTGTGGATGAGTCCCTTCCTTTTCAAGTGGAGAGCGACGCATCCGACTTTGCCCTAGCTGCAACCCTTAACCAGGCGGGGAGACCCGTGGCCTTTTTCTCAAGGACCCTCCAGGGCCCCGAGATTCGACACTCCTCTGTCGAAAAGGAGGCCCAGGCCATTGTGGAAGCCGTGCGACATTGGCGGCATTACCTGGCCGGAAAACGATTTACCCTGCTCACTGACCAGCGTTCAGTGGCTTTTATGTTTCATAATAAGCAGCGGGGCAAAATCAAGAATGACAAGATCTTAAGGTGGAGAATCGAACTCTCCACCTACAATTACGATATCTTGTACCGGCCCGGGAAACTCAATGAGCCCCCAGATGCCCTATCACGTGGTACGTGCGCCAACGCGCAGGTTGATAGGCTACAGACCCTCCACAATGACCTCTGCCACCCGGGGGTCACCAGGTTCTTCCATTTTATCAAATCCCGTAACCTGCCCTACTCCATCGAGGAGGTCAGGACCATGACCAGGAACTGCCAGATCTGTGCCGAGTGCAAGCCGCATTTTTATAGGCCAGACAGAGCGAGCCTGATCAAAGCCACGCGCCCCTTCGAGCGGCTGAGCATCGATTTTAAAGGGCCCCTCCCCTCCTCTGACCGCAATGTGTACTTCCTCAATATAATTGATGAGTACTCCCGTTTCCCGTTTGCCATCCCTTGCTCGGACATGACCAGTACCACGGTCATTAAATGTCTGAATGACCTCTTCGCCTTGTTCGGTTTCCCTAGCTATATCCATAGCGACAGGGGCTCATCTTTTATGAGCGACGAACTTCGGCAGTACCTGCTCGCGAGAGGCATTGCTACAAGCAGGACCACCAGCTACAACCCCCGGGGTAACGGCCAGGTGGAAAGGGAGAATGCGACAGTCTGGAAGGCAGTCCTTTTAAACTTAAAATCTAAGGGCCTTCCGACCTCCCGCTGGCAGGAGGTCCTCCCTGCGGCGCTCCATTCCATTCGGTCGCTGCTCTGTACACCCACCAATGCCACTCCTCACGAGAGAATGTTCTCCTTCCCCAGGAAGTCCACGTCGGGGATTTCGCTACCAACATGGCTGACTTCTCCAGGTCCCGTCCTACTGCGGAAGCACGTGAGGACCCATAAGGCGGACCCCCTGGTCGAGAGGGTGAGCCTCCTCCACGCCAACCCGCAGTATGCTTACGTGGTGTACCCGGACGGGCGGGAGGACACAGTCTCCATTCGAGACCTCGCACCTGCAGGTGCTCCTGAAACACCCTCTTCGCCACCCACCGCTACTCCTGCCTACCCCCAGGACACAGTCCCCGCACGAGACCTCGCACCTTCGGGTGCCTCTGAGAGACCACCATTGCTACCTCCCATTACCCATGCTCTGACCCCTGTAGACGGCATGCAGCAGCCCCAGGGTCCGCCACCTGCTACACCTCCTCTGAACGAGACACCGGGTTCACCATTGGATGCTGCACCATCACCGCCGCTGCTGCGACGCTCAGGACGGCTTACAAGGCCTCCTGATAGACTTCAGTACACGAATTTTTAGTGCACTTCACCCCGCCGGACTCAATTCTAAACAAGGGGTGAATGTGGTAAACCACTGTTGTTAGTATTGTTGTTCACTGTTAGTACTGTTGTTCACTCTTGCATATTGTTGTACTTGTCTGTGCATGCCTCAGCTGACTCCGCCCCTGGCTCCACCCTCATGGCTGGGTATAAAGGTCGCTGCTCAGAAGCCTCCAGCCCTTTTGGATACCAGGCAACCACAAGAGGCATGCTCTGTTCTTTGGTAATAAAAGCCTGTTTATTACTTTCTCAATCTCCAGTCTTTTGTAGCAATTGATAGTGCATCACCCTGGTGGGACAGTGATTACAGGTAATGCCCAGATACCCCTGGTGGGACGGTGATTACAGGTAATGCCCAGATAACCCTGGAGGGACAGTGATTACAGGTAATGCCCAGATAACCCTGGAGGGACAGTGATTACAGGTAATGCCCAGATACCCCTGGTGGTACAGTGATTACAGGTAATGCCTGGATACCCCTGGTGTGAAGGTGATTACAGGCAATGCCTGGATACCCCTGGTGGGACAATGATTACAGGTAATGCCCAGATACCCCTGGTGGGACGGTGATTACAGGTAATGCCCAGATAATCCTGGTGGGACGGTGATTACAAGTAATGCCCAGACAACCCTGGAGGGACAGTGATTACAGGTAATGCCCAGATACCCCTGGTGGGATAGTGATTACTGGTAATGCCTGGATACCCCTGGTGTGAAGGTGATTACAGGTAATGCCCAGATACCCCTGGTGGGATAGTGATTACTGGTAATGCCTGGATACCCCTGGTGTGAAGGTGATTACAGGCAATGCCTGGATACCCCTGGTGGGACAATGATTACAGGTAATGCCCAGATACCCCTGGAGGGACAGTGATTACAGGTAATGCCCAGATACCCCTGGTGGGACGGTGGTTACAGGTAATGCCCAGATACCGCTGGTGGGATGGTGATTACCGGTAATGTCTGGATACTGCTGCTGGGACAGTGATTGCAGGTAATGCCCAGATACCCTGGTGGGACAGTGATTGCAGGTAATGCCCAGATACCCCTGGTGGGACAGTGATTACAGGTAATGCCCAGATACCCCTGGTGGGACGGTGATTACAGGTAAAGCCCGGATACCCCTGTTGTGAAGGTGATTACTGGTAATGCCCGGATACCCCTGGTGTGAAGGTGATTACAGGCAATGCCTGGATACCCCTGGTGGGACAATGATTACAGGTAATGCCCAGATACCCCTAGAGGGACAGTGATTACAGGTAATGCCCAGATACCCCTGGTGGGACGGTGATTACAGGTAATGCCCGGATACCGCTGGTGGGATGGTGATTACCGGTAATGTCTGGATACCCCTGCTGGGACAGTGATTGCAGGTAATGCCCAGATACCCCTGGTGGGACAGTGATTGCAGGTAATGCCCAGATACCCCTGGTGGGACGGTGATTACAGGTAATGCCCAGATACCTCTGGTGGGACGTTGATTACAGGTAAGGCCCGATACCCCCGGCTCTCTGTGGAATGAGGCCCGCTGACAGCCCCAGGGCTTTCCTGAGACGGTTGTGTGCTGTCCCCACCCACCCGTGGAATATGGCCCTCCTGCCTGGTGCACAGCGAGTCAGCCACAGATTATGAGGCTGCAGCCCATCGAGGACCGAGCATTTGGGCGGCAGCTCACCAGCCCCACTTCCACACCTGTGGGGTCCGAAGAATGGAGGAGAGGCTGCCGAGACTGCAGCAGCGAAATCAGCCCAAGGCAATAATTAAGCGGTAGCTGTCACTGCTGACAGAGGCAGGACAGAACCAGTGCCCTCAGCCCCTGTACATTTATAGCACAGCACTGTCTATCTGATGCCAGCGAGTGGCGGCATTGACTGACAATGGGGAATATGACACTGATCTCCACACACCCATCACTGTGTTACAAAAACATTTTAAAAGACTTGCATTTCTATACCAGCGTTCAGCACCTCAGGACGTCCCAAAGCACTTCACAGCCAATGAAGTACTTTTTGAAGTGCAGTCACTGTTCTAATGCAGGAAACACGGCAGCCAGTTAGCGCACAGCAAGCTCCCACAAACAGCAATGTGATATGGCAAGATAATCTGTTTTTTCAGTCCTTTTGATTAAGGGATAAATATTGGCCCAGGACACCAGGGAGAATGACCATGCTCACCTTCGAATAGTGGCCGTGGGATCATTTACATCCACCTGAGAGAGCAGTTTAATGTCTCATCCGAAACACGCACCTCCTACAGTGCGGCGCTCCCTCCCTCCCGACAGTGCGGTGCTCCCTCAGTACTACCTCTCTGATAGTGCAGCGATCCCTCAGTACTGCCCCTCCGACAGTGCAGCGCTCCCTCAGTACTGACCCTCTGACAGTGCAGCGCTCCCTCGGTACTGCCCCTCCAACAGTGCAGCGCTCCCTCAGTACTGACCCTCCGAAAGTGCGGCGCTCCCTCAGTATTGCCCCTCCGACAGTGCAGCGCTCCCTCAGTACTGCCCCTCCAACAGTGCAGCGTTCCCTCAGTACTGACCCTCCGAAAGTGCGGCGCTCCCTCAGTATTGCCCCTCCGACAGTGCGGCGCTCCATCAGTACTGCCCCTCCGACAGTGCAGTGCTGCCTCAGTACCGTCCCTCCGATAGTGCGGCACTCCCTCAGTCCTGCCCCTCCGACAGTGCGGCGCTCCCTCAGTCCTGCCCCTCCGACAGTGCAGCGCTCCCTCAGTACTGCCCCTCCGACAGTGCAGCACTCCCTCAGTCCTGCCCCTCCGACAGTGCAGCGCTCCCTCAATACTGCCCCTCCGACAGTGCAGCGCTCCCTCAGCAATGCCCCTCCAACAGTGCAGCGCTCCCTCAGTACTGCCCCTCCGACACTGTGGTGCTCCCTCAGTACTGCCCCTCCGACAGTGCGGCGCTCCCTCAGTACTGCCCCTCCGACAGTGTGGTGCTCCCTCAGTACTGCCCCTCCGACAGTGCGGCGATCCCTCAGTACTGCCCCTCCGACAGTGCAGCGCTCCCTCAGTACTGCCCCTCCGACAGTGCGGCGCTCCCCCAGTACCGCCCCTCCGATAGTGCGGCACTCCCTCAGTCCTGCCCCTCCAACAGTGCAGTGCTCCCTCAGTACTGCCCCTCCGACCGTGCGGCGCTGCCTCAGTACCGCCCCTCTGACAGTGCGCCGCTCCCTCAGTACTGCACTGGAGTGTCAGCCAGGACCATTCTGCACTGTGACTGCCCTGGTTACGGCAGGGAGGACGCCTGACCCTTGGCCTGACGAAACTCGCTGACTGCTCGGTACATAACCCGGTTATCTTATTCATATCTCTCTCGGCATCAATCTCCAACAGATCCTGTAGTGCCAAGCTTTCCTACAAAAGGAGGTTGAAAGTCCAAATATGTCCAATTCTGGGCACCGCACTTTAGGAAAGATGTGAAGGCCTTTGAGAGGGTGCAGCAAAGATTTACGAGAATGATTCCAGGATTGAGGGACTTCAGTTACATTGACAGACTGGAGAAGCTGGGGTTGTTCTCCTTGGAGCAGAAAAGATTGAGGGGAGATTTGATGGAGGTGCTCAAAATCATGAGGGGTCTGGACAGAGTAGAGAGTGACAAACTGTTCCCATTGGCAGAAGGGTAGAGAATCAGAGGACACAGATTTAAGTTGATTTGCAAAAGAACCAAAGGTGACATAAGAAAAAACTTTTTTACGCAGCAAGGAGGAAAAATTCAGTTGTCTGCGCCTCCCGTTAGCGCCTTAAGAGGGCGCTAATGGGCCGCAGAGCAACTAGCGCCCGGGCGCGGCGATGTTTGCATCACTCGCATAATTAACCAGACATTTTGTGGCGGCGCTAAACACTACCGCCACGATCTCCTGCGCCGGTAGATCGTGCTGTCAGTCGAGTGCGCAACGCCCCGGTAGCACCCCGGACCGGATATTGAGTGGCGCCCCCTGGCTTACCACCTGCCGCTAGCAACGACAGGTTGAGGGGAGCGTTTTGCAGTCGGGAAGGGACTGGGGGGGCGCTATTTAAAGGCGACCGCTTCTGCCTTTTTTGTTGGTGACATTTTTGCACCACGCATTCTGAGAGAGAGAGAGAGAGACTTCTGGAGATTCAACGTGGTGTGAAGGAGTTTTGCATACTGAGCAGCCCTTTGCAGGTTCATTTTGATTTGCCCTTCCTTGTATCGATTTAGAAGAGCCTGTGGGGGCTGCACTCTGAGCTCTTTCCCTGGGCCTCTCCATTGTTCTTTCCAGCAGATTTGATGCACAGCTCTCTCCAGGCCGAGATTCAAGGCTGCAATGAGCAGGATGTGGATGGAGAGCAAGATCGACCCTCCCCTTTAAGATAAAAACAGAAAAATGCTGGAGAAACTCAGCAGGTCAAGCAGCATCTGTGAAGAGAGAAACAGAGTTAATGTTTCAGGTCGATGACCATTCATCAGAACTGGTCGGCGCCAGTGTGTCTGTGGTCCATTGCTGACTGACATCACATGAGCTTCGCCAGCGCTGAGGTAGCGCCTCACTCCTCCGTCTATGCGCCTTAAGACAGGTGTGAAGCACATGATTTCGCGCTCCAATCACCCCCTGGGGCGATAAAAGCCAAGTTTGCCATCAGAGGCGATAATTAGCGCCAGGCGCTAAACTTTGCGCACGGCCGCTAATGGCGCCCCAAACGGGGCGATACTGAATTTTGCCCCCCAAATGTTTAAGATCTGGAATGCACCGCCTGACAGGGTGGTGGAGGCAGACTCAATCATGGCTTTCAAAAGGGAGCTGGATAAGTTTCTGAAAGAAAGAAATTTGCAGGGCTAAGTGAAAAGGCGGGGGAGTGGGACTAGCTGAAGTGCTCTTGCAGAGAGCCGGCACAGGCTCGATGGGCAGAATGGCCTTCTTCCATGCTGTAACCATTCTATTATCCTAAATGGCCTCTGTTGGATTGCACTTCCCCTCCAGGTTAATCACCCTCTCAAAGAGCAGCGGGAAGTTTATAAGGAATGGCCTCTCCTTCCAATCCCATACTGCAAGCTCACCATCATACACATGCTCTTTAAATCTTCACTCATCAGACCAAAGATGCCCTGATTAAAAACACATCTATTAAAATAGAGGAAAATTGGTTTTGATCAATGCATTCACACCTACCTATATGTTCCACACCTGACCACAGCACACTCATTCGTCTTAGTTAGTGGGGGTGGTCCCCACAATAAAATATCCAGCCAACCTTGTCTGGGTTCAACACAGAATATGGTGATTTGGGCATGGTACAGGCAACTGGTGGATAGGGACCGTACTCCAGTAACAGGGAGTGCCCAGGGATTGTACCCCAGTAACAGGGAGTGCCCAGGGACTGTACCCCAGCAACAGGGAGAGTCCAGGGACTGTACCCCAGTAACAGGGAGTGCCCAGGGACCGTACCCCAGTAACAGGGAGTGCCCAGGGACAGTACCCCAGTAACAGGGAGTGCCCAGGGACCGTACCCCAGTAACAGGGAGTGCCCAGGGACTGTACCGCAGTAACAGGGAGTGCCCAGGGACTGTACCCCAGTAACAGGGAGTGCCCAGGGACTGTACCCCAGTGACAGGGAGTGCCCACGGACTGTACCACAGTAAAAGGGAGTGCCCAGGGACCGTACCCCTGTAACAGGGAGTGCCCAGGGACCGCAACCCAGTAACAGGGAGTGCCCACGGACTGTGCACCAGTAAAAGGGAGTGCCCAGGGTCCATACCCCTGTAACAGGGTGTGCCCAGGGTCTGTACCCCAGTAACAGGGAGTGCCCAGGCACCGAACCCCAGTAAGAGAGTGCCCAGGGACTGAACCCCAGTAACAGGGAGTGCCCAGGGACTGTACCCCAGTAAAAGGGAGTGCCCAGGGACTGTACCCCATTAACAGGGAGTGCGCAGGACTGTACCCCAGTAACAGGGAGTGCCCAGGGACTGTACCCCAGTAACAGAGAGTGCCCAGGGACTGTACCCCAGTAACTGGGAGAGCCCAGAGACTGTACCCCAGTAACAGGGAGTGCCCAGGGTCTGTACCACAGTAACAGGGAGAGCCCAGGGACTGTACCCCAGTAACAGGGAATGCCAGGGACTGTATCCCAGTAAAAGGGAGTGCCCAGGGTCTGTACCCCAGTAACCGGGAGTGCCCAGAGACTGTACCCCAGTAACAGGGAGTGCCCAGGGACTGTACCCCAGTAATAGACAGTGCCCAGGGACTGTACCCCAGTAACAGGAAGTGCGAGGGGACTGTAACCCAGTAACAGGGCGTGCCCAGGCACCGTACCCCAGTAACAGGGAGTGCCCAGGCACCGTACCCCAGTAATAGGCAGTGCCCAGGGACATTACCCCAGTAACAGGGAGTGCCCAGGGACCGTACTCCAGTAACAGGGTGTCCCCAGGGACTGTACCCCAGTAACAGGGAGTGCCCAGGGACTGTACCCCAGTAACAGGGAGTGCCCAGGGACTGTACCCCAGTAATAGGGAGTGCCCAGGGACTGTACCGGAGTAACATGGAGTGCCCAGGGACTGTACCCCAGTAACATGGAGTGCCCAGGGGCTGTACCCGAGTAACAGGGAATGCCCAGGCACTGTACCCCAGAAACAGGGAGTGCCCAGGGACGGTACCCCAGTAACAGGGAGTGCCAGGGGACTGTACCCCAGTAACAGGGAATGCCCAGGGACTGAACCCCAGTAAAAGTGAGTGCCCAGGGACTGCACCCCAGTAACAGGGAGGGCCCAGGGACTGTACCCCAGTAATAGGGAGTGCCCAGGGACTGTACCCCAGTAACAGGGAGTGCCAGTGGACTGTACCCCAGTAACAGTAAGTGCCCAGGGACGGTACCCCAGTAACAGGGAATACCAGGGGACTGTACCCCAGTAACAGAGAGTGCCCAGGGACTGTACCCCAGTAAGAGGGAGTGCAAGGGGACTGTAACCCAGTAACAGGGAATGCCCAGGGACTGTACCCAAATAACAGGGAATGCCCAGGGACTGTACCCCAGTAACAGGGTGTGCCAGGGGACTGTACCCCAGTAACAGGGAGTGCCCAGGGACTGTACCCCAGTAACAGGGAATGCCCAGGGACTGTACCCCAGTAACAGGGAATGCCCAGGACTGTACCCCAGTAACATGGAGTGCCCAGGGACTGTGCCCCAGTAACAGGGAGTGCCCAGGGCCTGTACCCCAGTAACAGGGAGTCCACAGTGACTGTACCCCAGTAACAGGGAGAGCCCAAGGACCGTACCCCTGTAACAGGGTTTGCCCAGAGACTGTACCCCAGTAACAGGGAGTGCCCAGGGACTGTACCCCAGTAACAGAGAGTGCCAGGGGGCTGTACCCCAGTAACAGGTAGTGCCCAGGGACTGCAACCCAGTAACAGGGAGTGCCCAGGGATTGGTTCCCAGTAACAGGGAGTGCCCAGGGAGTGTACCCCAGGAACAGGGAGTGCTCAGGGACTGTACCCCAGTAACAGGGAGTGCCCAGGGACTGTACCCCAGTAACAGAGATGCCCAGGGACTGTACCCCATTAACAGGGAGTGCCCAGGGACTGTACCCCAGTAACAGGGAGTGCCCAGTGACTGTACCCCAGTAACAGGGAGTGCCCATGGACTGTATCCCAGTAACAGGGACTGCCCAGGGAGCGTAATCCAGTCACAGGGAGTGCCCAGGGACTGTACCCCAGTAACAGGGGGTGCGCAGGGACTGTACCCCAGTAACAGGGAGTGCCCAGGGACTGTACCCGAGTAACAGGGAGTGCCCGGGCACTGTACCCCAGTAACAACGAGTGCCCAGGGACTGTACCCCAGTAACAGGGAGTGCCCAGGAACTGTACCGCAGTAACAGGGAGTGCCCAGGGACGGTACCCCAGTAACAGGCAGTGCCAGGGGACTGTACCCCAGTAACAGGGAGTGCCCAGGGACTGTACCCCAGTAACAAGGAATGCCCAGGGACTGTACCCCAGTAGCAGGGAATGCCCAGGACTGTATCCCAGTAACAAGAAGTGCCCAGAGACTGTACACCAGTAACAGGGAGTGCCGAGGGCCTGTACCCCAGTAACAGGGAGTGACCGGGGACTGTACCCCAGTAACAGGGAGAGCCCAGTGACTGTACCCCTGTAACAGGGAGTGCCCAGGGACCGTACCCCTGTAACAGGGATTGCCCAGGGACTGTGCCCCAGTAACAGGGAGTGCCCAGGGACTGTAACCCAGTAACAGAGAGTGCCAGGGGGCTGTACCCCAGTAACAGGGAGTGCCCAGGGACTGTAACACAGTAACAGGGAGTGCCCAGGGACTGTACCCCAGTAACAGGGACTGCCCAGGGACTGTACCCTGTAACAGAGAGTGCCCAGGGACTGTACCCCAGTAACAGGGAGTCCCCAGGGACTGTACCCCAGCAACAGAGTGTGCCCAGGGACTGTACCCCAGTAACAGGGAGTGCCCAGGGACTGTACACAAGTAACAGGGAGTGCCCAGTGACTGTACCCCAGTAACAGGGAGTGCCCAGGGACTGTACCCCAGTAACAGGGAGAGGCAATGGACTGTACCCCAGTAACAGGGAGTGCCCAGGAAGCGTAACCCAGTAACAGGGAGTGCCCAGGGACTGTACCCCAGTAACAGAGTGTGCACAGGAACTGTACCCCAGTAACAGGGAGTGCCCAGGGACTGTACCCCAGTAACAGGGAGTGCCTGGGCACCGTACCCCAGTAACAGGTTGTGCCCAGGGACTGTACCCCAGTAACAGGGTGTGCCCAGGAAATGTACCCCAGTAACAGGGAGTGCCCAGAGACCGTTCCCCAGAAACAGGGTGCGCCCAGGGACTGTAACCTGTAACATGGAGTGCCCAGGACTGTTCCTCAGTAACAGGGAGTGCCCGGGCACTGTACCCCAGTAACAGGGAGTGCCCAGGGAGCCTACCCCAGGAACAGGGAGTGCCCAGGGACTGTACCCCAGTAACAGGCAGTGCCCAGGGACTGTACCCCAGTAACACAGAGTGCCCTGGGACCGTACCCCATTAACAGGGAGTGCCATGGGACCGTACCCCAGTAACAGGGAGTGCCCAGGCACCGTAACCCAGTAACAGGGAGAGCCCAGGGACTGTACCCCAGTAACAGGGAGTGCCCGGGGACTGTACCCCAGTAACAGGGTGTGCCCAGCGACTGTATCCCAGTAACAGTGATTGCCCGTGGACTGTACCCCAGTAACAGGGAGTGCCCAGGTACTGTATTCCTGTAACAGGGAGTGCCCAGGGACTGTACTCCAGTAACAGAGAGTGCCCAGGGACTGTACCCCAGTAACAGGGAGCGCCCAGGACTGTACCCCAGTAACAGGGAGTGCCCAGGGACTGTACTCCAATAACAGGGTGTGCCCAGGACCGTACCTCAGTAACAGGGAGTGCCCAGGGTCTGTACCCCAGTAACAGGGAGTGCCCGGGGACTGTACCCCAGTAACAGGGAGTGCCCAGGGACCATTCCCCAGTAATAGGCAGTGCCCAGGGACTGTACCCCAGTAACAGGGAGAGCCCAGGGACTGTACCCCAGTAACAGGGTGTGCCCAGGGCTGTACCCCAGTAACAGGGAGTGCCCAGGACTGTACCCCAGTAACAGGGAGTGCCCAGGGACTGTACCGCAGTAACAGGGAGTGCCCAGGTACTGTACCCCAGTAACATGGAGTGCCCGGGGACTGTACCCCAATAACAGTGAGTACCCGGGGACTGTACCCCAGTAACAGGGAGTACCCAGGGACCGTACCCCAGTAACAGGGAGTGGCCGGGGACTGTACCCCAGTAACAGGGAGTGCCCGGGGACTGTACCCCAGTAACATGGAGTGTGTTGCTTTTCATTGTGCGTTTGTGAGCGGTTTAAACAATCAATAGAAATAATATTACTGCAAAATCCAGGAGACCGCAGATTCCGAAACTATTGGAGCAGAGAAGGAGGCCATTCAGCCAATCGGACCTGTGCTTGCAGTGTAACGGTGCTATCCAGTTAGTCCCCCTCCCCGCTCCTTTCCTCAAACCCTGTTAAATCTTTCTTCTATATATATTTCTAACCTTCCCTTTTGAAAGTGAATAGGGAATCTGTAATGATTTCAAATTGATACCCTCTAGTTACCGACAGACCAACCTGTGGGAATTCTTACTCTTGATTTATTTGATCAGATCTGCTCACCCTTTTGACCAGTTCTGTCAGGGAGCAAGAATCGGAATTGGGAGATATTCGGGGAGGTGACGAACGAGGATTTTGACGGTGGTGCGGGAGGTCGTGGTACAGAGGGGAAGGGGTTTACAGGGGAGCTCCTGAGTGTGGGGAAATGATAGTTGAGGTCTCGGTGCCGCGGTGGTGGAAGTGGAGGAAGGAGTGTGTGGGTGGGGTATAGGGTAGGGGGAGTAGCTTGAGGTTGGAGAGTGATTGGTGGGGTAGGACTGGAGGTGTAGCAATCGGGGCTTGAGCTGAATGTTAAGGGAGTTGGGCAGTAGGTGAGTGTTGGAGGAAGGACTGGAGGAGAAGGGGTAGGGGAGGTGCTGGAGGTGTAGAGATCAGCGGTATGGCTAGAGTGTTTGGGCTAGGGGTGTACAGGTGAGTGTTGGGCTGGAGTATACAGGTGAGGGGTGTGCTGGGGTGTACAGGTGAGGGGTGGGCTGGGGTGTACAGGTGAGGGTTGGGCTGCGGTGTATAGGTGAGTGGTGGGCTGGGGTGTACAGGTGAGGGGTGGGCTGGGGTGTACAGGTGAGGGGTGGGCTGGGGTGTAGAGGTGAGTGTTGGGCTGGGGTGTACAGGAGAGGGTTGGGCTGTGGTGTACAGGTGAGGGGTGGGCTGGGGTGTAGAGGTGAGGGGTGGGCTGGGGTATACAGGTGAGGGGTGGACTGGGGTGTACTGGTGAGGGGTGGTCTGCGGGTGTACAGGTGAGGGGTGGGCTGGGTGTGTACAGGTGAAGGGTGGGCTGGGGGTGTACAGGTGAGTGGTGGGCTGGGGTATACAGGTGAGGGGTGGGCTGGGGGTGTACAGGTGAGGGGTGGGCTGGGGTGTACAGGTGAGTGTTGGGCTGGGGTGTACAGGTGATGGGTGGGCTGGGGTTTACAGGTGAGGGGTGGGCTGGGGTGTACAGGTGAGGGTTGGGCTGGGGTGTACAGGTGAGTGTTGGGCTGGGCTATACAGGTGAGTATTGGGCTGGGGTGTACAGGTGAGCGTTGGGCTGGTGTGTGAAGGTGAGGGTTGGGCTGGGGTGTACAGGTGAGGGTGGGCTGGGGTGTACAGGTGAGGGGCGGGCTGGGGTGTACAGGTGAGGGTTGGGCTTTGGGTGTACAGGTGAGTGGTGGGCTGGGGTGTACAGGTGAGGGATGGCCTGGGGTTTACAGGTGAGGGTTGGGTTGGGGTGTACAGGTGTGGGTTGGGCTGGGGTGTATAAGTGAGGGTTGGGCTGGGGTGTACAGGTGAGGGGTGGGCTGGGGTGTACAGGTGAGGGTTGGGCTGTGGTGTACAGGTGAGGGGCGGGCTGGGGTGTACTGGTGAGGAGCGGGCTGGGGGGTACAGGTGAGGGTTGGGCTGCGGGTGTACAGGTCAGTGGTGGGCTGGGGTGTACAGGTGAGGGGTGGGATGGGGTTTACAGGTGAGGGTTGGTCTGGGGGTGTACTGGTGGGGGTTGGGCTGGGGGTGTACAGGTGAGGGCTGGGCGGGGCTGTACAGGTGAGGGTTGGGCTGCGGGTTTACAGTTGAGTGGTGGGCTGGGGTGTACAGGAGAGTGCTGGGCTTGGGTGTTCTGGTGAGGGATGGGCTGGGGTGTACAGGTGAGGGTTGGGCTGGGGTGTACATGTGAGGGTTGGGCTGGGGTGTACAGGTGAGTGTTGGGCTGGGGTGTACAGGTGAGGGGTGGGCTGGGGTGTACAGGTGAGGGTTGGGCTGAAGTGTACAGGTGACGGTTGGGCTGGGATATACAGGTGAGTCCTGGGCTGGGGTGTACAGGTGAGGGTTGGGCTGAGGTGTACAGGTGAAGGGTGGGCTGGGGTATACAGTTGAGGTTTGGGCTGTGGTGTACAGGTGAGGGGTGGGCTGGGGTATACAGGTGAGTGCTGGGCTGAGGGTGGATAGGTGAGGGTTCAGCTGGGATGTACAGGTGAGGAGTGGGCTGGGGGTGTACAGGTGAGGGTTGGGCTGGGGTGTACAGGTGAAGGGTGGGCTGGGGTGTACAGGTCAGGGTTGGGCTGGTGTGTACAGGTGAGGGTTGGTCTCTGGGTGTACAGGTGAGGGGTGGGCTAGGGATGTACAGGTGAGGGTTGGGCTGGGGTATACAGGTGAGGCCTGGGCTGGGCTTTGCAGGTGAGGGTTGGGCTGGGGTGTACATGTGAGGGCTGGGCTGGGGTATACAGGTGAGGGGTGGGCTGGGGTGTACAGGTGAGTGTTGGGCTGGGGGTATACAGGTGAGTGGTGGGCTGTGGGTATACAGGTGAGGGTTGGGCTGGGGGTTAACAGGTGAGGGTAGGGCTGGGGTGTACAGGTGAGGGGTGGTCTGGGGTGTGCTGGTGGGTGTTGGGCTGGTGTGTACAGGCGAAGGTTGGGCTGGGGGTGTACAGGTGAGGGGTGGGCTGTGGTGTATAGGTGAGGGTTGGGCTGGGAGTGTACAGGTGAGGGGTGGGCTGCGGGTGTACAGGTGAGGGGTGGGCTGGGGTGTACAGGTGAAGGTTGGGCTGGGGGTGTAGAGATTAGGGGTGGGCTGTGGGTGTAAATGTGAGGTCTGGGCTGCAGGTATACAGGTGAGGGTTGGGATGGGGTGTACAGTTGAGGGGCGTACCTAGAATGGATTTTAAAGCTGGTGGGCTGGGGAAGGTCAGGGTGTGGAAACGACTGTTAGCGGAGTTGGACTGTGGGTGGTGTGTGATTGTGGTAGGTCTGTTTGCCATGCAGAGAACTAAACCCACACGCTCTGCACCTCGTTTAAAATAGCTCAAGGTCAGGATTTTCCTATTGATTTTATGTGTTGTACAAAGCGTTAGTTTCGAGTCAGTTAGTGCAGCGTTTGAAGGACAGAAGGTCATTTCCTGAATGCAAATATCGAGTGAGAATAGTGCTGTAAATGGGACCGCCTGACTCCCGCTCACTCCAGCTCACCCAGCACTCTCCAGCCCACTCCAGCTCACTCATAAGAACATAAGAATTCGGAAGAGGAGTAGGGCAGACGGCCCCTCGAGCCTGTTCACCAATTCAATAAGATCATGGCTGATCATCATCACTTTTGCACTCTCCCGCACTCTCCAGCACCCTCACATGCACTCCTGCTCGCCCCCCCGACTCGCCCGCTCACTCCCACACTCACTCCCGCTCTCCCGCTCACTCCCACACTCACTCCAGCCCTCCCACTCACTCCCACAATTACTCCAGCTCTCCCACTCACTCCAGCAATCACTCCAGCTCTCCCACTCACTCCCACACTCACTCCAGCTCTCCCGCTCACTCCCCAACTCACTCCAGCTCTCACGCTCACTCCCACACACACTCCAGCTCTCCCACTCACTCCCACAGTCACTCCAGCTCTCCCGCTCACTCCCCCACTCACTCTAGCTCTCCCGCTCACTCCCACACGCACTCCAGCTCTCCCGCTCTCTCCCGCACTCACTCCATCTCTCCTGCTCACTCCCACACTCACTCCAGCTCCCCCGCACACTCCCACACTCACTCCAGCTCTCCCGCTCACTCCCATACTCACTCCAGCTCTCCCGCTCACGCCCACACTCACTCCAGCTTTCCCGCTCACTCCCACACTCACTCCAGCTCTCCCGCTCACTCCCACACTCACTCCAGCTCTCCCGCTCACTTCCACACTCACTCCAGCTCTCCCGCTCACTCCCACACGCACTCCAGCTCTCCCGCCCACTCCCACACTCACTCCAGCTCTCCCGCTCACTCCCGCACACACTCCAGCTCTCCCACCCACTCCCACACTCACTCCAGCTCTCCCGCTCACTCCCTCACTCACTCCAGCTCTCCCGCTCACTCCCACACTCACTCCAGCTCTCCCGCTCACTCCGACACTCACTCCAGCTCTCCCGCTCACTCCCACACTCACTCCAGCTCTCTCGTTCACTCCCACACTCACTCCAGCTCTCCCGCTCACTCCCACACTCACTCCAGCTCTCCCGCCCACTCCCACACTCACTCCAGCTCTCCCGCTCACTCCCACACTCACTCCAGCTCTCCCGCCCACTCCCACACTCACTCCAGCTCTCCCATTCATCCCACACACGCTCCAGCTCTCCCACTCACTCCCACACTCACTCAAGCTCTCCCGCCACTCCCACACTGACTCCAGCTCTCCCACTCACTCCTGCACTCACTCCAGCTCTCCCGCTCACTCCCACACTCACTCCAGCCCTCCCGCCCACTCCCACACTCACTCCAGCTATCCCGCTCACTCCCACACTCACTCCAGCACTCCCGCTCACTCCCACACTCACTCCAGCTATCCCGCTCACTCCCACACTCACTTCAGCTCTCCAGCTCACTCCCGCACTCACTCCAGATCTCCTGCTCACTCCCACATTCACTCCAGCTCTCCCGCTCACTCCCGCACTCACTCCAACTCTCCCGCTCAATCCCACACTCACTCCAACACTCCAGCTCACTCCCTCACTCACTCCAGCTCTCCTGCTCACTCCCACACTCACTTCAGCTCTCCCGCTCACTCCCGCACTCACTCCAGCTCTTCCGCTCACTCCCACACTCACTCCAGCTCTCCCGCTCACTCCCACACTCACTCCAGCTCTCCCGCTCACTCACGCACTCACTCCAGCTCTGCCGCTCACTCCCACACTCATTCCAGCTCTCCCGCTCACTCCCGCACCCACTCCAGCTCTCCCGCTCACTCCCATACTCACTCCAGATCTCCCGCCTACTCCCGCACTCACTCCAGCTCTCCCGCTCACTCCCACACTCACTCCAGCTCTCCCGCTCACTCCCGCACTCACTCCAGCTCTCCCGCTCACTCCCACACACACTCCAGCCCTCCCGCTCACTCCCACTGTCACTCAAGCTCTCCCGCTCACTCTCACACTCACTCCAGCTCTCCCGCTCACTACCACACTCATTCCAGCTCTCCCGCTCACTCCCGCACACACTCCAGCTCTCCCGCTCACTCCCACACTCACACCCGCTCTCCCACTCACTCCTACTCACTCCAGCTCTCCCGCTCACTCCCACACTCACTCCAGCTCTCCCGCTCACTCCCACACTGACTCCAGCTCTCCCGCTCTCTCCCACACTCACTCCCGCTCTCCCACTCACTCCTACTCAATCCATCTCTCCCGCTCACTCCCACACTCACTCCAGCTCTCCCGCTCACTCCCACACTGACTCCAGCTATCCCGCTCACTCCCACACTCACTCCAGCTCTCCCGCTCACTCCCGCACTCACTCCAGCTCTCCCGCTCACTCCCTCACTCAATCCAGCTCTCCTGCTCAATCCCACACTCACTCCAGCTTTCCTGCTCACTCCCACACTCACTCCAGCTCTCCCGCTCACTCCCACATGCACTCCAGCTCTCCCGCTCACTCCCACTCACTCCAGCTCTCCCACTCACTCCCGCACTCCCCCGCTCGCTCCAGCTCTCCCACTCACTCCCACACTCACTCCAGCTCTCCCGCTCACTCCCACACTCACTCCAGCTCTCCCGCTCACTCCTACACTCACTCCAGCTCTCCCTCTCACTCCCACACTCACTCCAGCTCTCCTGCTCACTCCCACTCACTCCAGCTCTCTCGCTCACTCCCGCACTCACTCCAGCTCTCCCGCTCACTCCTACACTCACTCCAGCTCTCCCTCTCACTCCCACACTCACTCCAGCTCTCCCTCTCACTCCCACACTCACTCCAGCTCTCCCGCTCACTCCCCCTCACTCCAGCTCCCCCGCTCACTCCCGCACTCCCCCGCTCGCTCCAGCTCTCGCTCACTGCCGCACTCCCCCGCTCGCTCCAGCTCTCTCCCATTCTATTGTCATGGGCTCAGTCCTCTGGCGTGGACCCTCCTGACTCACAGGCGATTGAGGGAGGCCCACTGTGCCACGACTCGCACTGAGAGGCTCTGAGTTGCTGCATTATTGGAGGAGTTTGTGAA
Organism: Somniosus microcephalus; assembly: GCF_052327205.1. Taxonomy (NCBI): domain Eukaryota; kingdom Metazoa; phylum Chordata; class Chondrichthyes; order Squaliformes; family Somniosidae; genus Somniosus; species Somniosus microcephalus. Next base: position 11,512,122 of record NW_028225186.1, on the reverse strand, counting down.
TGAAGCTGATCAATAGAATCATCGCTTTCTGACAGAGGGAAGGTCATTGATGAAGCAGCTAAAACTGATGGGCTGAGGTCTTGAACATGTTGTCGCCTCCGATATCCATGCCCATCTTTCCCGCAACTCCATGTTTGAATCTCCCCAATCAGGTTTCCGCCCCTCCCACAGCACTAAAACGGCCCCACAAAGTCACAAATGGCATCCTCTGTGAGTGGGACCATCGTGCACTGTCCCTCCTTGTCCATCTCAACCGGTCTGCAGCCTTTGAGACGGTTGACCACACTATCCTCCTCCAACGTCTCTCCACTCCCGTCCAGCTGGGTGGGAATGCCACTGTAAGATTCGCAAAATTTGAACATTGTCATAAAGGGTGTATTGGCAGAAAAGGCCTTAACTTTAAAGACTGTTTTAAAAGAAGCCCAGAAAAAGGGACACACAAAATGGCCGCCAGACCCCGTGACCAGCTTTTTGGGACACTTTAAAATGGTTCCTGCAGTCCCCAGACAGCCTCTGTGGATTCAGGCCACAGTAAGTTCCGGAAGGCCGTTTCAGAGAAAACGAAACCAGACAGAACCACATATATATGGATTGGATGCGGATCCCGTCAGATTGGCCTGCAGATAAAGGCCATCTAAATGTTTACCCAGACAAATGAAAACAGTTTCAAATTCATCGGGGGAACATCAAGAACCGTTAAAGACATCAAGAGGACATTAAAAACAATACAGGGTCATTCCAGACCAGAGATGACCGTTACCGTCCATCCCAAAGTAGTTTAAAACATAATAACTACCCCGCTGTGCCACAAGCCCGCTAAAAGTTGAACAAAGTCTAACCTTGATCTGGAGGGAGATAAAGGCCTCTTTGAGAAGTATATCTGGGGACCCGGAGTAGCTAAGGAAAAAAAGGGAGAACATCGCCAGCCATCGAAAACGCCAACCCTTTTCGGTAACCATTGAAGAGCATCAGCTTCATCAGTGCAGAGTTCGAGTGAAGGCGACAGAGGATCGAGGTTTGAGAGGGAGATCAAGTCAACATCTAGCCCCGGGGTAACTGTCGGGATATCATCGGCCAACCCCATGACGCTGACGAGACAGGAAGAGACCTATATGAAAATGGTCAAATAGTTGATCTCGCCCACACCGACGTCCAGGCCTGGTGACATCCAGCCTGTCCGAGTCCATCACCTCGACGGAGAGAATAGTATGTCACAGCCCGCTGCGTTCCGCTGACCACGTGGAGACAGGACGCCTGAGAGGATCAAAACGCAGACTTCAAAACCTCTATGTTTCTAACTGGGATTGGTGAGCATGTTTCTGGCCCCTCATAATCTGATCTAGATAGGCTTAGGGTGTGGGCATTTAAGGGGTAATTAATTATAAGTTGTTGTCCCTCGATGTTCCGTGTGTTTCTCCATTTCGTGATGACGTTTGTAAAGTACAATATGCCTGTATATATCTTAGTTGCTACTGTATTATGATTTGTTTTTCCCTCCCATGTACCTTGTTGGCTTGCAGTTTGATTTCTTTCTCTGTGCAATAAAATTTTATTTGGTTTCATTAAACCTGGTCTATAGAGTATTCTCTGCATTGTAGTTCCTGCCTTAAATACCAGTGTATAGAATCTAAGGGGGAGTGGGTCGAACTACTCGAAAGTTTACTGTGCAAGAGAGAGAGGCCTCTGGAGAAAGAGAGAGAGAGAATTCTGCGATCTAAGAAACCCCTTACACCCGCTCCTGGTTCCACCCTTACCAATCCAATCGTAGCCAGAGAATCTCCTGTAATGGCTTCTCTTCCTGCTCCTGCACCGTCACCTCTGGTGTCCCCCGAGGGTCGATCCTTGGCCCCCTGCTATTTCTCATCCACATGCTGCCCCTCGGAAACATCATCCAAAAACACAGTGTCAAGTTCCACATGTGCGCTGACATCACCACCACCTCTCTCGACCTCTACACTGTCTATGATTTGTCATGTTGACATCCAGTTCTGGATGAGCAGAAATTTCCGCCGATTAAATATTGCGAAGACCAAAGCCACTGTCTTTGGTCCACTCCACAAACGCTTTTCAGTAGCTACTGTCTCCAGCCCTGCCCATGGCCACTGTCTGAGGCTGATCCAGACTGTTCGCAACCTCGGCGTCCTAGTCAATCCGAAGGTGAACTTCCGACCACACCTCTAACATTGCCCGACTCCGCCCCTGCCTCAGCATATCAGCTGCTGAAACCCTCATCCATGCCTTTGTTACTTCTAGACTCGCCTATTCCAATGCTCTCTTGGCCGGCCTCCCATCTTCCTTACCTAAGGAAGGATATACATGCACTAGAGGGAGTGCAATGAAGGTTCACGAGATTGATTCCTGGGATGACGGGACTGTCGTATGAGAAGAGATTGAGTAGCCTAGGCCTGTATTCTCTTGAATTCAGAAGAATGAGAGGGGATCTCATTGAAGCTTACACAATTATTACAGGGCTTGCTAGGGTGGATGCTGGGAGAATGTTTCCCTTGGCTGGGGAATCTAGAACCAGGGGCCACAGCCTCAGGATAAATCATAGGCCATTCAGGACTGAGATGAGAAGAAATTTCTTCACACAGAGGTGAATTTTTGGAATTCTCTACCCCAGAGGGCTGTGGAGGCTCAATTTTTGGTTATAATCAAAACAGAAGTCGATAGATTTTTGACAAGTAAAGGCATCAAGGGATATGGCGATAGGGTCGGTGAATGGAGTCGAGGCAGAAGATCAGCCATGATCTCATTGAATGGTGGAGCAAGCTCGAGGGGCCGAATGGCCAACTCTTGCTCCTATTTCTTATGTTCTTATGTTCCACCCTCTTTAAACTTGAGCTCTACCAATTTTGTCCGTATCCTGACACACACAAAGTCCCGCTCACCCACCACCCCCTGCACTCGATGATCTACGTTTCCTCCCAGGCTGGCAATACCTCGATTTTAAAATTCTCATCTTTATGTTAAACTCCCTCTTACCTCCCTATCTCTGTCACCTCCTCCAGCCCTCCGACTCTTGCAAACCTCCCCACTCCAGACCTCCCATCATCCCACTATTGGCGGCCATGCTTTCAGCCGACTAGGGCCCACACTCTGGGATCCCCTCCCTAATTCCCTACGGCTCTCCACCACCCGCTCCTCCTCTAAAACCCACCGCTTTCAACCCAGCCTTTTGTCACCCCTCCTAATATCTTCTTCGACTGGGCTCTGGTCTTTTTTGCCTGTTAACTGCCTGGGGTCGTTTCACTGTGTTCAAAGCCGTTCCTGAAATGGAAGTTCCTATTTTGGAGCCGTGGTGATTCTGGGCAGATCACGAAGTGAGGGCTGGTGAGCAGGACATCGGTAAGCAGGACATTATTAACCAGATTAATGGTGAGCGGTTTATGATTGATGCCACTGCTGATGACTCCTTCCATCACTTCACTGTAGATTGGGAGGGGAATGATGGGAGAGTGATTTATCCGTTTCTTTGTGGATTAGACATACCGGGGCAATCAGCCATGTTGTGGGGTAGATGCCATTACTGGGAGTCCCGGCCTGGATTATGGGCTCACCTCTCTGCAGTGGGGACTTGAACGCCCTCCCTTCTGATGCAGAGGAAATAGTGCTGCCCACTGAACCACGGTTGACACTTGAGTGAATTTATTCAACAACGGATGAAGCGGCAAATGACAAGTCTGGATATAACGCAACCGTGTGTCCTTATCGTAGAATCATCGAAATTTACAGCACAGAAGGAGGCTATTCGGCCCATCTTGTCCATGCCGGCCGACAAAGAGCAATCCACCCTAATCCCACATTCGAGCTCTTGGTCCATAGCCCTGTAGCTTACGGCACTTCAAGTGCAAATCCAAGTACTTCTTAAATGTGATGAGGGTTTCTGCCTCTACCACCAGGGAGGTTATGCTTGAACTGTATAAAACACTAGTTAGGCTGCAGCTAGAATACTGTGTGCAGTTCTGGTCACCACATTTCAGGAAGGATGTGATTGCACTATAAAGGGTGCGGAGGGGATTTACGAGGATGTTGCCTGGGCTGGGGAATTTTTGATATGCGGAAAGATTGGATAGGCTGGGGTTGTTTTCTTTGGAACAGAGGAGGCTGAAGGGAGACCTAATTGAGCTGCATAAAATTATGAGGGGCCCAGATAGAGTGGACAGGAAGGACCTATTTCCCTTAGCAGAAGGGTCAATAACCAGGGGCATAGATTTAAGGTAATTGGCCGGAGGTTGAGAGGGGAGTTGAGGAGAACCTCTTTCACCCAGAGGGTGGTAGGGTCTGGAACACACTGAGTCACGCATCGTCAGTTCAATCGGTGGGGGAACTCGTTGGATATAGATAGCACAGGCGCCGATCTATTTAAGCACAAAGTGGTGATCGCATTCCTATTTAGGCCATGATTTCTGCATTAAACGGGGCCCATTTGCCGGGGAAATTGGGTTATGACAGACCAAATCCAATTCTTGTTTATACAGTTCACTAATTCTAGTTTATATCAGAAAAATCTTGTGGAAATAATTTTTGCATAAATTGAGATTATGTTAAACAGTGTTGTTGAATTTTAATGGGGGAACAGTTTGTTTGTTTAGTGTCACACATAGCGCCAGGAGATGGTGCAAAAACGTCGCTGAGTGCTCCAATGACACCTGGTGCTGTGTCCAGCACCGCACGCCATATCCCTCAAGCTGACAGCACTGCCACTTAACTCGAGTGCCGGGGACATGGCAATCATGGAGAGCATGACTCCAGTGAATAAGCAACGCCGATTTGAAGCCCGAACTCCCAACGAGAAAGCAACGACAGCTTGAGCTGATGAGCAGCAACAGAAAGCAGGCTCCAGCGACAATATTTAAAGGGATCATCTCCAGTCATTCGTACCTGACAGCGTTTTGCAGGGTGAGTGGCTGTGTGCTACTACCTGCTACTGCCAATGCTTTCCTTAGTTTTTAGTGGACCTGGTCGGACCCGGAGCGGCAACAGGAGCAGAATAAAGTCCGCGGTGTGAGGAGACGTCAGAGCAGAGCCAGAGGGGGAGGAGCACCGAGACTCGAATTCAACAACAAAAAAATAAAAGTCTGACGCCACAGGTAAGCAGGTAAGTGAATGGTGGTGAGTATTTCTTTTCTCTTTGGACTGAGAGGAAATGTAGAGTGACGACATACAGCATAGAATTAAATTTATAACTAACTTTTTGAGGTTTGGATCAGATCAGCCATGATCTTATTGAATGGTGGAGCAGGCTCGAGGGGCCGATTGGTCTACTCCTATTCCTATATCTGATGTTCTTACGTTCTTATAACTAAACTTATAACTAACTAAATTTATTTTTAAAAAATTAAAAAATGTTACTACCTAAAATAAAAGCAGAAAATGCTGGAGAAACTCAGCAGGTCAAGCAGCATCTCTGAAGAGAGAAACAGAGTTAACCTTTCAGGTCGAAGACCTTTCGTCCGAACTGTGAAAAAGCAGGAAATGGAGCAGATTTTTAAGCAACTAAGAGGCTGGGAAAGGTGGGAGGTGATGAAATATCAAAATGGATGGTTTGTGATAGGATGGACGGCGGTAGAGGTTAACTGACATTAAGAGATATTCAAGGCAAAAGGAGATGGTAATGGGACAGTTTAAGAAACCAAGGATAGCTCCAGATGAATTGTAACTTGCATTGGCACAATGAAAGACAGCTGCCATGTGGGGGAGAAGAACAAAAGACAGAGTGTGGTGAAAATAAATATGTATATATATATATATGATAGGGGCCGATTTTATGATCTGAAATTGTTAAACAATGTTGAATACGGAAGGCTGTAAAGTGCCTTCTCGAAAGATGAGGTGCTGTTTCTCGAGCTTACGCTAAGCTTCCATGGAATAATGAAAGAGGGCGAGCATGGTGAGGTCTGATGGGAGTGGAGCGTTGAATTAAAGTGACAGGCGATCTGAAGCTCGTGGTCCCCCTTACGGACTTTACGGACGTGTTCCAAAAATCAGCCACCCACTCTGCGATTGGTCTCCCCAATGTAGAGGAGACCACACCGTGAGCAACGAATACAGTAAACTAAATTGCAAGAAGTACAAGTAAAAAACTGTTTCACCTGGAAGGTGTGTTTATGGCCCTGGACATTGGGAAGTGGGTGGTATGAGGGCATGTTGTGCATATCCAGCACTTGCATGGGAAGGTGCCGGACTAAGGGGAAGGGGTGTTGGTTGTGATAGAAGGGTGGACTAGGATGTTGCGGAGGGAACGATCCCTACACAATGCTGAAGGTGGCGTTGAGGGGAAGCTGCGATTGGTGTTAGGATCACGCTGGAGGAGGTTGAAATGGTATGGATGATCCATTGAATGTGGAGGCTGGTGGTCTGAAAGGTGAGGACAAGGAGAACTCTGTTGTGGTTCTGGGAGGGAGGGGCAAGGTTGAGGGCTGAAGTGCGGGAGATAGAATGGACACAGTCAAGGGCCATGTCAAGCACTATAGAGGGGAATCCTCGGTTGAGGAAAATGGAAGACATGTAAGAAGCATGTTAAGTTTATTACATAGTGTACCTAGATTAAATGTTATAAATAGGCAATTGCTTGTTATTTACGTAATCAATAAAATAATATAAAACAGATATAGCAGGGCAGGTGATTTGTTGCAGCTGTAGCATGTGGGAGCTGGTGGACACCAGTGTGATCCAGGGCGATCAGACCTGCAGTAGGTGTTTGCAGCTGGAGGAACTTCAGCACAGACGTCATGAGCTGGAGTCCAAACTGCAGACATTGCGATATATCAGGGAGGGATAAAGTTACCTGGAGAATTTGTTCCAGGAGACAGTCACACCCTTTAGGATACATACTTCAGAGTTGGCCCGTGGTCAGGGACATGACTGTATGACTGCGAGTAAGGCAGGTCTGGCGATCCAGGGAGTAGCATTGGAGAAGTCTCAGCCCTAGAGAAGATTGTCCAACAGTTACGAGTTCCTTGAAACCTGTGTGGAGAGCAGGGACAGCGGAGAGGTTGAGCAATCTGCCCATGGCACCATGGCACAGGGGGCCATTCAAGTGGGGCGTGAAAGAGAAATGTAATTGTCGTAGAAGACAGTACATTTAGGGGGATAGATACTGTTCTCTGTAGCCGCGAGTGTAAATCCTGATGGCGTGTTGCCTGCCCGGTGCCAGGGTTAAGAACATCTCCTTGGAGCTCGAGAGTAACTTTGAATGGGAGGGGAAGGATCAAGCCTCGTGGTTCACGTAGGATCCAACGACATAGGTAAGACTGAGACAGAGTTTTTGCTGAGGGTGTATGAATAGCAATGGTCTAATTTGAAGAGCAGAACCACAAAGTTAATAATCATTGGATTACTACCTGAACCACGAACAAATTGGCAAAGGGTCAATAGGATCAGTGAGAGGAAAGCGTGGTTCAAGGAATGTTCTGTGAGAAATAGGTTTCAATTCATGCGGCAGTGGCACCACTATTGGAAAAAGAGGGAGCTGTTCCGTTGAGATGGCCTTCACTTGAACTATGCTGGAACCAGTGTCCTGGCGAATCGAATAACTAGGACTGTAGAAAAGGCTTTACACTAAATAGTGGGGGGAGGGTTCAAGCCAGGGAAAGTTTAGAACGTTAAAGAGAAAGGACAGGGCAATAGTGCAGCGTAACAATATGGGCAGTGAAGACAAAAGTGTTACAGGAAGAGACAGAGTGTGCAAACATATGAATGCATCAGTAAATAATGTCAGAGTGGGGAAAAATGATAATAAAGACAAAATTAAAGGCTCTTTATCTGAATGCACATAGCATTCGAAACAAGATAGATTAATTGATCACACAAATAGAAATATATGGGTATGATCTAATAGCAGTCACAGAGACGTGTTTGCAAGGTCACCAAGGTTGGTAACTGAATATTGAGTGGTATTTGACATTTCGGAAGGATAGACAGAAAGGAAAAGGAGCTGGGGTAGCACTGTTAATAAAGGATGAGATTAGTACAATAGTGAGAAATCATCTTGGCTCAGAAGTACCAGATGTACAATCAGTTTGGGAGGAGTTAAGCGTAGTAAGGGAAAGAAGGCACTGGTGCGAGTAGTCTACAGGCCCCTCTAACAGCAGCTACGCTAGAAGACAGAGTATAATCAAGAAATAACGGGGGGGTGTAACAAATGTACTGCAGTAATCAAGGGCGATTTTCATCTTCATATAGGTTGGACAAATCAAATTGGCAAAAGCAGTCTTGAGGATGAGTTCATAGAGTGATTCGGGACAATTTCTTGGCATAATACGTTGTGGAATCGACCAGGGAACAACTATTTTAGATCTGGTATTGTGTAATGAATCAGGATTAATTAATGATCTCTTAGTAAAGGATCTTCTATGGAAAAGTTGTCATAACATGATAGAATTCCACATTCAGTTTGAAGGTGAGATACTTGGGTCTAAAACTAGATTGTTAAACCTAAATAAAGACAATTGCAAACGTATGAGGAGAGATTTGGCTGAAGTGGACTGGGAAAATAGATTAGAAGTTAAGATGGAAGGAAAGCAGTGGCAGAACTTTAAAGAGCTCTTTCATGACTCTCAACCAAGATATAAGTCAGTGAGAATGAAAGTCTCGAAGAGAAGAATGAACAAATCATGTCTAACCAAGGAAGTTAAGGATGGTATTAAAGTGTAAGCAAAGGCATAAATTGTGCAAATATTTGTGGTAGGCCAGAAGATTGGGAAAATTTAAGAAACCAGCAAAGGATGACTAAAAAATAATAAAGAGTGAGAAAATAGCTTACAGAGTAAACTAGCAAGAAGTATAAAAACTGACAGTAAGAGTTTCTACAAGTATATAAAAAGGAAGAGTGCAGCTAAAATAAACGTTGGCCCCTTAGTGAACGAGACTGTGCAACAAGGAAATGGCACATGCATTGAACAAATATTGTGTATCTGTCTTCACAGTAGTGGACACTAAATCAGCCCAGTAACAGTAGAAAATCAAGGGGCAAAAGGGAGTGGGGAACGTAAAACAATCACAATCACTAGACAGAAAGTGCTGGGAAAATTTATGGGTTTAAAGTTCCCTGGGCCTGAAAGCCTGCATCCTAGCTTTTTAAAAGAATTGGCTACAGAGATAGTGGAGGCATATGTTGTAATCTTTCAAAATTCCTTTGACTCTGGAAAAGTCCCTGCGGATTGGAAAACCGCAAATGTAATGCCCATATTCAATAAAGGAGGGCGACAGAAAGCACGAAACTATAGGCCAGTTAGCCTCACATCTGTCACTGGCAAAACGGTCGAATCCATTATTAAGGAAGTAGTATCAGGGCATTTAGAAAATCATAATACAATCAAACAGTGTCAACATGGTTTCATGAAAGGGAAACCTATGAGAGTTCTTTGATGAGCTTGCAAGCTGGGTGGATAAAGGGGAACCAGTAGATGTATTATATTTGGATTTCCAAGAGGCATTCGAAAAGGTGCCACCTAAAGCGTTACTGCATAAAATAAGAGCTCATGGTGTTGGGGGTAATATATTAGATTGGACAGAGAATTGGCTTACTAACAGAAAACAGAGAGTCGGGATAAGTGGGTAATTTTCAGGATGGCAATCAGTAACTAGTCGGGTGCCATACGGGGCAGAACTATTCTCAATCTATATTAATGCATTCGATGAAGGAAGCCAGTGTATTGTTGACAAATTACCAGATGATACAAATCAACTGCACTTTCCTGCACTATCCTTATATCCCTTGATACCCTTAATATTCAAAAATCTATCAATCACTGTCTTGAATATGCTCAAAGAATGAACCTCCACAGTCCTCTTGTTTAGAGAATTCCAAACATTCACCACCCTCTGAGTGAAAACATTTATGCTGAACTCATTCCTTGCTGTCTGACCCCTTATTCTGAGACGGTGACCGCTAGTTCTGGACTCCCCAGCTTGTGGAATCTTCCTCCCTGTATCTACCCTGTCAAGTCCTGTAAGAATTTTGTATTGATTCGATGAGATCACCTCTCATTCTTCTAAGCACTAGAGAAAATCGGCCTTGCTCTGCTCAATCTCTTCTCATAGAATAATCCATCCGTCCCAGGAACCAGTCTGGTGAACCTTAGGTGCACTCCCTCTATGGTAAGTATATCCTTCCTGCGGTAAGGAGTCCAAAACTGTGCACAATACTCCTGGTGTTGTCACTCCAGGGCCCTATATAATTACAGTAAGTCGACTTTAATCGAATACTCAAATCCTCTTGTAATAAATGTCAACATAGCATTTCCTTTCTTAATTGCTTGCCGAACCTGCATGTTAACTTTCACTCATTCGTGTACAAGGACACCCATGTCCTTCTGAACAACAACTATTCCCAATCTCTCACCATTTCAAAATACTCTGCTTTTCCATTTTTCTACCAAATTGGATAACTTCATATTTCTCCGCATTTTATTCCATTTTCCATCTTACTTAACCTGTCTATATCCCCTTGAACACTCCTTGCATTCTCCTCACAACATATATTTCCAACCAGCTTTAGTATCAGCAAAAGTGAATATATTACATTTGGTCCCCTCATCCAAATCATTGATGTAGATTCTGAATAGCTGAGGCCCAAGCTCTGACCCTTGCGTTACCCCACTAGTTACAACCTGCCAAATGACCCGTTCATTCCTACTCTCTGTTTTCTGTGCTTTCACAAACCCTCCATTCATGGTAATATATTACAGCAATCCCATGAGCACTTATTTTGTTTCATAACCTCTTGTGTGGCACTTTATCGAATGCCTTGTGCAAATCCAAATATGCCACATACACTAGTTCCCCCTTATCTATTCTGCAAGTTACAACCTCAAAAAACATTTAACAGATTCATGAAACACGATTTCACTTTCATAATTATGTTATCACTCTGCCCAATCCTATTATTATTTTCTAAGTGCACTGTTACCACGTCCTCAGTAATAGAATCTAGCATTTTCCCTACTACTAATGTCAGGCTAACTGGTCTGTAGTACCCCGTTTTCTCTCAACCTCCTTTCTTAAAGAGTGGAGTTACCTTTGCGACCTTCCAATCCACGAGAAACGTTCTTGAATCTATGGTACTTTGGAAAATGACAACCAATGCAACCACTGTCTCTATAGCCAGCTCTTTCAAAACGCTGGGATATAGGCCATCAGGTCCAGAGGATTTATCGCCTTTCAGTCCCATTAATTTCTCCAGGACTATTTTTTTACTGATACAAATTTCTTTGAGTTTCACATTCTCGCCAGTCACTCGGTTCTCCACAATTTCCGGTGAGTTTTTTTTTCCATCTTCTTCCATGAAACAGACACATAGTATTTGATTAATTTCGCTGCCATTTCCTTATTCCCCTTTATAATTTCTCCTCTCTCAGCCTGTAAGGGACCCACGATTACTTTTGCTAATCTTTACATTTTTACATAACTATTGAAGCTTCTGCAGTCTGTTTTATGTCACTCGCTAGTTTTCTCTCATATTCTATTTTCCCTTTCTTTATCAATTGCTTTGTCCTGCTTTACTCAGTTCTAAAATCCTCCCAATTGTCAGACTTACTGCTCCTTTTGCAACATTTTTAAGCTGCTTTCTTTGAACTAATGCTTTCTTTAAATTCTCTTGTTATCCACGGTTGGACCACTTTTCCTGTGGGGTATTTAATGCCTTAAAGTAATGATTATTAGTTGTAAATTATATATTAATTCTTTAAATGCTAGCCATTTTGCCTGCCAATCAGTCATTCCAATTATCCCTGGCCTGGTCAATTCTCAAACCACCGAAGCTGGCTTTCTTCCAATTGAATATTTTTAGTATAGATTGCTCCCGGTCCTTTTCCATAGCTAATCTAAACCTTCTGCTACTATGATCACTGTTCCCCTACTGACCCTTGCTCCACGTGCTGCACCTTATTCTCCATAACCGGATCCAGCAAAGGCTTCTTCCTCATTGTGCTGGAAACATACTGGTCAAGAAAGTTCTCCTGAAGGCATTTCAGAAATTCTTCCACTTCCCTGCCGTTTAGACTATTACGAACCCAGTCTATTTTACGTAACTGAAGTCTTCCATTACTACGCTACATTTCTTGCACCTCTGCAATTTCCCTCCCACGTTGCTCCTCTATATCCTTCCCTATAATTTGTGGCCTGTAGAAAGCAGCTAGAACAGTAATGGCAACTCTATTGTTTCTCAACTCTAGCCATATAGATTCTTCCCTTGACCCCTCCAGGACATCCTCTCTCTCCAGCACTGTAACTTTAGCCTTGTCAAATACTGCCACCCCGCCTCCTTTCTTCCCTTCCCTGGCTTTCCTGAACAACTTATATCCAGAATTATTTAGGGTCCAATCCTGCCCTTTTCTGATACAGGTCACTGTTTTGGCCATGACATTATATTTCAACGTGGCTATTTGCGCCTGCAGCTCACCAGCCTTATTTACCACGGTTCAAGCATTTATACACATGCACTATAAAGCTATCTTAGAACTTTTTGTATTCTCTCTTGGTCTGACCCCAGCTAATACCGTAGTATTTCTTACTCTAGTGCTATCTGTCTCTCCCCATCCTTGTTTTTCCTTTCTAATGCTACAGTCTGGTGCCTACCCACCTGCCCAATCAGTTTCAACCCTCCCCAACAACGCTAGCAACCGCCCCTCCCCCCCTGAGGGCATTGATCCCAGGTCTGTTGAGATGCCACCCGTCTGGCCTGTACAGGTCCTACCTCCCCCAGAATCGGCGGTACGAATGTCCCAGGAAAGTGAAGGCCTCCCTCCTGCACCATCTCTCCAGCCACGCATTCATCTGCTCAATCCGCCAATTAGCATACGCACTAACAATTGGCAACAGGAGTAATCAGAAGATTTCAACATTTGAGGTCCTGCTTTTTAATATCTTTCCTACCTCCCTATAATCAGCTTTCAGGACCTCATCCCTCCTGCTACCTATTTCTTTGATACCGATATGGACCACGATATCAGGCTGTTAACCCTACCCACTCAGAATGTTCTGCAGCCGCTCAGCAACATCTTTGGCCATGGCCCCAGCGCGGCATGATACCATGCTGAAATCACGCTTACAGCTACATGAACGCCGGTCTGTTCCCCTAAATATCGAACATTCTATTGCTATTGATTTCCCGATCTTCCTCCTCCCCTCGCTCCCCTCCCCAACGCTGTACAGCTCAGCCACCCCTAGTGACATGTATTTGGCTCTGGCTGTGCTCCCTATAGGACCATTCGCCCTCACCAATACTCAGTATTCGGTTTCTATGTAACATGATCTTGGAGCCGAATGGCCTCCTCCTTTTCTCGTGTAAAAAGGGCGAGCAGATGAATGGCCTCCTACTGTATATGTGGAACAGGCTTAAACGGCTGACTGGCCTCCACCTATTCCAAATGTAACAGAGTCGTGAGGACAGCAGGCCAACTCATTTACTTAATATATCAAACTCAGGGGGCTGAATGACCTCCTCCTTTATCCGGAGAGAGGCTGAATGGCCTCCTCCCGTTCCTAATGTAACCGAATCTAGCGATTGTTTGGCCTCCTCCTGCTCCTGCGTCACAGAATTGAGGAGTAAAATGGCCAATCCTGTTCCTAATGAAACAGGATCGAGAGGTTGAATGACCTCATCCTGTTCCTAATTTAAAAGGCTCGATGGGCTGAATACTCTCCTCTTGTTGCTGTGTAACAGGCTCAAGGACCTGAATGGCCTCCTCCTAGTCCTTATGTAACAGTGTCGAGCGGATGAATTATCTCCTCATGTTACTAATCTAAGAGGCCCGACGGGCTGCATGGCCTCCCCCTGTTGGTGTGTAACTGCCTCGAGGGGCTGAGTGGCCTCCTCCTATTTCTAATGTAACATGTTAGCGGGACTGAATGGCCTCCTCCTATTCCTAATATAACCAGTTTGTGGGACTGAACGGCCTCCTCCTGTGGCTATCTAACAGGCTGCAGGGGCTGAACGCCCAATTCTGTTCCTATGTAACAAGGTTGAAGGGATGAATGGCCTTCTTCTGTTCCTAATGTACCAGGCTCGAGGGGCTGTATGTCCTCCTCCTGGCCCTGTGTAACAGGTTTGATAAGCTAAAGGGCCTCCTCCTTATCCTAATGTAACAGGCTCGAGGGGCAGAATGGCCTAATCATGTTTCTAATGTAACGGACTCGAGGGGCTGAATGGCTACTTTTTTATTATTCGTTCCTGGGATGTAGGCATCGCTGGCAAGGCCAGCATTTATTGCCAAACCCTAGTTGCCCTTGAGAAGGTGGTGTGAGCCTCCTTCTTGAAACGCTGTAGTCTGAGTAGAGAAGATACTCCCTAGGGAGGGAGTTCCAGGATTTTGACCCGTTGACTATGAAGGAACAGTGATATACTTCCAAGTCAGTGTAGTGTGTAGCTTGGAGGGGGACTTGGAGGTGATGGTGTTCCCATGCCCCTCGTGCCCTTGTACTTCTTGGTGGTAGATCGCAGGTTTGGGAGATGCGGCCAAAGAAACCTTGGCGAGATACTGCAGTGCATCTTGTAGATGGTCCACACTGCAGCAACGGTGCGCCGGTGGTGAAGGGAGGTAATGCTTAGTGTGGAGGATGAGTTGCACATCGGACAGGCTGCTTTGTCCTGGATGACGCCGAGCTTCTTGAGTGTTGTTGGAGCTGCACTCATCCAGGCAAGTGGAGAGTATTCCATCACACTCCTGACTTGTGCCATATATAAGATTAAAAGGCATGGGGGGTAACAAAGTGAGACACTCGCAGCAGAATACCAACGTCTGATCTGGTCTTGTAGCCGCAGTATTTATGTGGCTGGTCCAGTTAAACTTCTGGTCATGGTGACCCCTAGAATGTTGCTGGTGGGGGAATTCAGTGATATTAATGTCGGTGCATTGATCAACTCTGTACCATCGGCCTCTGGAGTGAACATAACAATAAACTGAGTTTAATCAAATTGGATGTTAGAAACAAGTAAGCCCCTCTAATGGGACCATCCCACTCCATAAGCAGCGGTGGGAAAGTATATGAGAGTGAGGAATGTTCATCCTCCGGGTCAGTCCCTGGCACAGCACATTCGTTCTTCGTTGTCCCGCTTATTACACATTAGCACCTACCTTCCATCTTTTCTCCCTTCCTTCCTGCAGGGTCAAATTTCACCGCCTTCAGATCAGTACATCAGTGCTATTTATCATTGTCCTGTTTGGATTCCCATACCATTGTGAAAGGCTTCTTAAGTGTTAATCTGGCATTGTCTGTTACTCCTCCTGACCTGCAGGCAGTCTGCATTAATTGTGGACAAAAACATTTTACATGATGTATCTGGTATGGACATGCAATTATCTGAGGATCCTCATTTGTTCAGATTCCAGATCGTTAAACTGTACATTTTCTGATTATTTCCTTCACCATCTCTTGTATCGAGTTGCTGACTGCCTCTAGAGCAGAGCTGGCGTTTACTTCGACTGCGGGGGAACTTCAGCATTTCTCGATCTGCCACAGCAACAGGTGATTTCTTGTGACTGTGACTGCACATGTCCTAACCCTTTGGCGTCATTCTCCTGTCTCTTGTACAGTCCTGGAAATGCGCTGTCAGGAAATGCAAGACATCTGAAGGCTTGTCCTGATCTTCAATGATGAGCAGAAATAAAAGAATTGAAGAGATTAATGTTGGGAAATTCCTCAGCCTTGATGTCAAACGCACAGATAGTCCAACAGTACTCTGAGGAAAGGGATAAAGTAGAATGGGCGTGGAAAGGGGCTCAACTCTGCAGGTTGCCCATGTACCTGCGGAGTTGGTGCTTCACCATCCCAGGGTAAACTTCTATGAATGGGATGTTTCGTGACCTCATGCTGATCTCTGCGAGGGTGCAGCATTTATCTTATATCAGGCCAGTGCTGGGTACGTGAAAGTAATGGACAATGAAGGGCTCAGTCAGTCTCATTCAGATAAAGAGTAAATCTCCCTCTACACTGCCTCAACAAGCACGCCCAGGGCTGCTCCACTAGTTTAGATACAAAGTAAAGCTCCCTCTACTCTGTCCCATCAAACACTCCCAGGCCAGGTGCAGCGCAGGTTAGATACAGAGTAAAGCTCCCTCTACACTGTTCCATCAAACACTCACAGGTCAGGTACAGCATGAGTTACTTACAGAGTAAAGCTCCCTCTACACTGTCCCACCAAAGACTTGCAGATCAGCTACAGCACAGGTTAGATACAGAGTAAAGCTCCCTCTACACTGTTCCATCAAACACTCACAGGTCAGGTACAGCATGAGTTAGTTACAGAGTAAAGCTCCCTCTGCACAGTCCCATCAAACATTCCCAGTGTAGGTATAGCAAGGGTTAAATAAAGAGTTACTCTCCCTCTACACCGTCCCATCACACACTCCCAGAGCAGTTACAGCATGGGGTTAGATACAGAGTAAAGCTCCCTATACACTGTCTCATCTAACATTTTCAGGTCATGTGCAGTACGGGTTAGATACTGAGTGAAGCTTGCTCTAAATTGCTCTATCAAATCAATCCTACTCAGATACAGAATGTGTGCAATGCAGTACAACCCCAATGAAGCATATCAGCTCAATGGGGCATGGGATGAATAATGAATAACAAACCCTCTACATTTAAATGTCAAGAACTCCCAGATGAGGTATGGGCTATCTTTACATACGAGTTAAGCTATATTGAACTTGCCACATCAAAGGCCATGCCTTATTTCATCTTTCGAAGAAGCTTGCAGTAGCTGGTTAGGTACTCCCCTCGGCAAAATCCTGGACTGACTGGAATCTCAGTAAAGTTCCTCACCTTTACAATCATTGCTGATGCTTCGTGTTTTATCCCATCTTTGAAACTGGAGGTCTGGGTCCCAACAGATCTGCTCTGTGAATCAAGCGAATTTTCTCGAGTCCCAGTTGCTGTGCTGATCAATGGAATTCTCTCTCTCCACATTCCTGAGATACTGCTCACTCCAAGAATTGTATAATGCAAAAGTTAATGTTAATTCTACAATCTGTAACTGGAATATCATAGGACTATTTCGTGACTAAGCTTACATTTTATTTGAATATATTTGTAATTAATGATATTTAGTAATCATAGCATGATTGAATTTCAAATTCAGTTGAAGTGTTGGAAAGTTGTTTTCCAAAAGAGTGTCCTGATCTTCAACAAAGGCAATTATAATGGCATGAGTGCAGAACTGGCTACAGTGGACTGGAAAAACAATTTAAATTGTTAGAAAGTTGATATGCAGTGGCGGACATTTAAGGAGATATTTCATAACCCTCAACAAAAATATTGTCCAGTGAGAAAGAAATTTTTTAAGAGAAGGGAGCACCATCCGTGGCTAACTAAGGAAGTAAAGGAAGGTAAAAAATTGAAAACCAAGGAGCACAATGTTGCCAAGATTGGTGGGATGTCAGAGGATTGGGAATTTAAAAAAAAACCAGCAAAGGACAACTAAAAAAATAATAAAGAGAGAGAAGATGAATTATGAGAGTAAGCTGGCAAGAAATATTAAAACAGATAGTACGAGGTTCTACAGGTATATAAAAGGAAGAGAGTAGCTGAGATTGGAATTAATAATGGGGAACTGGGAAATGGCAGTGATTCTGAACAAATATTTTGCATCTGCCTTCAATGTAGAAGACATTAACTACATCCAAATAATGCATAATCAAAGTGCCACTGGAAGTGGGGAACTAAAGGCAATCACTACCTCTAAGGAAATAGTATTCGGACAAATAATGGGACCAAAAGACAACAAGTCCCTTGGGCCAGATGGCCTGCATCCCAGGGTCTTAAGAGAAGTGGCTGCAGAGATAGTGGATGCATTGGTTGCAATATACCAAAATTCCCTGGAATCTGGAGATGTCCCAGCGGATTGGAAAACCGCTAATGTAGCACCCCTACTTAAGAAAAGAGGGAGACAGAAAGCAGGGAATTATAGACCAGTTAGCCGAACATCTGTCTTTGGGAAAATGCTGGAGTCCTTCATTATGGAAGTAGTAGCAGGGCATTTCGAATAAGATACTGCAGTCAAACAGAGTCAGCATGGTTTTAGGAAAGGGAGATCATGTTTATCAAATTTGCTGGAGCTCTTTGAGAATGTAACAAGTAGGGTGGACAAGAGTGAACCAGTGGATGAGCTGTATTTGGATTTGCAGAAGGCATTCGATAAGGTGCCACATAAAAGGTTACTGCATAAGAAAAGAGCTCACGGAGCTGGGGGTAATATATTTGCATGGATAGAGAATTGGCTAACTTACAGAAAGCAGAGAATAGGGATATATGGGTCATTTTCTGGTTGGCAAACTGTAACGAGTGGGATGCCACAAGGATCGGAGCTGGGCCCCAGCTATTTACAAACTACATTAATGAATAGGATAAAGTGATAGCGTGTAATGTAGCCAAGTTTGTGGATGATACAAAAATGGGTGGGACAGCAAGCTGTGCAGAGGACACAAAGAATCTGCAAAGAGGCACAGACAGGCTAGGTGAGTGGGCTAATATTTGGCAGATGGAGTAGAATGTGGGAAAGTGTAAGGTTATCCTCCTTGGCAGGAAAAATAAAAAATTAAACTATTATATAAATAGAGAGTAATTACAAAATGCTACAGTTCAGAGGGAGCTGGGGCTCTTTGTGCATGAAACAAAAATAGTTAGCATGCAGTTAGAGAAAGTAATGAAATAAGCAAATGGAATTTTGGACTTTATTTCAAAGGGGTTGGAGTATAAACGCAGGGAAGTCTTGCTACAACTATACAGGGTATTGGTGAGACTGCACCTTGAGTACTTCGTACAGTTTTGGTCTCCTTATTTAAGGAAGGATAGAATTGCATTGGCGGCAGTTCATGACGATGCAGTTGGTTAATTCCAGAGAGGAGGGGTTTGATTTATGAGGAAAGGTTGAGCAGTCTGGGCCTATATACATTGGAATTTAGAAGAACGAAAGGTGATCTTATCGAAACATATAAGCTACTGAGGGGGCACGACAAGGTAGATGCAGAGAGGATATTTCCCCTCATGGGGAAATCTAGAACCCGGGGCCACAGTCTCAGAATAACGGGTCGCCCTTTTAGAACGGAGATGAGGAGGAACATCTTCTCTCAGAGGGTCATACATTTGTGGAATTCTCTGCCCCATAGAGCTGTGGAGGGTGGATCATGAAATACATTTAAGGTGGAGATAGACAATTTTTTGCAAGATAAGGGAGTGAAGGGTTATGGGGAGCGGTGTGGCAATTGGCTTTGAGCCCTTGATCAACCATGCTCTTATTGAATGGCGGAGCAGGCTCGAGGGGCCAAGTGGCCTATTCCTGCTACTATTGCTTATGTTCTTATGAATTACTTACTGTAATATGACTTGTTCTTTCCTTCCCCCTATTTATATGGACTAAAGTCACTCCCAGTGTCAGCTGCCAACTGCAGCTCCGCCACACTGACATCCCACTGATTGGCCATAACAAGCGGCGGAAACCTCTCTCTAGGTGACATCACACAGGAGGCAGGAGCCAATCACACAGCAGCCAAGATCGAGGTCACAAAGCAGCACAAGCCCCTCCCGCTGGAGATAAGACATGGTCACATGGCCAGCTTCGATTCTGCCTCTGCACTGTCCCACCAAGCATTAACTGGGCAGGCACAGAATGGGTTAGATATGAAGCAACGTTCTCTCTAAACTGGAAGCTGGGATTGTTCTCCTTACATCAGGGAAGTTTAAGGTGCGATTGAACACAAACATTCAAACTGATAATGGGTCTCGAGACAATATGTAAAGCGAAACAATTTCGACTGGCTGCCTTGTCATTACTAAAAGGACACAGATACAAGATAATTGTTAAAAAAACATTGGGCAAAGAGTAGAACTTTTTGTCACACAGTTCTCTCAGGTGGATATCACAGTTCAAACGGCACAATTTCCAAGAAGAGCAGAGAGTTCTCCCCGGTGTTCTGGTCAGTATTTCTCTCTCAATCAACATCACTGAAACAGATGATCAGAAGGTTATCACATTGCTGTTTGTGGGAGCTTGCTTTGCGGAAAATGGCTACTGCGTTTCCGACATTACAACAGTGACTACGCTTCAAAAGCACTTCATCAGCTGAGAAGCGCTTTGGGACGTCCTGAGTTCGAGAAAGGCGCTGTAGAAATGCAAATATTTATTTATTTCTTAATAGTAAATTTCAAAAGGTGAATGAATATACACTTGAACAGCAGACATTTTCAGGGCTATTAGGAAACGTCTTAATTGTTAACTAACATTCAGAACTGAATACGACAGCCTTGAAATAATCTGCTCTGTTGGCTGTGGGATCGCTTGGCTCTCTAGTTTCATCCCTCTGAGCACGAGGTTAGTGGCACATGATACGATGGAGGATATCCTCAGTGAGAAGGCGAGGATTATTTTCCACAAATATTGTACATGTGGCCAGTCCTACCAATATCGCCATGGGCAGATGCATTTGAGATAGGTAGATTGGTGAGGACGAGGTCAAGCAGGCTATTCTCTCATGTTGGTTCTCTCACCACCTGCCACAATCCCAGTCCGGCAGCTGAAGTTTGGAATTCTCTGTCCCAAAGGGCTGTGGAAGCTGAGTCACTGAGTATATTCAAGGCTGAGATAGATAGATTTGTGGACAATAGAGGAATCAAGTGATATTGGGATTGTGCAGGGATTGGCGCTGAGGTCGAATATTAGCCATGAGCTCATTGAATGGTGGAGCAGGTTCGATGGGCTAATCTTTGACCTCTGCTCCAGTTTCCTGCGCTATCCCACGATGGCTTACTCCTGCTCCTAATTCATATTTTCTTATGTTCTGCCCATTTAAGAAAATGTGTTTATTGCGAAATGTATACCCAATTGGCTTGGGGTGGAATAAATCCGAGTAAAGCTTCAGGCAATCCAGCTTTTTCCTTCGTTTATTCCTTGCCTATTTCCATCACTTTTAGTACAATACAGGAAGAGAAACTTATTTATTTCTGCTCTGTCTCGGTATTTTTGGGGCGCTTTTAATATTTCGGCTTCTCTCACGTTCAATGTAAAACTCTGTGCACTATCTTGAGCTAGATTCTGTTGTAGTCATGTGTATGGTGACAATTGTTCAATTAGTCTGTTTGTTCAATGACTGTAATTAATGCCAGTTTCAATAGTGTTGCATGATGTCACTCGGGGATTTCTCTCTCTGCTAAATAAGAGTCCCCCTTCACTCTGTCACCTCATATGATCAGCGCGCTGTCTCCATCACAGATACCACCAGCGACTCACAGAGACATAATCATGGTTTTGAAAACTTATTTTGGAAGTATGTTCGAAGCATTGCGAATAATGAGAAGAGTTCAGGATATACAGAAGATTTATTACCCCCTCCTCGCTGCGTTTGGTGTTCCTGGTAGGTATCTATGTCCAGATAATAATTCTATTAACCCTGTATTACTGTAATATTATACTTGTTATCTACCTTGTGATACTCAGTTATTAATATTATTATCTGCTATAATTTTTTATGTCTTTAGAAACGTTATGGGTGTTTTTATAAAAATACTTGCACATCCTCCCTGTGCTTGGTGCCTCTGATAATCTGTATACCCAGATATGAATAATGTAAATAATGCTTAACAGTGCTTCTCTCCTTGTCAATCCCCATCCCATCCGGGCTGCTATCAGCAAGATATTCTAAACGTGATTCTAAATTTCTTTATCCATCTCAAGCAAAGAAACTTGACAAGATGCTTAATTTAACGAATTTGAGTCTGCTATCTACACAGAATATTTGTAAGAGATCAGAGGAATGACTTCATGGTTTAGGAGACTTTTCACCTTCTAATCGGTGTGGTTCCTTACACAGAGTCAAATGAACAAATCCTGGCTGATCAAATACACATCTTTTAATGTCTGAAATATCAACTAATCATTCAGTTTCAGTCATTGTGTCCTTTCCCACCATCTCTAGTTCTGCATTAGTGTCACTGCTTCTGCCGGATGGAATAGGATTACAAGGATCATTTACATTCTCACAAAAAGTTCATTCAGTCCGATGGCATTACATTTTTTTTCCAATTTCTGCTTTGAATCTGCAATTGAATCCCATAGTCGTCTCACACAGTTCAGTAGATATCTCAGTGCGAACCAAAGTATACCTCCCTTTCCACTTGCTGTATATTATGATACACGACCCGAGCTGAATGTAACTGAGGTGCTGAGGATAAGACAGTCATTTGATATTTTCTCGTCTAATATGCTGTGCACGAGTTTGGAAACAACAGTTGAAAATATACAACGATAAAAGTTTTCCATTTGTTGTTAGATACTTTACAAAAGCATTCAGCGGCACACTTCCTTTTGGATAAGTAATCTGATTTTGATGCTAATAAATGCATTTAGTGGGACTTTACATTGTCAAGTATATAAAATTATTCAAGGTCATGGTCCATTGTTATTTGTGTATCTCAACAAAAATGCATAATACTCAATCTTCAAAGCACTTGTTACAGCCTAGTTCACTTAATAACTACACTGCACTTGTACTTAGTATCAAAGCATCTGAATATTACATCAATGTGTTTTTAAATACAATTATCTGTATATATTGCATGTGAATTTTCCATTTTCTGAACTTGGATGTGACATTCATTTGGGTTCTAAATGTAAAGCAACCGTATTAATCTGCTAAGGAGGAGCAGGAATCCAAGTAGGTCTTCCCCTCCATAACACTGGGGCACAGAAGCGAATCACAATGCTACAAATGTTGACTGATCCCGGGACAAGAGGGATTCTTATAGGTTCCGGGCCATTTACTCCCGGTTACCTCGTGCAGGGCTTTAAACTAAAAGTAGAACTATCATTTAATCTCTCATTGATTTGAAATCGGTTGCTTTCATGTTGTATTTTCCCCATTTAATTTATTGATTCCACAATGTGTTATCGATTATTCTTAAAGCAAACCCTATATTCAGCTCTAGAGATGATAGAATTAAATTATATTATTGAATGTCGGTAAAGAGTTGTATATTTCCCCCTAGAATTCCATCCAACTTCGGCTTTTGCTCCCAGCCTGATGTATAATTTCCCTTTTTACTCCTTCCTTACAGTTAATTTAATGACGATGGCGATCCTCTCTCGGGGAAAGTGCGGCCTCTCCAAATGTATCACTCGCTACCTGGTGGCCATGGCAGCGGCGGATCTATTGGTCGTTATCTTCGATCTGATATTGAGGCAGATTCCTATCGTTTATCCGAAGCACTTTCATTTCGTGTTGTATATCCCCATGTATAATATCCACGCCGTACTGCTTTATGCAGCCACAGACTGTTCTGTCTGGTTTACCGTCACTTTCACCTTTGATCGATTTGTGGCCATTTGTTGCCAGAAGCTGAAAAGTAAATATTGCACTGAGAAAACGGCGGCTGTGGTTCTGGGAACAGTAACTTTGCTGAGTTGTTTAAAAGACATTTTCTGGTATTTCATGTATACCGGTAATTATAACCTTTATAATAGTCCGTGGTTTTGCAGTTTAACACGCGAAGTTATGTATTCGCAGGTGTGGACAGCAATCGAACTCCTTCATTATATTCTCACCCCTGGAGTCCCATTTGTTCTGGTTCTGCTGTTCAATGCTTTCACCGTCAGACACATTTTAGTGGCCAGCAGAGCCCGCAGGAGACTCCGGGGTCCCAGCAGTGGGGAGAGTCCCAGAGACCCAGAGATGGAGAGCAGAAGGAAATCCATCGTTTTACTGTTTGTTATCTCTGGGAATTTCATACTGTTATGGGCGTTGTTTATGGTGGATTCTATATGGAACCGGATGTGGAATTTTCTCGGTGATGTTGCATTGTCTCCTGGATTGATGAAAGAAATGGGGTTCATGCTGCAGCTCCTGAGTTGCTGCACAAACACTTGTATTTATGCCGTGACGCAGACTAAGTTCAGAGAGCAGTTCAAGATTGTGGTGAAATATCCCTTCACTCTAATTGGTAAATTCATTAAATAAAGGCAAGAGCTGAAGGATTTTGTGCAATTGAACTGAATTGTTTCTAATATTGTGTTTAATCCAATCTCCCATCAAAACGGACATTCCAGAGTGACCAATAATCTGTTCCATGGAGAGACTGAGTCCTAACTTTAAAATGGGCTGTCGGAATAAAGCGTTTGTGTACGATCTAATGGGACTTATCGGAGGTAAGTGTACTAGTACATACTGAGGGAACATCCGGTAAACACTTACAATCTCAAAGACCATCCCGTAAACACTTACTTTCTCCGGGACAATCCGGTATAAACTTAGATTCCCAAGGATAATTGAGAAATACTTACATTCCCAGGGATCATTCAGTAAACACTTTTGTTCCCCGGGATGATCCGGTAAACAATTACATTCCCAGAGACTATCCATTAATCATTTACATTACCAGTGGCCATCCGGTAAACACTTACATTCCTGGAGACTCCCCCACTCTCTTTAGATATCAGATTTAAAGCCTGTCACCAATAACATACATTCTCTCTGAAATCCGGATGTCCATTTCCCGGATATTCTCTCCTGCCCCAGCTTACGTAGAAAGTGCCGCTTACTGTGTAAAAATACACCATGAAAT
This sequence comes from Somniosus microcephalus, assembly GCF_052327205.1. NCBI lineage: Eukaryota > Metazoa > Chordata > Chondrichthyes > Squaliformes > Somniosidae > Somniosus > Somniosus microcephalus. Next base: position 11,487,567 of record NW_028225186.1, on the reverse strand, counting down.
GTCACCTGTCTGTTAGTGTGAAAGGACCCTTCTTCTCAAGGGATAACCACACACATGTGTTAACACCGCATTGTGATTCTGTCACTATATATTTATAATAAATATTTACCGTGATCTCTACATTGGATCCAAGAGAGAATTACCCTGATACTGTGGAATTCATTGATTTGCTGAACCTCTTTCCCTCTGCTGATTCCTGTTCCTGATTTAAATGTAGATTCCCTCCCAGGATCTGCTCGATGCTTTCCTCTCCTTTTCACTCCTCAGAAACCTCCTTCTAACCCTGGTAAAGTACTGCGTTAACCCCTCGGTCAAGGTTGTGGAACGGTGACTGGGCTGAAATAAGATGTGAATCCCACAGCCTGCTCAGTGGCTAATGTTTAGGATTATTTTTACCGTCTGTGATTAAAGTACGGAAAACCCATAGGAAGCGGGTCACTCCACAACTCCACAGAAACACTGGATTTCTCTCTGGCAGTGAGCGAAGCTGTTGTACTGGTGAGCATTGCTGCCTTCCAAGCAGTTGTTCTGCGATCGATTTCCCATCCATCGTAATTCGGCTACTCTTAATTCACTTACAATGTAAGCTCCGAGACTGGAAGCGGAACTGATGCTCAAACGGATATAATTTCCAATGCACAAACCGGTATAATTTATATATAGAGATAGGGAGGGGCGAGGCCATGGAGGCAGTTTGAAAACATGGAGGAGAATGTTGAAAAAGAGGCACTGCTTAACCGGGAGCCAATGTAGTTCAGCGAGCACAGGGGAGATGGGCGAACGGGACGTGGTGGGAGTTAGGTCACAGGCAGCTTTGTTTTGGATGACCTCAAATTTACGTAGGGTGGAATGTGGGAGGCCAGCCAGGAGTGCATTGGAATTGTCAAGTCCAGAGGTGACGTAGGAGCTCCATAAGCAGGGGACTTAGGAGCTCCGGAAACAGGGGATTTAGGAGCTTCATAAAGAAATGTTTTAGGAGCTTCCAAAACAGGGGAATTAGGTATAGCACCATAAACAGGTGGAATTAGGAGCTCTTGAAACATGGGAATAAGGAGCGGCTGAAAAGTGGGATTTAGGAGAGGGCACCAGAAACAGGGAATTAGGAGAGAGCACCAGCAAAAGAGGAATTAGGAGAGAGCACCAGAAAAAGGGGACTTAGGAGCGACTGAAACAGGGGAATTAGGAGCTCCAGAAAAAGGGAAATTAGGAACTCCTGAAACAGGGGAATTCGGAGCAGCAAAAACAGGGGAATTAGGAGTTCAAGAAACAGGGGAATCAGGAACTCCTGAAACAGGGGAATTAGGAACTCCAGAAACGGGAACTAGGAGTTCAAGAAACAGTGGAATTAGGAATTCAAGAAATTGTACAATTAGGAGCTCCAGAAATAGAGTAATTAGGAGCTCCTGAAGCAGTGGCATTAGGAGAACAAGAAAGATGGGAATTAGCTGCTCCTGAAACAGGGGAATTAGGAGCTCCCGAAACAGGGGAATTAGGAGATCCCGAAACAGGGGAATTATGAGCTCCAGAAACAGGAGAATTTGGAGCTCCAGAACAGCGGAATTATGATTTAAAGAAACAAAAGATGGAGAGCAGAAGGAAATCTATCATTTTACTGTTTGTTATCGCGGTGGATATCATATTATTAGACTAAGTGTTCATGCTGTATTCTATATGGCACCGAATGTCGTGGTTGGGTTATAAGTCTGTATATCTACACCGTTATGTATAAGAAAGAGGATTCATGCTCCAGCTCCTGAGTTGCTGCACAAACATTTGTATTGATGCCGTGATCCTGAATAGGTGCAGAGACCATTTGAAGAAGGTGGGGAAATATCGCTTTACTCTAATTCTAAAATTAATTAAATTATCAGAATAACTGGAGACCTTACAGCATCTGAACTCAATGACGACTGACACTGTGTCCAAACCGCTCATCCCATGATGCAATGGATCTGTGTGAAATTAACACATTCATTGACAGACTATAGAAACTTAGAAGATAGGAGCAGGAGTAGGCCATTCGGCTCTTTGAGCCCGCTCCGCCATTCAGTGAGATCATGGCTGATCATCCAAATGCAGTACCATGTCCCTGCCTTCTCCCCAAATCCCTTGATCCCTTTAGCCTTAAGAAATATATCCAACACTTTCTTGAATATATTTAAAAAACTGGCCTCCACCGAACTCTGTGGCAGACAATTCCATATGTTCACCACTCTCTGGGTGAAGAAATTCCTCCTCATTTCAGTCCTAAATGGCTTACCCTTTATCCTCAGACTATGAACCCTGGTTCTGGAATCCCATGCCATCAGAAACATCCTTCCTGCATCTAGTCTGTCCAGGCCTGACAGAATTTTATAGGTTTGGATGAGATCCCCTCTCAATCTTCTAAACTCCAGTGAGTATAAGCTCAATCGACACAATCTCTCCTCATACGTCATTCCTTCCATCCCATGTATCAGCCTGGTGAATCTTCGCTGCACTCCTTCCATGGCAAGTACATCCTTCCTCAGGTAAGGCGACCAAAACAGAACACAATACTCAAAGTGCGGTCTCACCAAGGCCCTGTACAGCTGCAGCAAGACATCCTTGTTCCTGTACTCGAAACCTCTTGTTACAAAGGCCAATATACCATTTGCCTTCTTAACCGCCTGCTGCGACTGCATGCTAACCTTCAGCGACTGGTGCACAAGAACACCCAGGTCTCTTTGCACTTCCCCTTCTCCCAATCTATTGCCTTTCAAATAATAATCTGCCTTCCTGTTTTTGCCACCAAAGTGTATAACCTCACATTTATCCACATTATACTGCATTTGCCATGTTTCTGCCCAATCACCCAACCTGTCCAAATCGTACTGGAGTTTCACGACATCCTCCTCACAGCCTACCCTCCCACCCAGCTTTGTGTCGCCTGCAAATTTGGAGATATTACATCCAATTCCCTCGTCCAGATCATTAATATATATTGTGAACAGCTGGGGTCCTAGGACTGATCCTTGCAGTACCCCACTAGCCACTGCCTGCCACTCGGAAAATGACCCATTTTTTCCAACTCGTTGCTTTCTCTCCGCCAACCAGTTCTCTATCCAAGTCAATATCTTGCCCCCAATCCCATGTGCCTTAATTTTGCACGCTAATCTCTTATGCGGGACCTTATTGAAAGCCTGCTGAATGTCCAAATACATCACATCCACTGGTTCTCCCTTATCTATTTTGCCAGTTACATCCTCAAAAAATTTCAGTAGATTAGTCAAGCATGATTTACCTTTTGTAAATCCATGTTGATTTTGTCCGATCCTGTCACTGCTTTCCAAGTGCTCTGCTATTACATCTTTTATAATGGACTTTAGCATTTTCCCCACTACCGATGTCAGGCTTACCGGTCTATAATTCCCCGCTTTATCTCTACCACCCTTTTTGAGTAGTGGTGTCAAATTAGCTACCCTGCAATCCATGGGTACTGTTCCATAGACTATCGAGTTCTGGAAGAGGACCAGCAATGCATCTACTATTTCTCGGGCCACTTCCTTAAGTACCCTGGGATGTAGATTATCAGGCCCTGGGGATTTATTGGCCTTCAGTCCCATCGATTTTCCTAACACCATTTCCCTACAAATAATGATTTCTTTCAGTTCCACCTTTTCATCAGACGCTATTTTCCCCCGTATCTCTCGGAGGTTATTTGTGTCCTCCTTTGTGAAGACAGAACCAAAATATGTATTTAGTTGGGCTGCCATTTCTTTGTTCCCCATTATTAATTCCCCTGATTCTGACTGCAAGGGACCTACGCTTGACTTCCGCAATTTTTTTCTCTTCACATATCTATAAAAGCTTTTACAGTTAGTTTTTATTTTCCCAGCAAGCTTACACTCATAATCTATTTTCCTTCTGTTAATTAATCCCTTTGTCCTCCTTTGTTGAAACCTAAACTGCTCCCAGTCCTCAGGATAATTGCTATTTTGGCCAATTTATATATCCTCTCCTTGGATCTTATGCTATCCCTAATTTCTCTTGTTAGCCACGGTTGGGTCACCTTTTTTGTTTTATTTTTATGCCAAACTGGGATGAACAAATTCTGTAGCTCATCCATTCGGTCTTTGAATGTTTGCCATTGCCTATCCACCATCAACCCTTTGAGTGCCATTCCCCAATCAATCCTACCCAACTCGCTCCTCAGACCATCGTAGTTTCCTTTATTTAAATTAAGGACCCTTGTCTCTGAGTCAACTACTTCATTTTCCATCTTAATGAAGAATTCGATCATATTATGTTCGCTCCGACTCAAGGGGCCTCGTAGAACAAGATTGCTAATTAATCCTTTCCCGTTAAATAATACACAGTCTAAGATGGCCTGATCTCTGGTTGGTTCCTCGACATATTGGTCCAGGAAACCATCCCGTAAACACTCCAGGAATTCCTCCTCCACAGTATTGTTACTAATTTGGTTGGCCCAATCTATATGTAGATTAATGTCACCCATGATGACTGCTGTGCCCTTATTGCACTCTTCTTTAACTTCCCTTTTAATGCCATCCCCAACCTCCGCCTTACTGTTTGGAGGTCTATATACCACCCCCACTAACGTTTTTTTCCTCTTTGTATTTCTCAATTCTACCATACAGATTCCACATCATCAGAGCAAATATCCTTCATTACAATTGTGTTAATCCCTTCTTTAACAGTAATGCTACCCCACCTCCCTTTTCTTTTTGCCTATCTTTCCTGAATATCGAATACCCCTGGATGTTGAGTTCCCAGTCTTGGCCATCCTTGAGCCACGTTTCGGTAATCCAAACCAAATCATATTCGTTTACCTCTATTTGCGCAGCCAATTCATCCACCTTTTTACAAATGCTCCTCGCATTAAGACACAAAACCTTCAGGCTTGTTTTTTAACACTCTGAGACCTATTAGAATTATTATTTACTGTAGCCAAGTTTGATTTAAACCGTTGATTTCTCTGACTGCCACTTTTGTTTTTCTCCTTCCTATCTTTTGCTTTTATCCTTATTTCCCTTTCCTCTCTCTCCCTGATCAGGTTCCCAGCCCCCTGCCATTTTAGTTTAAACCCTCCCCCACAGCACTAGCAAACACTCCCCCTAGGACATCGGTTCCAGCCCTGTCCAGATGCAGACCGTCCGATTTGAACTGGTCCCACCTCCCCCAGAACCGGTTCCACTGTCCCAGGAACTTGAATACCTCCACCTGGCACCATTCTTTAGCCACTTATTCATCTGAATTATCCTTCTATTTGTATTCTGACTAGCACGTGGCACTGGTAGCAATCCTGAGATTACTACCTTTGAGTTCCTGCTTTTTAATTTATCTCCTAACTCCTTATAATCTGCTTTTAGGACCTCATCCCGCTTTTTACCTATATCGTTGGTGCCTATATGCACCATGACAACTGGCTGGTCACCCTCCCCTTCCAAGATGTTCTGCAGCCGCTCGGAGTCATCCTTGACCCTTGCACCAGGGAGGCAATACACCATCCTGGAGTCTCGTTTGCACCCGCAGAAACGCCTATCTATTCCCCTTACTATAGAATCCCTTATTACTATAGCTCTACCCCTCTTTTTCCTCCCATTCTGTGCAGCAGAAACACCCCTGGTGCCAGGAAGTTGGCTGCTGCTGCCTTCCTCTGATAAGCCATCCCTCTCAACATTACTCAAAGTGGTGTAACTGTTGGAGAGGGTGATGGCCACAGGGGACCCCTGCACTACCTGCCTGCGCCTAGTACTCTGCCTGTTGGTCAACCATTCCATTTCTTCCTGTCCAACCTCTACCTGCGGTGTGTCCAACTCTGTAAACGTGATATTCACGATGTCCTGAGCACCGTAAACGCTCCAGTATGCATCCAACCGCAGCTCCAGTGCTGCAATGCGGTCTGTCAGTCGCTGCAGCTGGATGCACTTCCTGCACATGTAGTTGTCAGGGACACAGGAAGTCAGTGTCCCTGAGTTCCCACATAGCGCAGGAGGAGCATACTACAGGGCTGGGCTGTCGTGCCATGATTTACCCTTTATTAATTAACTCAAATTAAATGAATCCCACTAATTTCACTTCAACTAAGTGTTATACCCAAAGGCCCTTGCTTAACAGTAGTCCCCGCTACACAACAGAGAACTTAGAAATGACAAAATTTCAGTTTTGAAAAATTTAGAAAGAAAATACTCACTAACCAATCACTTAACTGCTTCTTGGTGACGTCACACTTCGATTACTTTTTGCTTCCCTTTCCCAGAACCTGGATTGGTGAGCCGCCTCTGGTGCTCCCTCACAGGACCGCCGCCTTTCCACTCTCTTGGGCCTCTGGGCCTCACTGCTCGCTGCCTCGGGGCAGCTCCTTATGTACCGCCGCCGCCTCTGGTGCTCCCTCTCAGGTCCGCTGCTTCTCTGCACTCTCGGGGATCTGGGCCTCATCTACACTATGTTGTATGTGAGGGAAACGGCAATTTCTAAGGTCCATCTGGAAAGTGAAGACACAAAGATGGTGGGCCCCAACGTGCTCTGCAAGGTAGCGGAAATCCTTCCCACACTAAGATGGCGGCAGATATAACCTAGACAATGACAGCGGCGTTGCTCAATGAAAGAAGCAGCAGGACCCTGCGCCCCCGACACACCTCCGTGGCCCATATAAATATGGTGGCACACATGATCTGCACAGCCAAAGCATCTCTGGCACCCTGCATAAAGATGACGGCGGTGACCTATTCCCCGTGGGGCTGGTTAACGCTACTGATGTTCACATCCCCAGAGCCGAGGCCAGTTGTGTTGCAGCGGGAGTCGAACGTCGTGAGGCATCAGCAGATGGAGGTACTTTTTCCATGGGAGTGTGCAGCGAGTTTGAGGATCTCATCCCATCCCATCCATTTCCATCCCTATCTGCAGGAGGCCAAGCAGCCTAGCACATCATTGCTGAGGCCCAGCACCAGGCCGCAAGTCTGCCCACCCCAGCTCACTTCCTGCCGGCTGCGCTCCACATTAGCGCCAATTTGGACAACACTGTCTGAGCAATGGGCTGTCCAAGATTCAGTCTTGCAAATGTTTATCTGCAGACGATTCTGCCTTTGCTTCTTGTCCTGTAAAGTATGAAGCCATCTGGAGAGAAGTTCAATATGTGGAAAGTATTCTACATTTGTGAATAAGTTCTGCCTTCTGAGAGGTAGGAACATAATTCAGACACTCGAGCCAGCTTCACCATTCAATAAAGTCATGTCTGATCTGATCTTGGCCTCAGATCCACTTACCTGCCAGATCCCCCATAAACCTTGACTCCCCTGTCGCTCAAATTTCTGTCTATCTCCACCTTAAATATTTTCAATGACTCAGCCTCCATAGCTCTGCGGCGTGGGGAATTCCAAATAATCACGACCTCTCAAAGAACAAATTCCGACTCATATCCGTCTTTAATGGGCGATCCCTTATCCTGAAATAATGTCCCGTAATTCTAGATTCACCCACGAGGGGAAAGATCCCCTCAGCATCTAACCAGAAACTTTACTGGACTAGACACAATAATATTGTGGCAACAAGAGTAGGTCAGATGTCAGGTTATGTGCGCTTACGTGTCTCAGCTCCTGACTCCCCAAAGAGTTTCTACCATCTACAAGCACATGTAAGTGGTGTGATCGAAAGCTCTCCATTTGCCTGGATGAGTGCAGCTGCAGCAAAACTCAAGAAGCTCGACAACATCCAGGACAAAGCAGCCTGTTTGATTGGCACTCCATCCACCAAATCAAACATTCACTCCGTCCACCAAAGGTGTACCGTGGCTGCAGTGTATACCATCTGCAAGCTGCACACCCTGTACCAGCGCCCGCTTCTGCTTTGGGGCGCTGAAAGTGAATTTGGGGCGGGCACAACTGGCTCGGCGGCGGGCGCTAAATTTCCGGCGCAAACATGCTGGCGGGGCATCACCGAATTTATAGGCTAAGGAATAATAAGGGTAAAAAAACACTTGTGGGCGTAGTCTATAGGCCTCCAAACAGTTGCAACTCTGTTGGACGGAATATCAATCAGGAAATAGTTGAGGCTTGTAATAAGGGAGCATCTATAATTATGGGGGATTTTAACTATCATATTGATTGGACAAATCAAATTGGGCAGGGCTGCCTTGAGGATGAGTTCATTGAGTGTATTAGTGATGGGTTTCTTGAGCAGTATGTAACTGAACCGACCAGGGGCCAGCAACCTTAGATTTGGTCCTGTGTAACGAGACAGGATTAGTTAAAAATGTCCTAGTTAAGGATCCCCTTGGAATGAGTGACCATAACATGGTTGAATTCCATATTCAATTAGAGGGTGAGAAGGTTGGATCTCAAACAAGCGTGCTAAGCTTGAATAAAGGAGGCTATGAAGGTATGAGAGCGGAATTAAGTAGAGTGGATTGGGAAAATAGATTAAAGGTTAAGAAGATACATGATCAGTGGTGTACATTATAGGAGTAATTTTACAACTTCCAAAAAATATATATTCCACTGAGAAAAAAAAGGGTGTGAAAGAAAAGACAGCCATCCGTGGCTCAGTAAAGAAATTAAGGATAGCATTCGACTGAACACAAGGGCATATAAGGTAGCCAAACCTAGTGGGAGGATAGAGGATTGGGAAACTTTAAAAGACAGCAAAAAATAACAAAAAGATTGATTAAGAAAAGGAAGATAGATTATGAAAGTAAATTAGCAAACATATAAAAACAGATAGTAAGAGTTTTTATAGTTATATAAAAAGAAAAAGGGTGGCTAAAGTAAATGTTGGTCCCTCAGAGGATGAGACCGGGAAATTAATGGTGGGGAATATGGAGATAGCAAAAACACTGAATGGATATTTGGTATCAGTCTTTACAGTAGAAGACACTAACAATATCCCAACACTAAAAAAACAGGGGGCTATAGGGGGGGAGGAGCTAAACACGATCAAAATCACTTAGGAAGTGGTACTCGGTAAAATAACGGGACTCAAGGCCGATAAATCACCTGGACCTGATGGCTTACATCCTAGGGCCTTGAGGGAAGTGGCGGTAGGGATTGTGGATGCATTGGTAATAATTTTCCAAAACTCCCTGGACTCAGCAAAGGTCCCGGCAGACTGGAAAACTGCTAATGTAACGCCCTTATTTAAAAAGGGCAGTAGACAGAAGGCTGGAAACTATAGACCGGTTAGCCTAACATCTGTGGTAGGTAAAATATTGGAGTCCATTATTAAGGAGACAGTAACAGGACATTTGGATAATAATAATTTAATAGTACAAAGTCAGCATGGTTTTATGAAGGGGAAGTCATGATTGACAAATTTGCTGGAGTTCTTTGAGGAAGTAACATATAGGGTGGATAAAGGGGAACCAGTGGACGTAGTGTATTTAGACTTCCAAAAGGCATTTCACAAGGTGCCACACAAAATATTATTGCTTAAGATAAAAAATCACGGGATTGGGGGCAATATTAAGGCATGGATAGAGGATTGGCTATCTAACAGAAGGCAGAGAGTTGGGATAAATGGTTCATTCTCAGACTGGCAATCAGTAACTAGTGGTGTTCTGCAGGGGTCAGTGCTGGGTCCCCAACACTTTACAATCTATATTAACGATTTGGAGGAGGGGGCCGGTTGTAACATATCAAAGTTTACAGATGATACTAAGATGGGAGGGAAAGTAGTGAGTGAGGGAGACGTAAAAAACCTGCAAGGGGACATAGACAGGCTAAGTAAGTGGGCAGAGATTTGGCAGATGGAATAAAATACTAGAAAGTGTGAGGTTATGCACTTTGGCAGGAAAAATCGTAGAGGAAGTTATTATCGTAACGGCAAGAAACTGGAAAGTGCTGAAGTACAAAGTGATCTGGGGGTCCTGGTGCACGAAACTCAAAAGATTAGTATGCAGATGTAGCAAGTGATTAAGAAGGCCAATGGAATGTTGGCTTTCATTGCAAGGGGGATAGAATATAATAATAGGGAGGTATTGCTTCATTTGTACAAGGTATTGGTGAGACCACACCTGGAATACTGCATACAGGTTTGGTGTCCATACTTAAGAAAAGACATACTTGCTCGCGAGTCAGTACAAAGAGGTTCACTCGGTTAATCCTGGGGATGAGGGGATGGACATATGAGGAGAGGTTGAGTAGATTGGGACTCTACTCATTGGAGTTCAGAAGAATGAGAGGCGATCTTATTGAAACATATAAGATTGTGAAGGGGTTGGATCGGGTGGTTGTGGGGAGGATGTTCCCGATGATGGGTGAAACTAGAACTAGGGGGCATAGTCTTAAAATAAGGGGCTGCTCTTTCAAAACTGAGATGAGGAGCAACTACTTCACTCAGAGGGTGGTAGGTCCATGGAAGATGCTGCCCCAAAAAGCTGTAGAAGCAGCATCATTACATAAATTTAAAACAGAAATAGTCAGTTTCCTAGAAGTAAAGGGAATTAAGGGTTATGGGGAGCGGGCAGGAATTTGGACATAAGTCTAGGTTCGGATCGGTCATGGCCCTGTGGTTAGCGGTGCGGGCCCAGGGGCCATGTAGCCTGATCCTGCTCCTAGTTCGTGTGTCTAATTCTGTTAGATTCTGGAGATGGTTCTGTGATAGTAGATTGGCGGTTAGGATCAGATCAGCCATGATCTTGTTGAATGGCTGAGCAGGCTCGAGGGGCCGATTGGCCTACTCCTGCTCCTATTTCTTATGTTCTTATGTTACCACCCAAGTCACACACCATCCTGACTCGGAAGTATATCGCCGATCAGTCATCGTCGCTGTGTCAAAATTCCTGGAACTCCCTACCTCACAGCAGTCTGGGAATACCTTCACCACACCGACTGCAGCGGTTCAAGAAGGCGGCTCACCAGCACTATCTCAAGGGCAACTGGGGATGAGCAATAAATGCAGGCCTTGCCAGCGACGCCCAGATCCCACAAGAGAACAAAATAAAGAAAACCTGTCAAGCCATTACATTTTATATGTTTCAGCAAGACCAATTCTCATTATTCTAAACTCCAATGTGTATATGTCTAACCTGCTCAAATTATCCGCATAAGACAACCCTTTCACCTCAGGAATCAACCAAGTGAACCTTCTCTAAACTGCCACCAATGGAAATATATCCCTCGTTCAATAAGGAGACGAAAACTGTACGCAGTACTCCTGGCATGTTCTCGCCAATGCCCTGTAGAGTTGTAGCAAGACTTCGCTACTCTTATAATCCATCCCACTTGCAATAATGGCCAACATTCCATTTGCCTTCCTAATTACTTGCTGTAACTGCATGCTAACTTTATGTGTTTCATGTACGAGGACACCCAGATCCGTCTCAACCGCAGCATTCTGTAGACTCTCTCCATACAGTGCACTCGGTCCCTTTATCCAAATCATGAATATAGATTGTAAACAGTTGAGTCCCCAGCACTGATCCCTTTGGCACCCCACTGGTTACAATTTGCCAACCTGAAAATGACCCATTTCTCCAGATTCTCTGTTATTTGTTAGTTAGCCAAACCTCTATCCAGACTGATGTATTAGACCCTACACTGTGAGCTCCAATCTTGTGCAGTAACCTTTCATGTGGCATCTTATCGAATGCCTTTTGCAATTCCAAATACACTACATCTATTGGTTTCCCTTGGTTCAACTTGTTCATTACATCATCAAAGAACAGGAATACATTTTTCAAACACGATTTCCCTTTCACAAAAGCAAGTTGGCTCTGCATGATTTTATTATGATATTAGAGTCATAAAGTTATATCGCACAGAAAGAGGCCCTTCGGCCCATCGTAACCGCGCCGGCCATCAAGCCCTGTCTATTCTAATCGCATTTTCCAGCAGTTGGTCCGTAGCCTTGTAACCTTTGGCATTTCAAGTGCTCATCTAAATGCTTCCTGAATTATTGCACCGATCCTTGCGGTGCACCACTGAACACAGGCTTCCAGTCACAAAAACTACTTTCGACCATCATACTCTGCCTTCTGCCACGAAGCCAATTTTGGATCCAATGTGCCAAATTGCCATGGATACCATGGGCTCTTAATTTCTTGAAAAGTCTCCCATGTGGGACTTTGTTAAAAGACTTAATGAAGTCCATGTAGACTACGTTAACTGCATTACCCTCATCCACACACCTAGTCACCCCCTCGAAGAATTCAATCAAACTGGTTAGACATGATCGCCCCCTGGTAAAGCTATGCTGAACATTTTTGATTAATCCTTGCCTCCCCAAGTGGAGACTGATTCTTTCCCTCAGAATTTTTTCCAATAACTTCCCTACCACTGATGTTAGGCTCAGTTGACTGTAAATGTCTGGTTTTCCCTGCTATTCTTCTTGAGTAATGGTACTACGTTAGCTGGGCTCCAGTCGTCTGGCCTCTCACCTGTGGCCAGAGAGGTTTTGAAAATTTGTGCCAGAGTCCCTACAATCTCCTCCGATGCCTCACATAGCAGCCTGGGAAAAATCTCGTCACGGCTTGGGGAAGGATCCACTTTTAAGCCCGCTAACACGGATAGGACCTGCTCCCTCTCAATACTAATTTGTTTAAGTATATCACAATCCACATGCACTGACTTCTATGCCTACATAGTCCTTCTCCATAGTGAATACAGAGGCAAAATATTCATTTAAAACCTCAACTACATCTTCCGGCTCTACACACAGATTGCCACTTTCGTCCCTAATGGGCCGTACTCGTTCCCTGGTTGTCCTCTTGCCCTTAATGTACTTATAAAACACATTGGGATTTTCCTTTATTTTGCCCGCCAGCGTTTCTTCATACCCCCTCTTCGCTCTCCTAATTTATTTTTTAAGTACCCCCTTGCCTTTCTATGCTCCACTAGGGCTTCCACTATGGGAAAACTTTGAATCTGCAAAAGACTCCTTTTTTTCCTAATCCATTCTTGTATATCCCTTGACATCCAGCGATCCCTGGGCTTGTTGGTCCCACCCTTGACCTTTACCAGACCATGTTGGTCTTGTACTCTCTCTATTTCCGTTCTGAAAGACTCCCTCTGCTTTGATGTGGATTTTTCTACAAGAAGCTGATCCCAGTCCACTTTGGCCAGATCCTGCCTTATCATATTTAAAATCGGCTTTCTCCCAATTTAGAAAATTTATTTCCAGGCAATCTTTGACCTTTTACATGACTACCTTAAATCTCACCGAGCTTTGGGCACTGTCACCAAAATGCTCTCCTACTAACACTTCTACCACCTGCCCGGCTACATTCCCCAAAATTAGATCCAATCCCGCCCCCTCTCTTTTAGGACTTTCTGCATGCTGGCCCAAAAAGCTCTCCTGGATGAACTTTAAGAATTCCACACCCTCTATGCCTTTCACACTCTGACTATCCCAGTTAATATTGGGGAAGTTGAAATCGCCTATTAATATTACATTATTATTTCTACACTTCTCTGAGATGTGCCCAAATATCTGTTCTTCTGTCTCCCACTGACTGTTTGGGGGCCTATAGTAGGATGTTCCCGATGGCGGGTTGTCCAGAACCAGGGATCACAGTCTTAGGATAAGGGGTAAGCCATTTATGACTGAGATGAGGGGGAATTTCTTCACCCAGAGAGTGGAGAACCTGTGGAATTCTCTACCACAGAAGGCAGTTGATCCCAATTCATTAAATATATTCAAGAGGGAGTTAGATATATTTCTAAAGGCTAAAGTGGTATGGGGAGAAGGTAGGGACAGGGTACTGAATTTGGAAGATCAGTCATGATATCATTAAATGGTGGAACAGGCTCGAGGCACCGAATGACCTACTCCTGCTCCTATCTTCTATATTTCTGTAAATAATTTTCTGCTGAATTTCTTTTTGGATTTCTTCATGATTATCTTATATTTATGGCCTTTAGTAATGATCTTCCCCACAAGTGGAAACATTCCCGTTGTATCCACTCTTTCAAAACCTCACACAATTTTAAAGACCTCTATTAGGCCGCCCCTCAGCCTTCATTTTTCAAGAGAAAATTGACCCAGCCTGTTCATCCTTTCCTGATAGGTAAACCCTCGCATTTCTGGTATCCTCCTTGTAAAGTTTGCAGACCTTATAAAAAAACAGGTGTTGTGGTTGATAGTGAGGAAGAAAGCTGTAGACTGCAGGAAGATACAATGGACCGGTCAGGTGGGCAGAAAAGTGGAAAATGAAATTCATTCAGTAGAAGTGTGAGGTAATGCATTTCGGAGAGGGCTACCAGGGCAATGAAATGCACAATAAATGGTTAATTATTGAGAAACGTAGAGAAACAGATGGACATTGGATTGCATGTCCACAGATCCAAGAAGCTAGCAGTTAAGATAGAGAAAGTGGTTAAGAAGGGAATAACAAAAGGCCGTGAATGCTGGTATCTCAAATCAAAACAGAAAATGCAGCAACTATTCAGTTTGCCTGATGAATATTTCCAGCACTTGCAGTTTTTATTTCAGATTGCCTGTTGGATATTTACAGCGTTTACTGTATTTATTTCAGATGAGCTGCTGAATATTTCCATAATTTTCTCTTTTTATTATTGGTTACGAAGTACTGGGCAATACTTACGTTCATTAGCCAAGGCATAGAATACAAGAACAATGAGGTTATGCTTGAACGGTATAAAACCCTTTTCGACCACAGCTACAGTGCTGCATACAGTTTTCGTCACCACATTCCAGGGAATATGTGATTGCCCTCGAGAGGTTACAGAGGAGATTTACAAGGAAGTTGCCAGTACTGGAGATTTTTAGCCATGAGGAAAGATTGGATAGAGTAGGGTTGTTTTCGTCGGAACAGTGGAGGCTGAGTGGTAACTTAATTGAGGTTTATCAATTCATGAGGGGCAGAGATCACTGGATACGAAGGAACTATTTCCATTAGCAGAGATGGCAATGATCATTAGGCATAGATATAAAGTAACAGGTAGAAGGATTACACAGCAGTTGAGTAGAACCATTTTCACATATGAGTGGTGAATTTCTGGAACACACCACACATTAAATTTAAAGAAAGTACTTGGATAAATAGTTGAAGTGCTGTAACCTACAGTGCTATGGACCAGAGCTGGAAAGTGGGATTATATAGAAACCTAGAAGATAGGCGTAGGAGTAGGCCATCTGGCCGCTCGAGCCTGCTCCACCATTCAATGAGATCATGGCTGATCATCCAAATTCGGTACCCTGTTCCAGCCTTCTCTCCATATCCCTTGATCATTTTAGCCTTAAGAAACATATCCAACTCCTTCTTGAATATATTTAATGAATTGGCCTCTACTGCCTTCTTTGGCAGAGAATTCCATAGCTTCACCACTCTCTGGGTGAAGAAATTCCTCCTCATCTCTGTCCTAAATGGGTTACCCCTTATACTTAGACTGTGACCCCTGGTTCTGGACTCCTCGACTTTCGGGAACAACCTTCCAGCATCTAGTCTGTCTAGTCCAGTTAGAAATTTATAAGTATCGATGAGATCCTCTCTCACTCTTCTAAACTCCAGCGAGTAGAAGCCCAATCGACCCAATCTCTCCTAATACGTCATTCCTGCCATCCCAGGTATCAGCCTGGTGAATCTTCGCTGCACTCCTTCCATGGCAAAAACATCCTTCCTCAGATAAGGCGAGCAAAACTGCACACAAATCTCAAGATGTGGCCTCACCAACGCCCTATACCACTGCAGCAACACATCCTTGTTCCTGTACTCAAACCCTCGCGCCACGAAGGACAACATACCATTTGCCTTCTAAACCGCCTGCTGCTCGTGCATGCTTACTTTCAGCGACTGGTGCACAAGGACGCCCAGGTCTCGTTGCAATTCCCCTTCTCCCATTCTATTACCATTTAGATCATAATCTGCCTTCCAGTTTTTGGCACCAAAGTGGATAACCTCACATTTATCCACGTTTTAATGCATCTGCCATGCTTCTGCCCAAGCACCCAACCTGTCCAAATCATACTGGATTTTCTCGGCAGAATTTCTCGGATTAAGGCAGAATAACAATTTTTTCGGCCGGCAAAGAAACGATGGACAGAATGGTCCTCTTCTTCTCTGTAAACTTCTGTAATTCAATGTTTCACTTCATATCCTTCAATATTCCAGGAAATGCAAGCCTATTTCATATAATCTCTCCTCCTAGTCTAATCCTTGGTGCCTTGGTAACATATTGGTGAAACTGCACTGCACGCCCTCCAAGGTCCGTTCTAAGGTGCAGTGCGCAGAACTGTACACAGTGGTCTAACCAGGCCTCGATACAGCCGTCACAAAATGTTGTTACATAGGAACAAAAGAACGTAAGAAACAGGGAGAGGAGTAATCCAATTGGCACCTCGAGCCGCATCTGCCATTCCACACCATCATGGCGGATCCAATCTTGGCCTCAACACCACTTTCCTGCTCTCTCCCCATGCTCCTTGAATCCCTTGTAGTTCAAATATCTCTGCATTTCCGCCTTGAATACCTTCAATGACTCTGCTTCCACAGCTCTCTGGGGTAGAGATAGCAAAGAGTCACGACCCTCTGAGAGAAGAAATGACTCCTCAGCTCCGTCTTAAATGGGCGAGCCCTTATTATGAAATTATGCCCTCTAGTTCTAGATAATCCCACCAGGGAAACATCCTCTCAGCCTCCACTCTATCAATACCTCTCAGAATCTGACATGTTTAAAAAAGATCGCCTCTCATTCTTCTAAACTCCAATGTGTATAGGCCCAACTGCTCAACCATTCGTCATACATCAACCCCTCCATCACAGGAATTAACCTAATTAATCATTGCTGCACTGACTCCAATGCAAGTGTATCATTCCTGATAAATGGTGAACAAAACTGTATGCAGTAATCCAGGTGTGGTCGCACAAGCGCCCTGTAACCTTACATCAAAGCGTCCCTACTTTTACACTCCATACATCTTGCAGTAAAGGCCAATATTTCATTAGCCTTCCTAATTACTTGCTGTACCTGCATGCTAACATTTTGGTTTTCAGGTATAGTACTCGGATCCCCAGATACATTTGTACCGCAGCATTTTGAAGTCTCACTCCATTTAAATAATAATTGCCTGTTTCATTCTTCCTTCCAAAGTGGATAAGCTCACACTTTCCAACAGTATAATCAATCTGCCAATGTTTTGCCCACTCACTTAACCTATCTATATCCCTTTGCAGACTCTTTGTGTCTTTCTCACAAATTGCTAACCCAACAATCTCTGTATCATCCGCAAATTTGGCTAAAGTACATGAGATCCCTTCATCCAACTCATTAATATAGATTGTAAATAGTTGAGGCACCAACACTGATCCCTGTGGCACCCCACCAGTTACTGATTGCCAACTGGAAAAAGACCCATTTATCCCGAAGTTCTGTTTTTTTAGTTAGCCAATCCTCTTTCCCTGCCAATATATTACCCCCAATCCCGTGCGCTCTTATCTCATGCAGTAAACTTTTATGTGGCAACTTGTAGAATGCCTTCTGGAAAGCCAAAAACACCACATCTACTTCCCTTTATAATAAGCAGGGTAAGTGTCTGCTCTTTTGCACTGGCCATTTTACTATTGAAACATTCCCATTATGTAGCTGCTATTGTTGAGTGGTTTAAGCGTTGGACTTGAAATCAATTCAACATATCATCACGCAGATTCGAGCCCTGTCCACAGCGATTCTGTTGAAGCTCTTTATTTTATTTAATCGGCTTCCTGTGGAGATCACTGACCTCGAAAATGATCAGAATTCCCTCCATCTGCACTTTATTACATTGATTCACACAAAGCTTTTCTTCCAATTGCAAAGACTCGTAATTATTCAGCATCAGTTCGCTATTGTGGATTTGTTCGAAACTATTTCACGTTGGTCCCTTAGAAGCTGAGACAGGATCAATTATTATGGGGAATAAGGAAATCGCAGAATCGTCAAACAAATATTTTGTATCCGCATTCAGAGTAGAACGTACAAAAAGCCTACTACAAATGGTGGGTAACCAAGGGTCTAATGAGGGGAAGGAACATAACATTACTAATATAAGTAGAGACAACGTAGTAGGGAATCTAATGGTATTAAAACCGACAAGTGCGCTGTACCTGATGGCCTTACATCCCAGGGTTCTAAAATAGGTGGCTAAAGAGACATTGGGTCCATTGGTTTTGATCTTTCAAAATTCCTAGATTCTGGAATGGTCCCAGCGGATTGGAAGGTCGCAATTGTAACACCGCTATTCAAGAAAGGAGGGAGAGATAAAAGAGGGAAGAGCAGGCCAATTCGCCTGACATCATTTTCGGGAAAATGCTGGAATCCATATATTTGGATTTCCTAAAGGCATTCGATAAGGTGCCACATAAAAGGTAATTACACAAGAGTAGTCCTTATGTGGTTGGGGGTAATATAATAGTATGGATAGAGGAATGGTTAATGGCCAGAAAACAGCGAGTAGGGATAAACAGATCTTTTTCAGGTTGGCAGGCTGTACACAGTGGTGTGCTGCAAGGATCAGTGTTGGGGTCTCAGCTATTTACAATCTATAATAATGACCTAGAGGACGGGACCGAGTGTAATTTATCCAGTGTTGCTGACGATATAAAGCTAGGTGTGACAGTAAGCTTTGAGGAAAACGCAAAGTGTCTGCAAAGGGAAAAAGTTGGACTAAGTAAGGGGGTAGTACGTTGGCAGATGGAGTATAATGTAGGGATTGTGTGGTTATTAAATTTAGTAGAAACCATAGAAAAACAGAATATTTTTCAAAGGTGAGAAAATTTAAAATGTTGTTATTCAGAGAGATGTGGATGTCCTCGTGCAAGAAACACAGAAAGCTGGCATGCAGGTACAGCAAGCAATACGGAAGGCAGCTTCCATATTCGTCTTAATTGCAAGGAGGTTGGAGTATAAGAGAAAGGACGTCTTGCTCCAATTGTCCAGGGTCTTGTTGAGACCAGACATGGAATACTGTGCAGAGTTTGGGTGTCCTTGTACTTGCCCTGGAGGCTGTGCAACGAAAGTTCACTAGATTGATTCCTGGGGTGAGAGGACTGTCCTATGATAAGAGGTTGTGCAGATTGGTCCTCTACTACCTGGAATTTAGAGAAATGAGAGGAAATCTCATTGGAACATGCAAGATTCTGAAGGGGATTTACAGGGTAGAAGCTGAGAGGGTGTGTTCCCTGCTGGGGGTATCTGGAACCAGGGAGCATAGATTCAGAATAAGGCGTCGCCTATTTAAGACAAACATGAGGGGGAATTTCTTCTCTGAGTGGGACGTGAATCTTCGAAATTCACTGCCCGAAAGTGCTGTGAATGCTAGGTCTTTGGTAACGTTCAATGCTGAGTTAAATAGATGTTTGGACTCTTGGAAAATCAAGGGATATGGAGATCGGATGGGAAAGTGGAGTTGACGTCGATGATTAGCCACGATCGTATTGAATGAAGGAGCAGGCTCAAGGGGCTGTATGGCCTGCTCCTGTTCTTATTTCTTGTGTACTTATGTTCTTATTTGCAAAGATCAGTGAGAATTATCCATGTAAAACGGCACGAAAAATAACATTTTATAAAGAACACTGCAATGTTTGGAAGGAAATCAGCTCCAGCAAATGAGAGGGAAAGTGGTTTGGTTTTATGAAGTTGAACAAACGTGTAAAAATACTTGAAGATTTAACACTGATGTTAGACGCCTTACCCATTAGGCCAGGTGGCAGCTGTGCTTCATGGCAAAATATTGGTGATAATGATTGACTAAACCACGGGGTTGTATTTATTTCAGTTCCATTCTATGCATTCCAAACCTATCAGCATCTTTGAACCATTCACTGATTATAATTCGAGAAGTCCCGAAGGATCTGGAATTTTTAATTAAAACCTGGAAACACTCCGCAGGTCAGGGAACATCTGTGGACAGAGAAACTCGGGGTTCACCTTTCAGGTCAACGAGCTCTCGGCAGAACTAAGGTTTTGCATCTTTGCTTCAAAATATTGCAGTTCCCGTGTGAGTTTACATCCAACCTCTTTACGCTGCTCAAAAATAGAAAAATAAGAAATTGAACTGCCCAGCAAAATATGCAAATGCTCCGTACGGGGATCGAGCCCGCAACTTCAGCATTATCACTTCTTTGCTTTAACCAACTGAGCTAACTAGTTTCATTTTTAAAATTTGCCGTCAAATTCAATTTACTTTTAAGTCCCAAGCTTATATTTTCGAGACGTCTTCAAATCTCCAGATACTATTGGACAAGTTCCGGCACTAATCTCTCTATATACAACCTGCTGTTGTCAATCATACACCATGCTATCGGCAAATGCAGTGCATATGTCACTGTGTGTCACACATGACCACCGCCAACATCTTATGACATTCGCGCCACACAAGTGCCAAACAATGACCATTTCAAACAAGCGAGAGTCTAACCACGGCCCCTTGACATTCAACTTCATTACCATCACCGAATCCCCCACCATCAAAATGCTGGTGGTCACCATTGATCAGAATCCTAACCTGACTAGCCACATAAATAGTGTGGCGAAAACAGCACTTCAGAGGCTGGGTATACTGCACCGAGTGTCTTGCCTCATCAAAGTTTTTCCGCCATCCACAAGGCACACATCAGGAGTGTGCTGAAATACTCTCCACTTGCTTGGATGAGTGCAGCACTGAACAAGATCAAAACAATCCAGAACAAAGCTGCCCGCTTGTTTGGCACCCCATCCACCAACATAAACGTTCACTCACTCTACTACCGACACACCATATCTGCAGAGCTTTGACCTGATCCATTGGTTGTTGGGTCGCTTAGCTCTGTCTAAACAGACTGTTTCCGCTGTTTAGCATGCGTTCAGTCATGTGTTGTAGCTTCATGAGGTCTGCTCTTCTACCTTAGATCATCAGAGAATTTCAGGTTCGGGTCCTGCCGTGGTCGTTTTATACATTCATTAAATCTTCTACTACGTTTAAAAACTTTTAAAACCCAAACCGCGCTAAAGGTGATTTCCTTCCAAACATTGCAGGGCTGCTCTGTGTGTAGATTTCTCTACTAATCTTTGCAAAGTGTTTCCAACAAACCCACAATATCTAATTAATGCCAATAAGTTATGAGTGTTTCTAATTGGAACAAAAGCTTTGCGTTAACCAGTGCAATAAATTGCAGTGGAGGGAATTCTGATCAGTTTCTTGGCCAGTGATCTCCACAGGGAGCCGATTAAATAAAGATCATGCAGTACAATCGCTGCGAGTAGGGTTCGAACTTGCGCTGGGAAACTCCCATAGAAATTCAATTCCAGCACCTTAATCACTCGGCCATCGCAACTATACAAGGGTACTTGGAAAATATTTGCTATTGTGGTCGTGTCCAGAAGTACAGGTCGTAAATAATAATAACTGATAAATCCAGGCGCGATTTCAGGATTAATTTTTTTTCCCAAAGAGGGGTGGAGATGAGGAAGGAGCTCCAAAGAGAATTAGTTGAGGCGAATGACACAGATGCATTTAAGAGGGAGGGAGATAGGAATAGAAGGATATGCTGACTGGGTGAGGTAAATTAAGTTAGTAGGAACCTCGTGTGGAGTATTAACTATGGCAGTAGAACAGTTGGTCTGTTTCTGTATAACATTATCTATAATCCCTTTTAAACAGACACAGAATGATCCGAGACTGAAAGCACATCCCTTTTAAACGGACACAGAATGATCCGGGATTGACAGCACATCCCTTTTAAACAGACACAGAATGATCCGGGACTGACAGCATTTCCCTTTTAAACAGAAACATAATGACCCGGGACTGACAGCGCATCCCCTTTAAACAGACACAGTATGATTCGGGACTTACAGCACACCCCTTATAAACAGACACAGAATGATCAGGGACTGAAAGCACATCCATTTTAAACAGACACAGAATGATCCGGGTTTGATTGCAGGTATGAGTATGTCTGTCGGGCAGTTGCTTCACCCGTCCGTGGTACAACTCCCCCAATTACGGCACAAGTTCCCTGATGTTCGGGAGGAGGACTGGGCTGCGGGCGCCTTTCTCTTGGTTGATGCTGAGTTGCCTTTCCGGTTTTATTCTTAAGATATATCTTTGTAGCGGTTTTCAACCATTTCCGAGGACAGTTAAGAGTCATTGCAGTGTGTTTGGGTTCACAGACAGGCCTCACCAGGTAAGGACGGCAGATTTCTGTCACTAAAGGACATTTGTGAGTCAGATGGGTTTGTACAACAATCCAATAGTTTCATAGTCACTTTTACAGATACCAGCTTGTCAATTCCAGGTTCACATAATTGTCTGTATTTAAATTCGCCAGCTGCCATGCTGGGATTTGCTTTCATGCCCCCCTCCAAATCATTAGTCCAGGCCTCTGGATTACTAAACCAGTAACGTAACCATTGTGCTACCATGCCACTGGCTACTTCCTGTACCTGTGTAACTGGGTCAAGGTGATGAATGGCCTCCTCCAGGTGCTATGTATCAGGCTCGAGCAGCTTGATGGCCGGCTCCAGTTCCTCAGTAACAGACTCGAGCGATAGAATGACATCCTCCTGTTCCTATGTAAGATGTTTGAGGGGCTGAATGGCCTTTTCCTGTGTAACTAGTTCGGGAGGCTGAATGGCTCCCTCTTGTTACTGTGCAACCGGCTCGAGGGACAGAATGGCCATCTCCTCTGCCTATCTAACAGGCTCGAGGGACAGAATGGCATTCTCCTGTTCCTTACAACAGGCTTGAGTGGTCTAAATAGGGTCCTCCTATTCCTATGTAATAGGCTGAAGAGGCTGAATGGCCACCACCTGCCCTGTGTAAAAGGCTCTAAGGCAAAATGTCCTTCTCTTTTTCTTATGTAACATGGTCGAAGGGCTGATGGCCTCCTGCTGTTCTTGTGCAACAGGATTCAGTGTCCGAATGACGTACTTCTGTTCCTGTGTGACAGGCACACGGAACTTAATATTCTTCTCCTGTTTCTATGTAACAGGCTCGAAGGGCTGAATAACCTCCTTCTATTCCTATGCAAAAGGCTCTAGGGTTTGACTGGCCTTCTTATGTTCCAGTGTAACAGGTTCAAGGGCTGAATGGCCTCATAATTTTCCTCAGGATTGACATACTATACAGGCTCCTCCTCTGTCTGTGTAACAGGCTCGAGGTGTTGAAATACTCATTCTGTTCCAGTGTAAGCAGCTTGAGGGGCTGAATGTCCTTATGTGTTCCTATTGAACCATGTTTCATCATTAATGTGGCTGATGGCCCTAGTGCACCCAGTGCTGACCCGGTGTAGAAAGAACCACAGTGTCAGTGTATAAAGACCCAAGTGCTTGTACTTTATTTCCTTCTTATTTCTTTGAAATATTCTTTCTTTCCTTTCTTCCTTCTCTTTGCCATACACTGCTTATTCTATTGTTGGTTAATGATAGATGTTTTCCTATTTGCTGGTTTCAACGTGTTCATTGCCTCTGCTGCTTGGAATCGCGTCGGAAAAAGAACTGAAATTCTTCATCTGTTTGAAGAATCCTCGGGTACGAAGGCGTTTTGTTATCAATCAAACAAATGTACAGATTTCTCGAAATTTCGGAGACTTTCCTGGCCAGTATTTCGTTCTTGCTTCATTGCATTTGTTCTTACTTGCTTTTTCCTCAGAGCCTGCTTCCCCGAGCCCCTGAAAGCCAGTGGCCGCTGCCGACTTCATTTCCTCGATGCTTCAGCTCAGCGGGGTTCGATGTTGCAATGGGGACGTCGGGCTTCTCCTGGGAATCGAGATTACTTCCCGAGCGTCCTGGGCCAATATTGTTGCCTCTGTCCCAACATTCGCTAAAGCACATTGGCTCATTTTAAAGCTGTCAGTGAGTGGAGAGAAAATAAGTAATTAACACTTTATTCTATGCAAAGAAATTGAGCGGGTCGATCGAGAGATCTGGTGAGGGGAACCCAGAACAAGGTGGCTTCCCTTAAAATTAGTGCTAAGCTGTTCAGGGGTGATGTGAGGAGGCACTTCTTCAAACAAAGTGTAGTGGACATCTGGAATGCTCCAAAATGCTGTTGAGGATGGGGGTCTACTGATTTCACCTGTTGTGGTACTGAGCCCCACACACAGAGCTGAAAGTATCTGGGCTCGGGCCCACAGAGAAAGAGAGAGCCCCAGAGAGAGACAGACAGAAAGTGAACGAAAATCAGAGAGGCAGATATAGAGGGAGAGGCAGAGAGAGAGAGAGAGTGAGAGGGAGAGAGAGAGAGAGAGAGAGAGAGAGAGAGTGAGGGAGGCAGAGGGAGAGAGAAATAAAGTGAAAGCCAGAGATAGAGACAGGCACAAAGAGAGAGGGAAAAACATACAGAGGAGAGAGAGAGAGAGAGAGAGAGAGGGCGAGAGAAACAGTCAAAGAGGACATAGGAACATAGGAAATTGGAGCGGGAGGAGGCTATTCGTCCCCTCGAGCCTGCTCCGCCATTCAATAAGAACATGGCTGATCCTCGACCTCAACACTTTCCCGCCCGCTCTCCATATCCCTTGGCTTCCCTTGAGATCAAAAATCTATCTATCTCAGCCTTGAATTATACTCAAAGTCTCAGCATTCACAGCCCTCTGGGGCAGATAATTCCAAAGACTCACAACCCTCTGAGGGAAGAAATTCCTCCGCATCTCGGTCTTAAATGGCCTACCCCTTATCCTGAGCCTGAGCCCCCGATTTCGAGACAATCCAGCCGGAGGAAACCACCTCTCAGCATCTACCTTGTCAATCCCCTTCACAATCTTATATGTTTCAAAGAAATCACGTCTCATTCTTCTAAACTCCAGAGAGGATAGGCCCATTCCACATAATGTCTCATCATAGAACAGACCCTCATCAAAGGAGTCACTCTAGTGAGCCTTCAGGCTAATCCTCCAAGGCAAATTTATCTTTCCTTAGATAAGGAGACCAAAACTGAGCACAGTACTCCAGATGTGTTCTCACCAAGGCCCTGTACAATTGTAACAAGACTTCCTTGCTCTTCTCCTGCAAGCCCCTTGCAATAAAGGCCAACATGCCATTTTCCTTCCTTATTGCTTGCTGTACTTGCATGCTAGCTTTCTGTGTTTCTTGCCCGAGGATGACAAAATCTCTCTGAGCAGCAACATTTGAAACTTTCTCACCATTTAAAAAATATACTGTTTTCTATGGTTTCTACCAAAGTGAATAACCTCACATTCTCCTACCTTATGCTCCATCTGCCACCTTACTGTCTATCTATATCCCTTTGCGACGATTTGTGTTCTCCTCATAGTTACCGTCCAACCTAGTTATGCATCATCAGAAAAATTGGATATGTTTACCTCGATCCCTTCATCCAGGTCATTACCACTGTTTGTAAATAGCTGAGGGCCCAACACTGATCCTTGCGGCACCCCACTAGTTACTGCCTGCCAAACTGGTAAAGATCCGTTTATCCCTATTCCCTTTTTTCAGTCCATTAACCAATCCGCTATCCATGCTACGATATTACCACCAACCACATGAGCCCTAATATTGTGTAATAATCTTTTATGTGGCACCTTATCGAATGCCTTTTGGAAATCGAAATATACTACATCCACTGGTTCCCCTTTATCTACGGTGCTAGTTACTTCCCGAAACATAATCTAATAAGTTTGTCAAACACAATTTCCCTTTCAGAAAACCATGTTCACTCTATCAATTTATGATTTTCTAAGTGCCCTGCTACACCTTTCTTAACAATGGATTCAAGCATTTTTCCGACGACTGATGTCAGCTAACTGGCCTGTGGTTCCCCGTTTTCTCTCGCCTTCCGTTCTTCTATAGCGTTGCTACATTTGCAACTTTCGAATCTGCTGTGACCGTTCTAGAGTCTAGGTAATTACGGAAGATCATAACGAATGCCTCCACTACCTATTCAGCCACCTCTTTTCGAACTCTCAGGTGTAGGCCGTCGGGCGTTTAATCCCATTCGTTTCTTCAGTGCTTTTTCTCTAATTTAAATTACGTTATTTCCTCACCGTTATTAGAGCCTTGGGTCCCCATCATTTTGGTATGCTTTTAGTGTCTTCTACTGTGTAGACAGATACAAAGTGTGTGTGTAAAGTTTCTGCCATTTCCTTATTCCCCATAATATCTTTTCCTGTCAGATTCTAACGGACCAACGTTTACTTTTGCTACTCTCTTCCTTTTTACATACTTGTAGAAGCTCTTACAAGTGGCTTTTATATTTCTTAGTAGTGTTTTCTCATATTCTATTTTGTCCCCTTTTTTAAATTTTTGGTCATCCTTTACTGGTTCCTCAAACTCTCCCAATCCTCAGGCTTACTACTATTCTTCACAACATTATATGTGTCTTCTTTCAATCTAAAGCAATACTTCACTTCTTTAATTAGCCACGGTTGTATCACTTAACCCGTGGAGTTTTAGTTTCTCAATGGAATGTATTTTTTAGAGAATTATGACATATTTCTTTAAATGCTAGCTACTGCTTATCTACCGCCATGCATTTTAAGCTATTTTTGCAATCTACCTTAGACAATTAAAGCCTATGCAATTGAATTTATTGAAGTATAAGACACTAGCTTCAGAATAGGCAAGTCCTTCTCAAACTTTATATCAAATTCTAGCATATTATGATCAGTCTGCCCCAGAGCTACCTTTGCTATGAGGTTGCTAATGATTACTGTCACATTACACATTATATGATCTAAAGCAGCCTGTTCCCTGGTTGGTGCCATGAGGTATTGTTCTCGGAAACTGTTCCGAAAGCATTCCTTGAACTGGTCCTCCAGACTACCTTTGCCAATTTGATTTGTCCTATCTATATGAAGATTAAAGTTCCCCACGATTATTGCGTCACTTTTCTTACAAGCTCCTACTATTTCTTGAAAAATATTCTGTCTAACGATATAGCTACTGTTAGGGGGCCTACATATTACTGCCATCAATGTTTTATGCCCCTTGTTAATCCTTATCTCTACCCATACTGAGGCTAGTTGCTGATCTACCGAGCCGAGGTCCTTTCTCTCTACAGTTGCTATGTCATCCTTTATTTTCAGGGCTACACCCCTCCTTTTCCATTCTGCCAGACTTTTCGAAACGTCACATACCCTGGTACATTTCGTTCCCAACCTTGGTCACGTTGCAACACGTCTCTGTGATGGCTATTTCATCAAACCCATTTATCTCTATTTGTGCCACCAGTTCGTCTATCCTGTTAAGAATGGGTCGTGCATTCAGATAAAGAAATTTTCATTTAATTGTATTACCATTATTCCCTGCTTTGACCTTATTCTCTGCTACACTGCTAGCATTAAAATCTCTGTCCCTGCCTGTCACACTCTGCTTATTTATACACAAATCATTACACTGCTCTGTTGTCTTGACCTTAAATTTTAGAATTCTAAAATCCCCCTCACCCGCGCCCCCCCATTTTGAGTTAAAAACGCACTATCTACACCCTAGTTATTCGATTCGCGAGGACGCTGCTCCCAGCCCGTTTGATTTGGTGCACATCGTGATGGAAAAGCTCCCTCATTCCCCTGTATATATGCCGTTGCCCTATGAATTCAAACCCCATTTGCCCACAGCACTCTTTGAGCCACGCATTTAACTCTCTGATCTGCATGACCGTATGCCAATTTGCGCGTGGCTCAAGTAGTAATCCAGTTATTATTTCCCTTGAGTATCTGATTATTAATTTAGATCCTAGCTCCTCAAACTCCCTCAGCAGAAACTCATTCTTAGTTATACCTAAATCGTTGGTTCCTACATAGACCACGACAACTGGATTCTCAACCTCCTACTCCAAGCTTTTCTCCATCCATGAAGAGATATACATAAACCTGGCACCGGGCAGGCAACACAGCCATCGGGACTCTCTTTCGCAGCTGCAGAGAACAATATCGATGCCCCTTACCTTACTGTCCCCTGCTACTACCGCATTCCTTCCTTCTCCCTCCAGTTGGATGGCCACCTCTACAACAGTGCCGTGGACAGTTTACCCATCATTCTTTCCGTCCTTTCCTCATCCATATGGGTAGCAAGTGCATCGTACCTTTTTGACAATATCCAGGGCTGACGCTACTCCTTCAGTGGATCCCCATACATTGCTCACTCGCGGTCACACCCTCCTGTCCCCGACCACTGGTAAACTCTAAAGTGCTACTTAACCTAAATAGTTTCATTGACTCCTGGAACAAAGTGTCCAGGTAACTCTGCACCTCCCTGCTGCACCGCAATGTCTGCAGCTCGCACTCCAGCTCAAACAATCTGAGCCGAATTCCTCGAGTTGCAGACACTTACTGCAGATGTTGCTGCACGGGATCCGGATGCTCGGCACAAACACCAACATGCTGCAGTTACGACACACCTGCCATCTCTAACCTTGCTTTATTAATTAATTAATCTGTTAATGCTTTTATTCAATCTATATTTCACTTTTATTGTTTGATTAATTTATCTAATTTAAGTAATTAATTGAATAACTACTAGCAATTTACAGTTTCTCAGCTCTTAATTTAACCCCCTTCCAAATATAGAGTGCAAAAAAAGTTGTAATACTCACCAACCAATCACCTACCTACTCTCCTGTGACGTCACTCTGATGTGTTTGCTGTTTTTGATTCAGAGCCTCGCCGCTGCTTTAATTCAGGTCTGCGGTCGGGACGCTCTTTATCCTCTCGCCGCTGCCGCTGCTTTAATTCGGTTCCACTCCTGCCCACTTTTTATCCTCTCGCTGCTGCCGCTGCTTTAATTTGGGTCCGCTCTTGGGCCGCTCTTTATCCTCTCGCCGCTGCCGCTGCTTTAATTCGGTTCCACTCCTGCCCACTTTTTATCCTCTCGCTGCTGCCGCTGCTTTAATTTGGGTCCACTCTTTGGCCGCTCTTTATCCTCTCGCCGCTGCCGCTGCTTTAATTCGGTTCCACTCATGCCCACTTTTTACCTCTCGCTGCTGCCGCTGCTTTAATTTGGGTCTGCTCTTGGGCCGCTCTGTATCCTCTCGCCGCTGCTGCTGCTTTAATTTAGGTCTGCTCTCGGGCCACTAGTTATCCTCTCGCGCTGTCGCTGCTTATTATGCAATACTTAAATATTTTTGTCTTCAGCATTTCTCCTGTTCCATTTTGTATACGGTGACAATCTGATCACTTGTATAAACAACCGCATTATCGGTCAGTGAAATCCAAATTCTCTTGTGGTAATGGTGAATAAATTCTCACTGATCTTTCCCACACAGAAGGGATCAACCGAGATGCTCTTCATTAAATATCTGCAGTGAGGTTTACCAAGCTCTTGGAGGTGAAGTTTTTATCCCACCATAGAGTGGAGATGTAGGAGAGGAGGACGACGAACTTCTATCCCTATGTGAGGTTTACTGGCGGTTGTTGCCTCACTTGCTGCCTACTTATCTTCTCACTGCCTTTGCTGATAAATGGTCCAAACCAGAGGCCTCAGTGGAAACTAATGCAGAAACGCTCGATATACCATCTAATGCCACGGTTGGACCTGCTTATTTCAGCTCAGCTCATCCGCAGCTAGGTGGGAAAATACTGAATAAATCATGGTGAATGTGCCACCCTCTCTACACTGGGGGACTGAGCATTCCAACAGACAGGGCACAGTGAGTTCCATGTTCAGTAATATTACAGCAAAGAGTTTACTTGTCCAAGCTTCATCGACTTGTGTTACTGATAAGTTGTTCCAGGTAATGACCGTTTAAAGCCGATTTGCTCTGATCCCGTTTGTGCTACTGGCAGAGCCCAATTTTACTCCCACGTTCCTCTGACTCATTGACAAGATTGCGAGCTCTGAGACACCGTTAGTTTGAAACCTGCCTCTGTTCATGTGTTAGTTTTTTGCATTATTTTGAATTTACAAAAATAACAAACAGGTGCTGCTGTTCCAGAGCCAAAGTGTGAATAACAAACTCTGGCCGCGATAATGGGCAGGGCTGAGTTTAAATACCATCCTCTGTACAAATTCAAGACCAAATGTTCAATTCAACAACGGCCCCCATATCCCTGGTGTCATAAACGTTGCACATTGTTTCAATCAGAGTCTGCAAAATGAGTCTAGAAAATGAGAAAGCACAAAGGTTCAAGACATGCAGAACATTAGAAGTAACTGGGCTGGATTATCCTCTTGCTGGTGAACAAGCAGCGCGGCCATTCATCATATTTGCACTTGGCCACAGACATTCTGTGGGATTTCACACTGGAACTTACTATAAATTTATCAGCCAGAAATGTGCAGCGCCCTCTACAGGGGAGCTCAGACATTTCTGAACAGGGTAAACAGCTGTCCGCCTCCTTGACCAATCAGATAGAAGAACATTTCATGATCAGTGCAGAGAGTGAAAGAGGATGTGTCAGTTTAAAGTCAAAACATGTACAGATATCGAATTAAAGAAAGGGAAATAAAGATGGTCTTAAGAGAGAGATAAAAGAGACAGAAATAATTCGAAATCATTAGTTTTTTAAATCTTCAACAATAAATTAAACCTGAAGGAATGTGATTCCACATTGTAATGGTTAATTTTCAGTGCCAGAGATGTTGTTGGGCTTTAATTGAACCTTATCAAGCCATTGAGGCCCATATCCCAAAATGAATACCATTTGTAAAAAATATGTCTCGCTGTTTTTTTAAATACGTCTGTCCTACTTCAATCCTATTGAATCATCAGCGGGTCCAATCTACCATGGAAGATACGGTGACAGTCTGATCAGTTGCAGTGACAAAGCAGTATCGGTCAGTGAAATCCAAAGGCTATTAGCCCAATGCGGATCTCATTCTCAATTACCTTTCCCACACACAAGTGAGAAACAAGATGCGCCTTGTTGTATATCCACAGTGACCTTTAAAACGCTCAGAGTGGGAATGTAAGAGAGGGGGAGAGAGAACTTCTTTCCCTATGTGTGGTTTGCTGCCAGTTCTTGCATGACTTTATGCCTCTTTGTCTTCTCACTTTGATGATACATTGCCCAAAACAGAGGCCTCCCTGAAAACTAATGCAGAAACCCTGCTGCTGGCCTCGGGATGGGCAACTGCTGCCTCGATAAACGGATTTACTATGGCTACCTCTTGAGTTCCCTGTGTCCCATCAATGGAGCTCATTGGACTTGGGCTGTCTTCTCGCTTTAGCGTGAAGGTTCAAATGTGTCAGAGGTCCCGGCTTCCAAACCTGGACCAGCCCTCAAAGCGATATTTCAAAGTCGTTAAATATTTTGCAAGGGTGGATAAGAACTTCGAAACCAGTCTGCATGAATCTGCGGCCATTTGTCAAGATGGTCAGTGAAATCATTCCGGACCTTAACCACCTTAATGACCTACACTTCCTGTGAACGAGTCTTGCTTGAGTTTGTATTCGACCTTCAATCATCTCTGGGAGTTCGTCTCGCTGATTCATATTGAAGCCGCATTGCCCTTGTAAGTATGCAGTTGGCAAGATGGGGATGACATTGTTCGCATTCAAATTTTGAAATCTCACCAAACTCCCGGAATAATAACAATAGAATGGAACTGTCCCACTGAGCGATGAATTGAAGGGAATGTCGTTCCAAACAATGCTGGAAATGCTCAGTGCAGCCGCTCAGTATATCCAAATCCACTCTCTAACCACTCGGAAATCATCTTCACTGAACTCTACTCTGGCACAGTGTCACCGCGCTGAAATCCAATCTTTCTCCGGCCTAGTTTCCATTATATCATAGATTTTGATTTAAGAATGAAAAAGCACCGTATAGCGTCACAGACCCACGCGTTGGACCTGCTCATTCAACGCACTTCATTCTCAGCTAACCGGGAATTTACTGAAATAGAGTGTGGTGAATCTCAGCTGGAAAATCCAGCCTTGCAAAAGACAACGGTTTCGGGACACGCTGACTTTCATGTTCAGTAATATCACAGCACAGATTTCACTTTTCCAAGATTCATCTACATGTGGCACTGTTTAACTTGTTCCAGGTGATCAACGTGACGACCGTTAACGCCAATTCGCTGGGAGCTAGTTTGCCCTGCTGGACTCAGAGCGAACACTGCCATCGATCTTCTAACTCACAGACCAGAGATCGAGATCGAACACACCGCTAGTTTGAACCCCAGCTCTTTCCATCTGTTAGTTTTTTGTACTATTCTATTTTATTCGATGCCAACATCTGTTGAGGGCATTCAGAGGCTCAGTTGTTAATTAAAATTATCACAATTCTCCAACTCCCGACAGCCGAAAGTTCCTCACTTTCTGCACTTACTTTACGCAAATATTGCTCCAACTGCCATAACAGCGTTTACAATCCTATTAGTGGCCGTGGGAGTGTGAAGAAAGGACTTCATCCCAACGAGGGTGGGCGGGAGGGGGAGAGTTTGCTCGCTCCCATCAAACAGCTGCATTTCCGGCCTGGGAATTCTCCCTCGAGACTCCGAACACGGGCGAGGGTCCCTGTTTCAAAATTCTCAGCAAGGTGTTGAGCGGAATCCTTGTTTGTGTTGACCATGATGTAGAAACACAGACAGGCGATCCATGGGTTTACACAGCTTCTCCGTTGTGACAAATGTCTTGTCACCACGATATAATCGAGTCTTTCACTGGCACCACATTCTTTACATCACAGTTGCTGGTTTAAGAGTGTAAACTGTCCCCACTCCCTCCTATTAACAATAATACTAAAGAGCTGTAGTAAATCTCTCATCCGCTCTCGAAACACTAGGTCAGAGGGCCCTTATTCTCCACAGGGTAGCACAAATAAGCAGATGTATCTGGGAGCACACCTGTTGGACCTTCAACGGTGGCCGAAATGTTCACAAATCGTTGAAATGCCTGCATTAGATGAGGCTCGAACTCATCACTTCAGCAATGTCCCGATCACTCACTTTCATACAAGGACCACAAATTGCGGCTCTCGAGCTGGCCACAGTTCTTTCATTATGATCACCTGTCCCACTCTGCTGGAAAGAGTCTACTGGTGAGAGAATCATTTCCTATGAAAAGAGTACTGACCCTTGATGAAACCAATATCTGCACCTTCACTTTCTATTTCGTTCATGTTCTCTGCTCCTTCTCACGATATTCGGAGCTTACAACAACGACAGACACTCGGTGCTGTTGCCGAGCCACAGTTTGAATAAATAACTCTGCCCGCCATTCAAGAACATAAGAGTTAGGAGCAGGTGTAGGCCATACGGCAGCCTCGAGTCTGCTCCCTAATTCAATCAGATCATGGGTGATCTTCAACCACAACTCCACTTTTCCGCTCGATATCCAAAGCCCTTGATTCTCCTATAATCCAAACATCTATCTATCCCAGCATTGAATATCCGCAGAGACTCAGCATCCGCAGCCATTTGGGACAGGCAATCCAATGATTCACAACCATCAGTCTGCAACAGAAAGCTATCCATTGTTTAATGACGATTAAAGCAATTACTCTGCATTTCACAGAGTTTCATTAGTTTCCTGCAATGAATTAACTATTGGTCACAAATGTTTTGAAAAATGTATTCATTGGCCTGGAATTGAACTGGTGAAACGATCGCCGAATATTAACCATGATGTCCTGTATTTATCCCGCTTAGTCTGTTTGTCTGGAGTGTGTTGTTTGGAAAGCTTGGATCCAGAGTTCGCTCCCGCTTGGGGTCAAAGGAAATTGTGCATACAATCATGTAATGGTACAACACGAAATGAGACCTTTTGGCCCATTGTGCCTGTTCTGGCGCTTTGATGCTGTATTCCAATTAGTTCTACTTCCCTGCTCTTTCCAAAAACCTGTGCATGTTTCCCTTCCAGTACTTCCCTATCACAAGTTATTATTGAATTTGCTTTCAGCAACATATCAGGCAGTGCATTCCAGATCACAGAAACTCACCGTATAATAAACGGTTCCTCCTTTCGTCTCTGGCTCTTTTGCTAATCTCCTTAAATCTGTGTTCTCTGGTTACCAACACTTCTCCCACTGGAAACTGTTTCTCTTTATTTACGATGTCAAAACCGGTCATGATTTTGAACAGTTCATTTAAATTCACTCTAGTAAATCTCTTATGTTCATTTCTAGCCTCTTACAAATAAATTAAATGAAATGTTTAGAAGGAAAAGCACGAAGAGATTGAAAAGGGGAGAGAATGAAATACTGAGACAAACGGCTGTCAATGTTTGGAAGGTGAAAAGATCTAAAGATCGGAGTTTTATGATCGATCTGCGAGCGAAATCCATGCTCCCTCGTGCTTCTGTGGGTCGGTTTACTGACACACCTGGGAATTGAGCGGAAGCTGATACATGGTTTGTGGATCAGTTGCCGTTGCGATGACCGACTGCATGTACATGAAATCCAACGGGGTTTTTCTGTTCAGGTTTGAATCCTGCTCCCACCGACATTGTTTCAATCTGTCTCCCAGAGTCGGTCTGAAAGGATGGATGATTAGCTGTGGGAGGCAGTGCTGGGCTGTGCGTCTCGACTGTCAGCGACTCGGTGGCTGTCAGCCGGCTGCAGGTGTCCATTGTGAAAGCTGTCTGAGGGCCCAGCATACTGACTTTAGATTGACCATCATTTAAACTTATTTTAGCAATTGAGCAGTTGGTGGGTTATTTTCTTGAGAGTGGTTCGCGATTCCATCTCAGAGGGAATGTGGGTTTTGACTGGAGTCACTTGTAAAACAGGGAGTGTCGGGGCGGCAGGTTCCCTTCCCTGAAGGACACTAATGAACCAGTTGAAGTTTGGCAGCAAAGTTTCACTGTCCAGCACCAGAAACAACGACACCTGACCTAAAACGTAACCCTGGCAAGATAAGAATGCACAGCCTTTAAAGGCCGCATTGATCAGCAGCCCAATGAGTTATCCAGTAAGTCATTGAACCAATTCCACCGCACAGCCTTTCGCTGAATCTATTGGTTTTCACGATGCTCCCGTGAAACTCGGGGATTCTGGATACTGCAGTGAAAACGGTGCGCGATTTCAGTTTGTATAATTTAAGGTATGTATGTTCTGTGCAATGTCGATAAGCTCTGAGAAGATGCCTTTGCCTCAAAAATAACAAGGCTCGTCCGGGATTTTCAATCCGGGACCTCTGGCCTTTCAAGTATGAAAATCCCAAAGCGTAAATCATAGCCCCAGGTCAACGAGCTGTTGATGTAGGCTTGCTGAACTCTTTGGTCTCTCTGATTGTTCAGCTAAGAGAAGAAGAGGATAAGAAATGGGAGCAGGAATAGTCCATTCGACCCTTCGATCTTGCTCATGGCAGATCTTCCTCAACACGACCTTTCGCCATAATCCTTGATTCCCTTGGCATCCAGAAATCCATCGATCTTTGTCTTGAATATACTAAAGGACTGAGCATCCACAGCCCGCTGGGATAGAGAATTCCAGACATTCTCAACCCTCTGACTGAAGAAATTTCTCCATATCTCAGTCCTAAATGGCCGACCCCATATCATTCATTGCAGCGCCTCTAAGACATGTGTATGTATCCTCAGATAATGGGACCAAAACTGTGCAAAGTACACCTGGTGTGGTCTCAGCAACGCTCTGTTCAATCGTAACAAGTCTCCCTTACTCTTGTACTCCAAACCCCTTGCAATAAAGGCCAACATTTGCCTTTCTAATTACTTGCTTTACATTCATGCTACATCTCTTTGTTTCCTGTACGAGGACACCTAAATCTCTCTGAACACCAACATTTAATAGTTCCTCATAATTTAAAATATATTGTTTTCTATTCTCCTGCCAAAGACAATAACATCATGATTCCGACATTAAACTCCATCTGCCATCCTTTTGCCGACTCTTAGCCTGTCCATATTCCTTTGCAGGCTCTTTGTTTCCTACTCACAGCTTACATTTCCACCTAGCAATTTGTCTTCAGCAAACTTGCCATGCCGCACAGAAACAGGCCATTCAGTCCAACCAGTCCATGCCGCCGTGTATGCTGCACTTGAGACTCCTACCATCTTTCCTCATCTAAATCTATCATTCTAATCTTCCATTCCCTTTTCCCTCATATGCTTGTCCAGCCTCCCATTAAATTAATCTATACTACTTGATTCAACCAATTCATATGTTAGTGAGTTCCACATTCTCACCAATATTTGTGCACAGAAGTTCTTTTCTGAATTCACTATTGCATTTCATGTTGACTATATTATATTGATGACCTCGAGTTATGCTCTTCCCCACAAGGTGAAATATTCTCCCTGTACCTACACTATTAAAATTTTTCATAATTTTAAAGACCTCTAATAGGTCACTCCTCAGCCTTCCTTCTTCAAGGGAATAAAAACCCAGCCTGTTCATCCTTTCCTGATATGTATATCCTAGCATTTCTGATATCATCCTTGTAGATCTTCACTGCACGTTCTCCAGTGTCTCTATATTCTTTTTATAAGATGGCGACCACAACTGTATGCAGTAATATAAGTGTGGTCTAACCAAAGTTTGATACAGGTTTAGCATAATTTCGCTAATTTTCAATTATATCCCTCTAGAAATAAACTCTAGTGCTTTTATTGACTTTTTATGGACTTGCTAACCTGTGTCGCAACTTTTAGTGATTTGTTTATTTGTACACCTAGAACCCTTTGTACTTCTACCCCACCTCGACTCGCAACCTCCAAGTAATAAGTGACCTTCCTATTCTTCATACCAAAGGGTAATACCTCACATTTATCTCTGTTGAATTTCATTTGCCAATTATATACCCATTCTACAAGTTTATTAATGCCCTCCTGTTGCAGTCCCCATCAGTATTGATTATCCGCCCCAATTTGGTGTCATCTGCAAATTCAGAAATGGTGTTTTTGAATCCTAATGCTAGATCGTTAATTTAAATTGTGAACAGCAGTGGTCCCAGCACGGATCCTTGTGGATAACCACAACCCAAATGCTGCCACTGTGAATATCTACCCCTTACTCCTACTCCCTGCTTTCCGTCTTGAAGCCAGCCAACAATCCATTCAGCTACTCCTCCCCTGACTCCGCATTCTCTGACCTTATTCATCAGTCTAATATGGCGTATCTTATCGAAGACCTATTTAAAATCCAGACAAATGACATCTACCGCATTTCCAATTTCTGCTTTCTCTGTTAGCTCATCAAAAAATTCTGAAAAGTTGATCGAGCAAGACTTTCCCTTCTGAAATCGATGTTAACTATTCATTATTATATTTTTGGTCTCTTAATGTTGTTCGTTTTTTTACCTTTAGTAGGGATTCCATTATTTTTCCTACCACTGATGTTAAGCTGACTGATCTATAATTCTCTGGACATGTTCTATCCCCCTTCTTAACTATCAGAATTAACTTAGCTGTCCGCCAGTCCTCTGGCAGTTACTTTTTCCAATGAATTATTAAAAATGCATAGTAATGCCTATGCTATTTCTTCCCTCGATTCTTTTGAAATAAATCAATGAAATCCACCTGGTCCAGGGGTTTTATCATCTTGATTTAGATTAATTTATTTACTTCATCCACTTTTTTTACTTTAAATGCACTTATCTCTTTACTAACCTCATCGTCCAATGTCATGTCCACCTTTTCTAGCTCCTTGGAAATTACTGAAGCAAAATAATTGTTTATATTTCTGCCATTTCCCTATCGTTACCTTTGGTATTAATCTGACTATCACTTAATGGCAATATTCCCATCCCAACATTACATTGTTATTGATGTGCCTATAAAATAAATTACTATTTTGTGTTATGTTATTCAAAATTTAATTTCGTATTTCCTGTTTGCCTCCCTAATGGCTTTTTTGACATCTCTCCTAATCTTTTCGTATTCTCTCTTATCATGCACTCCCCTGCTCTATATGTACTTAATGCATGCTTCTTTCCTTTCCTTTAGTTGTTCCCTTATGGCTTAATTCATCTATGGAATCTCATTATTGTTCACTTTGTTGTTTCCTTTTACCGGAATGTTTTTTTCCTGCACTCTGTTGGACACCGTTTTAAATGTTTCCCATTGCTGTTCTACATCGTTTTTTGCGAAATTTGTTGCCATTTTTTCCCAAGTTCTATTCTCAACCCCACAAAATCAGCTTTTATCCAATCTATTAACCTGATTTTCGTCATACTTTTGTCCTTTTCAATTATCATCTTAAAGCATGTTATGTTATCTCACTATTAAGCTATATGTTCCACAACCTTTACTTTTCTTATCTGCTCTGGTTCATTCCCCTTTACTAGATCCAATAGCGAAGCCTCCCTTGTTGGGCTTTATACATATTGGGTAGCAAGGTGTCCTGTACATGTTTCTATGTTTCTATGTTTAGGAATTCCATTCCCTAATCCTCTTTACCTACCTCTTCTCTACAATTAGTATTGGGGTAGATGAAATCCCCCATGATTATCAGTCTATATGTTTTACTCATTTACAAAATTTGTTTGCATGTTTCTTCCTCCACCTCACTTCCATTATTAGGTGGTCTGTAGACTCCGCCTATTAGTGTGAGTGATTATATTTTATCTTTTTTCAATTTCCATATGAATTCCATTGATGCCTTGCATCAATTTTTTCTACTGCTATTATGTTATCCCTAATATGTACAGCTGCTCCACCTCCCCTATTTCCCTCTCTAGCATTTCTAATTATATAACACCCAGCAAAGTTTAATGAAATGTCCTGATTTCCCTGTAGCCATGTCTCAGTAACCCCTACTATGTTTGGTTCCTCACAACAAATGATACGGACACTGTGGGTATTGCTGAACAGGCAGTTTAACTTATTTTAAAAAGATTTTCCACTGACTTTATGCTTAATCAGATTTCTAGACTGTTGTTTTATAACTCTATTTATTCTTTTGCTATGAATGCCCTCCTTTACTTTATTTTTCCAATTCTATCTTTTCCTGCTTTGTTTATCTTTAGGTTCGATATGTTTCTTACAGATCCCTCTCCCCAACTTACTAGTTCAAAGCATTTGCAAACTCCCTATTTACCCTTTCTGCTAGGACACGGGTCCCATCCTGGTTCAGGTAGAGACTGTCCCATCGGTACTGCTCCTTCCTTTCCCAGAACTGGTGCCAGTGTCCCATGAAAAGGAACCCCTCTTTCCCACATCAGCCCTTTAGTCAAGCGTTAATTCTCCTGGTCTGTCTGCTTATATCCCAAATTGCACGTGGCTCGGGCAATAAGCTAGAAATAATTACCCTCGAGCTCCTGGTTTTTATTTTAGATCCTAACTCCTGATATTCTTGCATCAGGACCACCTCCCTTTTCCTACCTATGTTGTTTCTTCCTACATGGACCACGGTAACTGGATTTCCATCCTATCTTTCCAATTTCCTCTCCAGCCGCCATGAGATATCCTTTACCC
This sequence comes from Somniosus microcephalus, assembly GCF_052327205.1. Lineage (NCBI taxonomy): Eukaryota > Metazoa > Chordata > Chondrichthyes > Squaliformes > Somniosidae > Somniosus > Somniosus microcephalus. The sequence continues at coordinate 11,448,402 of NW_028225186.1, read as the reverse complement.
CGGCACAAGGTAGGCAAAACACCCTTCAGGCTTCTTGTGATTGGTTGGAGAGGACTCTGTCTCTCCCCCTAATATCCCCCTATTACTACCACAATTCTATTCTACTCTATTCGCTTTGGACAGCCTTCTGAGCCAGGGTGCCTTGGTTTGCATTGTGGTTCTATTGCCAGTACTCTTTCCCCTTGTGTTCACAGGTAGCGAGTATATCGTACCTGTTGGACAGGACCAGTGTCTGAGGGACCTTCTTCACCACCTCTCCTACATTTCGGCTACAATCTCCCGAAATTGACACCCTCCCTTTCCTGAACCTGTGCTGTCCTCTGGGATATGACTCTATTGTGAATAAAATAATCCAGAATCTCCTCTCCCTCCGTTATGCGTCGGCATGTCTCCAACTCTCAGACCAGCTCAATGACTAAGCCGGAGAGAGTCGCCATGCAGACTTCTCCAGCAGAAGTGTTCACTCGGGACAGTCACGCAGTATATAAACTCCCACACGCTGCAGTCCACACACACAACCTGCCCTGCCATATTTATTCTGGCCTTATTTTATTTATTTAATTCATAAATGTATTTAATCAACGATTATTTATAGTTATATTAATTTGTTTAACTAGTGCAGAAATAAATTTGATACATTATGTACCTGCTCCTAGTTTAAACCACTGTCCCAGGTTAGAAAGTAAACAAACCTAAATACTCACGAAACAATCAAGTACCTGCTTCCTGTGACGTCATGCCTTATTTTTTTGAAAATATTGTACAGGCCCACCGCTGCTGATACTGCCTCCGACTAGCTCAGCGCTGTTTCTCTGCTCTTTCCTTTATGTCCCAACGCCGCTGGTGTCTCCGAGAGCAACTATCAGCAGAGGAACATTTCGGAAACAGTGATCACAGTATCATAAGAATTACATTAGCGATAGAAAAAGACAGGGAGCAATCTTGAGTAAAAATACTGAATTGGAGGACGGCCAATTTCAGAGTTATGACAACAGATCTGGCCCAGGTGAACTGGAGTCAAAGAATGGCAGGCAAAACTGTAACCAAACAATGGAGTGCATTACAGAGGAGATTGTTTGGGTACACTCAAGGTACATTCCCAAAGCCAGTGCTCCCTGGATGAGAAAAGAGATAGAGAGTAAAATGAAGTAGAAAAAGGGCATCTATGCCAGATGCCAGGTTGATAATGTAAATGAGAACAAGGTTGAATATTGAAAGTTCAGAGGTGAAGTGGAAAAGGAAATAACAGTTGAATAGGGAGAGTCTGAGAATAGATTCATAGAGTCATAGAGTTATACAGCACAGAAAGAGGCCCTTCGGCCCATCGCGTCCAAGCTGGCCATCAAGCCCTGTCTAATCTAATCCCATTTTCCAGCATTTGGTCCGTAGCCTTGTATTCCAAGTGCTCATCCAAATGCTTCTTGAATGTTGTGAGGATTCATGCCTCTACCACCCTTTCAGGAAGTGAGTTCCAGATTCCAACCACCCTCTGGGTGAAAATGTTCTTCCTCAAATCCCCTCTAAACCTCCTGCCCCTTACCTTGAATCTATGCCCCCATGTAATTGTCCCCTTTACGAAGGGAAAATGTTCCTTTCTATCTACACTATCTATGCCCCTCATAACTTTGTACACATCAATCAGGTCCCCCCTCAGCCTTCTCTGCTCCAAGGAAAACAACCCCAGCCTGTCCAGTCTTTCTTCATAGCTGAAGCGCTCCAGCCCAGGTAACATCCTTGTGAATCTCCTCTGCACCCTCTCCAAAGCAATCACATCCTTCCTATAGTGTGGAGACCAGAACTGCACACAGTATTCCAGCTCTGGCCTAACCAGCGTTTTGTACAGCTCCATCATAACCTCCCTGCTCTTATAGTCTATGCCTCAGGTAATGAAGGCAAGTATCCCATAAGCCTTTTTAACCACCTTTTCAACCTGTTCTGCTGCCTTCAGGGATCTATGTACATGCACACGAAGGTCCCTCTGATGTCCTGTCTTTCCTAGGGTCTTACCATCCATTGTGTATTCACTTGCCTTGTTAGTCCCTCCAAAATGCATCACCTCACACTTTTCAGCGTTAAATTCCATTAGCCACTGTTCCGCCCATCTGACCAACACATCTACATCATTCTGGAGACTGAGGCTTCCTCTTCGCTATTTACCACCCCACCAAGTACGTGTCATCTGCGAACTTATTGATCATACCTTTTACATTCACATCCAAATAATGAATGTAGACCACAAACAGCAAGGGACCCATCACCGATCCCTGCAGTGCCCCACGGGACACAGGCTTCCAGTCACAAAAACAACCTTCGACCATCACCCTCTGGCTTCTGCCACTAAGCCTGTTTTGGATCCAATGTGCCAATGCAACCTGGATCCCATGGGCTCTTACCTTTTGACCAGTCTCCTGTGCGGGACTTTATCAAAAGCCTTACTGAAATCCATGTATACCACATCCACTGCACTACCCTCATCCACAAACCTAGTCACCCCCTCGAAAAAACCAATCAAATTGGTCAGATATGATCTTCCCTTGACAAAGCCATGCTGACTATCCATGATTAATCCTTACCTCTCCAAGTGGAGACTAATTCTGCCCCTCAGAATTTTTTCCAATAATTTCACTACCATTGAAGTTAGACTCACTGGCCTGTAATTCCCTGGTTTATCCCTACTACCCTTCTTGAATAATGGTACTACGTTATCTGTTCTCCAGCCCTCTGGTACATCCCCTGTGGCCAGAGAGGTTTTGAAAATTTGTGTCAGAGCCCCTGCAATCTCCTCCTTTGCCTGACACAGCAGCCTGGGATACATCTCGTCCGGGCCTGGGGATTTATCCACTTTTAAGCCTGCTAAAACCGCAATACCTCCTCCCTCTCGATGCTAATATGTTCAAGTATATCACAGTCCTCCTGCCCGATTTTTATGTCTACATCGTCCTTCTCCATAGTGAACACAGATGCAAAAAATTCATTTAAAACCCCACCTACATTTTCTGGTTCCACATACAGATTGCCACTTTGGTCCCTAATGGGCCATACGCTTTCCCTAGTTATGCTCTTGCCCTTAATATACTTATAGAACACCTTAGGATTTTCCTTTATTTTGCTCACCAGTGTTATTTCATGGCCCCTCCTCGCTCTCCTAATTTCTTTTTTAAATATCCCCCTGCACTTTTTATATTCCTCTAGTACTTCCTCTGTCTTTAGTCCTTTGTATCTGCCGAAAGCCCCCCTTTATTTCCTAATCCATTCTCGTATATCGCTTGACGTCCACGGTTCCCTGGGCTTGTTGGTCCCACCCTTGATCTTTACGGGAACATGTTGCCATTGTACTCTCTCAATTTCCTTTCTGAAAGAATCCCATTACTCCGATGTGGATTTTCCTAAAAGTAGCTGATCCCAGTCCAATTTGGCCATATCGTGCCTTATCATATTAAAATCGACCTTCCCCCAATTTAGAAGCTTTATTTCCAGTCCATCCCTGTCATTTTCCGTGACTACCTTAAATCTCACCGAATTATGGTCACTGTCACCAAAGTGCTCACTTACTAACACTTCTACCACTCGCCCTGCCACATTCCCTAGAATTAGGTCCAGTACCGCCCCAATAGATTGGCAGCTAACATAAAAGTAATCCAAAAGTCTTCTTTCAGCATAAAAATAATAAACGGGTATTAAGAGGAGGGGTGCGGATGATTAGGGGCCAAAATGGTGACCTACGAATGGAGGCAGAGGACATGGCAGAGTTACTAAACGAGTACTTTGCATCTGACTTCATCAAGAAAGAAGATGCTGCCTATGTCATAGTGAAAGAGTAGGTAGTTGAGATACTAGATGGGATAAAATATGATAAAGAGGAGGTACTAGAAAGGCTGGCTGTACGTAAATTAGATAATCACCAGTACGGATGGGATGCATCCTAGGATTGTGAGGGAAGTAAAGGTGGAAATTGCGGATGTACTGTCCATAATCTTCCAATCCTCCTTGGATAGGGGGGGGGGGTGCCACAGGACTGGAAAATTGCAAGTGTTACACACCTGTTCAAAAAAGTTTGTATGGTTAAAAACAGCAACTGCAGGACATTCAGATTTATCTCAATACTGGGCAATCTTTAAAAAACGATAATCCGGTACAAAATGACAGTCACTTGGTCAAGTGTGGATTAAATCAGGAAGGCTAACAATATTTGTCAAAGGCATATCGTGTTTACCTAACTTTATTGCGTGTTTTGATGAGTTAACAGAGAGTGTTGATGAGGGCAATGCGTTTGATGTAGTGTTCATGGACTTCCTAAAGACGTTTGTGAAAGTGCCACGTAATTGGCTTGACAGCAAAGTTGAAGCACATGTAATAAAAGGGAGAGTGTCAGCATGGATATCAAATTGGCTAAGTGACAGTCAGCCGAGAGCAGTGGTGAACATTTGTTTATCGGACTGGAGGAAGATATGCAGTGGTGTTCCCCAGGGGCCGATGCTGGGAATACTGCTTTTCTTGCTATATATTAATGACTTGGACTTGGGTGTACAGTGCACAATTTCAAAATTTACAGATGGAACAAAACTTGGAAGTATAGTGAACAGAGAGGAGGTTAGTGATAGACTACAAGAGGAGATAGACAGGCTGCTGGAAATGGCGGACTGATGGCATATTAAATTTAACGTAGCAAAGTGCAAAGTGATACATTTTGTTCAGAAGAACGAGGCGAGGCAATATCAATGAAAGGGAACACTTATAAATGGGGTGCATTAACACAGAGACCTGGGGGTATATGTGCATAAATCATTGAAGTTGGCAGGACAGGTTGAGAAATCAGTTAAAAAAGCATACGGGATCCTGGGCTTCATAAATAGAGGCATAGGGTACAAAAGCAAGGCGGTTGTCTTGAAGCTTTATTAAACACTGATCCGGCCTCAACTGGCGTATTGTGTCCAATTCTGGGCACCGCACTTTAGGAAGAATGTGAAGGCCTTAGAGAGGGTTCAGAAAAGATTTACAATAATGGTTCAAGGGATGAGGGTTCCCGGGATGAGGGAATGAATTTACGTGGATAGAATGGAGAAGCTGGGGTTATTCTCCTTTGAGCAGAGCAGGTTGAGATGGGATTTGATAGAGGTGTTCAAAATCATGAGTAGTCTAGACAAAGCAAGATAGCTTTCTAGATCAGTATGTTGTGGAACCAACTACGGTTCAGGCTATTATAGATCTAGTATTGTGCAACGAGAAAGTGTTAATTAATAATCTTGTAGTAAAGGGGCCTTTAGGGATGAGAGACGATAACATGATAGAATTATTTATTGAGTTTGAAAGTGACTTAGCTGAATCGGAAACTAGGGTCTTAAATCTTAACAAAGTAAACTACATAGATATGAGGAGCTATTTGCTAAGGTAGACTGAGTTGGGAAACTACATTAAAAGGTGTGACGGTAGACGAGCAATGGCTAACATTTAAAGTGTTATTACATAATTTACAACAAATATACATTCCTTTAAGACACAAAAACCCCAAAGGAAAAGTGTTCCAACAGTGTCTAAGAAGAGAATTAAAGATACTGACATGAATCAGTCATTCATGATAGAAAGACTTATGAAATAATACTGAGCGGCCTGCGATTGGCGCTGTCCAGGGAAAGTATAATACTCGGGCACGGGCCCAGCTTGCGCAGGACATTCTTAACAGGAACTAGTGAAGGACACAGCTAGAACTCCATGAAGTAAAACAGTTGATGAAAGGTTTGTTTAACGCTTAGACCAAGTGACTGGTGGTTTTATTACGTCAGATAGTGTTATAACAAAGGAAGAGGTTTATATTGCTGACACAAAGAATAGTAAGGCTGGGGATTGGGATGATTTTACAATTCAGCAAAGGAGGACCAAGAAATTGAGAAGGAAAGGTAAGATAGAAAATGAGAGTAAACTAGCGCAAGACATAAAAGTAGACTGTAAAACCTTTTATAGGTATGTAAAAAGGAAAAGATTAGCGAAAGTAAGTGTGGGTAACTTACAGGATGAGAGAACAGAAATTATAATGTGGAATAAGGAGATGGCAAGGAAATTAAACTAATATTTTGTGTCTGTCTTCATGGAAGAATTTGCAAAAATCTTTCCGGAAATAGTGGACTATCAAGTGACTACTGAAAATGAGGAACTGAAAGATATTTGTATTAGTAGAAAAGTAGTATTGGAAAAATTAATGTGACTGAAAGCCGATAAAACCCCTTGACCAGATGCCCTACAACCTAGGGGTTTGAAAGATTTGGCTATAGATACAGAGGATATATTGGTTGCCATTTTCCAAAATTCCATACATCTAGTACGGTTCCCGCAGATTGTAAGGTAGCAAATATAACTGCACTATTATCAAAAGGAGGGAGAAAGAAAACGGGGAACTACATCAGCCTGACATCTGGAAACAGCAACAGATCTCGAGAGCTAGAAAGCAGCTCTACAGTAGCCTGAAGGCCGAGGTCCAGCAAAAAACTCACGACCTAAAGAAAAAATGGTGGGTGGAGAAAGCGCAGGAGATCCAGCAGCTAGCCAACAATCATGACATGCATGGATTCTTTAGCGTAGTCAAGAACATCTATGGCACAAGCACCCAAGGTCCTACCCCACTGCGGGCCACAAACGGAGATGTACTCATCAAGGACAGAGAGGCAGTCAGTGCCCGTTGGAAGCAACACTTTGAAGGTCTCCTTAACCGCGAGTCTGTCTTCAATGCGAGTGTCTTCAACTCCATCCCACAGCATGCTATCCGCCACCATCTCATCACAACCCCAGCCCAGCATGAGGTTGAAAAGGCCATCCGACAACTGAAGAACAACAATGCCTCAGGAAGAGATGGAATCCCCGCCAAGGCACTAAAGCATGGCGGATAAGCAATACTGGCACGAATTCATGAACTCATTCCTCTTATCTGGAAGATGACAGGGGATCTCAGAGATGCCGTAATTGTGACCATATTCAAGAAAGGTGACAAGTCCGATTGCAGTAATTACAGAGGCGTTTCCCTGCTTTCTGCAACAGGGAAAGTCATCTCAAGTATCCTCCTCAATCACCTTATCCCAGTGGCCGAAGAGCTCCTCCCAGAATCAAAATGCGGATTCTGCCCACTAAGGGGCACAATGGACATGATCTTCACCACATATCAATTACAAGAGAAATGCAGGGAACAGCACCAACCGCTGTCAATGGCCTTCTTTGATCTCACAAAGGCCTTTCACACTGTCAAACGTGAGGGATTATGGAGTGTCCTCCTCAAATTTGGCTGCCTTCAAAAGTTTTTCACCATCCTCCACCTGCTTCACGATGACTTGCAAGCCGTGATCCTGAACAATGGTTCCACCACAGACCCAATTCACGTATAAACAGCGGTCAAGTAAGGCTGTGTCATCGCACCAACGCTCTTCACGATCTTCCTTGATGCAATGCTCCATCTCACCCTCAGTAAGCTACCAACAGGAGTGGAGCTAATTTACAGAACAAACGCTCTGTTCAACCTCCATCGCCTCCAGTCCAGATTAAAGGTCGTCCCATCCTCTGTCGTCGAATTACAGTATGCATATGACGCTTTTCTCTGCGCTCACTCGGAGGTCGAACTCCAAACCATCACCAACACCTTCACCGAAGCATATGAGAGCATGGGCCTTACACTAAACATCCATAAGATAAAGGTCCTCTAACAACCTGCCCCCGCCACACAATGCTGCCCCCCGATTAGCAAAATCCACGACAAGGTCCTGGACAACGTGGACCACTTTCCATACCTCGGGAGCCTACTGTCAACAAGGGCAGACGTCGATGATGATGTCCAACACCGCCTTCAATGTGCCAGTGCAGCTTTCGGTCGTCTGAGGAATAGTTTGAAGACCAGGACCTCACACCCTGCAATAAGTTCGTGGACTAAAGAGCAGCAGTGATACCTGCCCTGCTGTATGCCTCAGAGACATGGAGCATGTACAGCAGGCACCTCAAAGGGCTGGAGAGGTACCACCAATGCTGCCTGCACAAGATCCTGCAAATCCATTGGCAGGATGGCGCAGCAACGTCACTGTTCCTGCTTAGGCGAATATCCCCAGCATCGAAGCTCTGACCAGGTTCAGTCAGCTGTGATGGACGGGTCACAATGTCTGCTTGCCCGATACATGATTCCAAACAGAAGCACAAGACTCAGAGCTCCAGCATGGCAAGACAGCCACAGCTAGGCAGAGGAAACGCTTCCTGGACACCCTCAAAGCCTCTTTGAAAAATAATAACATCCCCACCGTCACCTGGGAATCCCTGGCCCAAGACCGCACAAAGTGGGAGGAGATGCATCCGACAAGTGGCTGAACACCTCGACTCTCTTCACCGGGAGTAAGCGGAAGCCTAGCACAGGCAGCGAAAGGAGCGCACATCAACCCAAACACCCAACCACCTGCCCCTTCAACCCCGTCTGCCCCACCTGTGACAGAAACTGTATGTCCTGTATTGGGATCGTCAGTCACCTGCGGACTCATTTTTAATGTGGAAGCAAGTCATCCTCGGTTCTGAGGAACTGCTTAAGAGAGAAGAGAAAAGTAGTACGGAAAATGATAGAAACAATTATTTAGGACGTGGTAGCAGGGCACTTAGACCATAATAATAGAATTGGGCACATTCAACGCGGATTTTTGTGAGGGGAAGCGTGTTTGACAAATCTATTAGGGTTTTTGCGGCTTAACAGCAGAATAGACAAGGGGAAACCAGTGCACTTGGTGAATTTTCCTTTCAGAATGCTTTCGATAAGGTGCCACACAAGAGGTTATTAAACATAATTAGGACTCATTGGGTTGGGGGTAATATTCTGGCATGGACTGAGGATTGGTAAACAGACAGAAAACAGAAAGTTGGAAAAAACGGGTCATTTTCGTTTGGCAGGCTGTAACTAGTGTGGTAAAGCAAGGATCAGTGCTTGGGCCTCAGTTATTCGCAATTGCATCAATGATTTGGATGAGGGAACCAAATGTGATATATACAAGTTTGCTGATGATACAAAGCTGTGTGATAATGTAAGTTATCAGGAGGTTGCAATAAGGCTGCAAGGGTTTATAGACATGCTAAGTGATTGGGCAAGAACATAGCAAATGGAATATAATGCAGAGAATTGTGAAATTATCCACTTTGCTAGGACAAATAGAAAAGCACTGTATTTTTAAATGGTTTTCACAGGAAGCTTTTGGAGGCATTGTTTTAGCGAGGGAGTGAAACATAGAAACATAAAAGATAGAAGCAGGAGTTGGCCATTCGGCCCCTCGAGCCTGCTCCGCCATTCAATGCGATCATGGCTGATCATCCATATTCAGTACCCGGTCCCTGCTTTCTCCCCATATCCCTTGATCCCTTTAGCCTTAAGAAATATATCCAACACCTTCTTGAATATATTTAATGAATTGGCCTCTACTGCCTTCTGTGGTAGAGATTTGCACATGTTCAACACTCTCTGGGTGAAGAAATTCCTCCTCATTTCTGTCCTAAATGGCCTACCCCTTATCCTTAGATTGTGACACCTGGTTCTGGACTCCACGACCATCGGGAATATCCTTCCTGCATTTAGCATGTCCAGTCCTGTCAGAATTTTATAAGTTTCAATGAGATCCACTCTCATTCTTCTAAACTCCAGTGAGCACAAGCCCAATCGACCCAATCTCTCCTCATACGTCATTCCTTCCTTCCCAGGTATCAGCCTGGTGAATTTTCGCTGAACGCCTTCCATGGCAAGAACATCCTTCCTCAGATAAGGCGACATTAACTGCACACAATACTCAAGATGTGGTCTCACCAAGGCCCTGTATAATTGCAGCAAGACATCCTTGTTCCTGTACTCAAACCCTGCCGCTACAAAGGCCAACATAGCATTAGCCTTCTTAACTGCCTGCTGTACCTGCATGCTTACCTTCAGCGACTGGTGGACAAGGACACCCAGGTCTCGGTGCACTTCCCATTCACCCAATCTATTGCCATTCAGATAATAATTTGCCTTCCTGTTTTTGCCACCAAAGTGGACAACCTCACATTTTATCCACGTTATATTGCATCTGCCATGCTTTTGCCCAATCTCCCAACCTGTCCAAATCATCCTGGAGTGTCTCGGCATCCTCCTCACAGCACACTCGCACACCCAGCATTCTGTCGTCTGCAAATTTGGAGATATTACATCTAGTTCCCTTGTCTAGATAATTAATATATATTGGACCAGAAATTCGGGTCGGGGGCTTCCCACGGGTGCAAGCCCCCGACCTGCACTTACCTATCGCACCGGCCGTTGAGGCCTGGGCCTGCGTGCATTTCCAGTCTGTGGCCGGATCCAGCTCCCGGCGTGCTGTGCTTGCTTTATCTAGCGGCATAGTTAGTGCGATGCATCGGCTGGGATCATGTGAGCACTGGGCAGCCAATCGGAGGATGGAAAACTCCATTCATGACTTTGACAGAAAGAACTGTCAAATTCATGAAAACTCTGGGCGCCCAAAACAGTACTTAACCTTAAAATAAATTTGAAAAAAATCACACTATTTAAATCAACTATAAATAATATTAAATAACTATTTTAAACAATAATTTAAATGAAAAAAAAAATAATTTTATAAAAAATCGGGGCTAAAAATACACTTATCTTACTGTAAAGTATTTAAAAATAATAAATCTGTGGAAATTTTTTTTCTAATTTTAATTAATTTACCACTTACCTTTTAAAATGAATTCCTTACATCTGGTTTTTAAATGTGCAAAAAGTACAGTCCTTCACGCATTGGCAAACCTGTAAAAAAAACGAAAGTTCAACGCGCACGTGCAGACTCCTGCGCGCACATGTTCGAACTCTGAACCCCTTCGTTCAGGTGATCGGAAATGCCGGTTTCCCGCACATGCGTAGTGCATGCAAGAAACCGGCACTTCCATCGGGTCCACGCATGGTTACTCCATCCGTACTCATGCGTTGGGACCCGAATTTCTGGGTCATTGTGAATAGCTGGGGTCCAAGGACCGATCCATGAGGTACGCCAGTAGTCACTGCATGCCATTCGGAAAAAGACCCGTTTATTTCAACTCTTTCCTTTCTGTCTGCCAACCAGTTCTCTATCCAAGTCAATACCTTGCCCCCAATCCCATCTGCATTAACTTTACACGCTAATCTCTTATGCGGGATCTTATCGAAAGCCTTCTGAAATTCCAAATACACCACATCCACTGGTTCTCCCTTATCTAATTTACCAGTTACATCCTCAAAAATTCCAGTAGATTAGTCAAGCACGATTTACCTTTTGTAAATCCATGTTGACTTTGTCCGATTCTGTCACCCTTTTCCAAGTGCTCTGCTATTACATCTTTTATAACGGCTCTAGCATTTTCATAGAAACATATAAGATAGGAGCAGGAGTAGACCATTCGGCCCTTCGAGCCTGCTCCGCCATTCAATGAGATCATGGTTGATCACTTCCCACTACCGATGTCCGGCTTACTGGTCTGTAATTCCCCATTTTCTCTCACACCTTTTTTGAATAGTGGGGTAACATTAGCTACCCTACAATCCATGGGTACTGTTCCAGATTCCATCGAATGTTGGAAGATGATCAGCAATGTATCTACTATTTCAAGGTCACTTCCTTAAATACCTTAGTATGTAGATAATCAGGCCCTGGGGATTTATCGGCCTTCAATCCCATCAATTTCCCTAACACTATTTCCCTACAAATACTGATTTCTTTCAGATCCTCCCTTTCATCAGACCCTATGTTCCCCAACATCTCTGGGGTGTTCTTTGTGTCTTCCTTTGTATTTGGGCAGTTCTTTACCAACTGGGAGGAGGGCCTCACGACAAGGCTGCCGGACTATGTGGATGGAGGTGGAACACCACGTTTTGGGCAGCACTCTGCTCCCCAGGTCAAAAAAACACAGTTCAGGAAGAATTTTAAAGAATTCAGTGTGATTGAAAGCTTCAACAAATGCTACATACCAACATCTGTATCAAAAGCTTCAAACACTGCACAATGCACCACAGCCTCAACATTCACCCACCAACAATCTCTACCTAGTAATACTCACACCCACATCTCACACCTTGTGCGCAATGATCGATATTCAACTTTGGCAGGCACAAGATGCATTTGTTATTAGAATTCTTGTGATTTGTGTGAGAAGTTTTTAGATACATTTATTAATGGTGTTTGGAATATTTGGTGGTTTCTCTCGTTTCACCTTTGCACGCAGGAGAACGCTGTGTGATGGCGCGAGACAGCGATAGTGTAATGGGGGTGTGGTAAGCAATGGGGATCTGGTGTTTCATTCATTCAAATCACAGTCTGATGAGACGGTCTCAGCAACCTGTCCAGAAGGCCGATTGCTTCGCTGCCTCCTCCCACACTCCTGTTCCTCTTACTGCTCATCCTCATCCTCCTCTGTTTTCTGCTCCCCCTGAGGTGATCCCGCAATCCCTGATGGCAAGGGCTGCGCCAACTTTATGGCCAAGTTGTGCAGCATGCAGTAGACCACCAGGAAATGGGACACCCACTCCGCCGAGCACCGGAGGGGACCACCGGAGCTGTCAAGGCAACGGACCGTAGCTTCAATGTTGTTCCTGGTGGCATCATGGCTGTCATTATATGAGTGCTGGGCACGAGAGTTGGGGTTCCGGAGGGGAGTCATGAGCCATGTGGAGAGCGGCTAGCCCTTGTCTCCGAGCAGCCACCCTCGAGCTTGACGTGGTGGCTGGAAGATTACTGGCACACCGTCCTGGCACAGGATGAAGGCATGGTGGCTGCAGACAGGATAGTGGGCGTTCACATTGAGGATTCGCTGTGTGTGGACGTGCACCAAGTGCACAGTAAGTGAGTGGTAAACTTTGCTGTTATGGAAGATATGCAGTCAATGGCACCCTGTACCATGCGGAATCCAGCTATCCTGGCTAAGCAATATGCACGCTCTTCCTGCCGCTCTCTGATGATTGGGAATCCAATATAATCCCTTGTCCTTCTTCAGATGGCCTCCGTGAGCTTATGAAAGCAAATGGTATGTTGGCATTTATTACAAGAGGAATTGAGTGTAAGAGTAAAGACGTCTTACTGCAATCATATAGGGCCGTGGTAAGAACATACCTGGAGTATCATGCACAGTTTTGGTCACTTACCAAAGGAAGGATATATTTGCCACAGAGGGAGAGCAACGAAGGTTCAGCAGACGGATTCCTGGGATGGGGGGAAAAGCCTATGAGGTGAGATTGAGTCGAGTTTAGAAGAATGAGAGGTGTTTTCTTTGAAGTATACAAAATTCTTACAGGGATTGACAGGTTAGATGCAGGGAAGAGGATTCTCCTGGGTGGGGAGTCTACAACCAGGGGTCACAGTCTCAGAATAGGACTGAGATAAGGAGACATTGTTTCACTTAGAGATGGTGAATCTTTGGAACTCTCTAGCCCAGAGTGCTGTGGATGCTCAGTCGTTGTGTATATTCAAAACAGAGGTCGATAGATTTTTGGTTATTAAGGGAATCAAGGAATATGGTGATTGTGCAGGAAAGTGGAGTTGAGGTAGAAGATCAGCCATGATCTTAGTGAATGGTGGATCAGGCGGGAGGGGCCGAATGTCCTACTCCTGCTCTTATTTCTTATGTTCTTCTGTTCTACTGGGTGTTGAGATGGATGGTGTACTGTGAAATGTTGGTTATGTCTCCTGTTGCAGACTTGAAGGATCCGATGGTGGAGAAGTTGACTTTCACAGTGACCTTTTATGCCACTAGGAGACTCTTCGTCCCCCTGGTCTGAGGCTAGAGGTCTGTTTACAGGAAGTGACAGAGTTCTGTGACTACCTCCTTGGTGACGCAAACCTTCAAATGCTCTGCTCCTCACTTAACTGTGGTAGGAGAAATCTGTTGGAAGACCCTAGGTTTGTAAGGCCTCCTGTTGAGAGCACTGATGGCTCTCTTCCTCCCTGTATGCAAACGTTGCCGTCTTTCTCGCAGCCTCCGCTCCCACCGCTGTAGATCCTGGAGGGTGATGTCGACTGCAAGCATGGTCCCCGCGACTTTTAGCAAGTGCTCTAGTTTGAAGCTTTCCAAAAATAATAATGAGCTTTGCACATGCTTGAATACTCCCTGATAACAAAGAGGCTTGAAATGTTTAAGCAGAACTCTTGCAGTAGCAGAAAGTAGCGCACATCCACTGACACTGCAAAACCCTGTCAGGTGCGCGTGATTGGTGATGATAGCTTTAAATATCGTCGGTGGAGCCAGTTCCTGCTGCCGCATGCCACCTGAAACTGTAGTTGTATCCTTCAACTTGTAAGTTAAATGACACACTCACTGGCGTCATGCTGTCCGGCAATGGAGTTGAGCGGCAGTGCTAATGACAAAATGGATATGGCGTGTGGCGTTGGAACCAGCATCAGATGTCGTTGGAGCTCTCAGTGGCGTGTTAGCGCCATCTTGTGGCGCTAATTGTGGCGCTGAACATGTAAATTTATCCCCAATTATCTTTCAAATAAACCATTAAATAAAAACTATTTCCATATAGTGTTCTGAAATAAACTACATTTAGTGAATTGTATAAACAAACATTGGATTGGTCTGTCCTATTCCAATTTTCCTGTAAAATATGCCCCATTTATAATAGAAATCATGACGTGAATATGAATCCCGAATTCTCTGGGAGTTTCCTGGTGTCCTCCTTTGTGAAGATAGAAACAAAGTATGTCTTTAATTGCTCTGCCATGTCTTTTTGCCCGTTATACATTCCCCTGATTCTGACTGCAAGGGACCTACGCTTGACTTTAGCAATCTTTTTATCTTCACGGATCTATAGCAGTTTTAAACTCAGTGTTTATGTACAATGCAAGGTTACTCTCATATTCTATTTCCACCCTCTTAATTAATTCCTTTATCCTCCTTTGTTGAACCCTAAACTGCTCCCAATCCGTAGGTTAGCTGCTTTTTCTTTCCAAATTACATGTCCTCTCCTTGGATCTTATGCTATCCCTAATTTCCCTTGTTAGGCAATGTTGAGTCACCTTTTTTGTTTTATTTTTATGCCAAACAGAGATGAACAAATCCTGTAGTTCATCTATGCAATCTGTCAATGTTTGACATTGACTATTCACCATCAACCCTTTAAGTAACATTCCCCAATCCATCCTAGCCAAATCCTGCCTCAAACCATCGCCGTTTCCATTATTTAAATTCAGGACCCAAGTTTCTGAATCAACTACTTCACTCACCAACTTAATGAAAAATTCAATCATATTATGATCGCTCCTCCCCAAGGGGCCTCGCACAACAAGCTTGCTAATTAATCCTTTCTCATTACATAATGCCCAGTCTAAGGGGAGATGGTGGCATATTGGTTATGTCACTAGGGTAATAAGCCAGAAGCTCAGTCTAAATGCTCTGACAATATGGGTTCAAATCCCACCATGGCACCTGGTGGAATTTAAATTCAATTCAATTTAATTCTGGAATTAAATGTTAACCTTAGTAATGGCGACCATGATACCATTGTCGAATGTTGCAAAAACCCCGCTGGTCTACTAATGTTCTGTAGGGAAGGAAATCTGCCGTCCTTACCTGGCCTGGCCTACAAGTGACTCCAGACCCCACAGCAATGTGGTTAACTCTTAATGCCCGCTGAAATGGCCAAGCAAGCCACTCAGTTGTAAACAACCGCTACAAAAAACAATAAGAATAAAACCGGATGGACCACCGGGCACCGGGAAAAACAACGACAACGGCAAACCCAGCCCTGTCGGCCCTGCAAAGTCCTCCTTACCAACATCTGGCAGCTTGATACAAAATTGGGAGAGCTATCCCACAGACTAGTCAAGCAACAGCCTGACATAGTCATAATTACCGAATCATACCTTACAACCAATGTCCCAGACACCACCATCAACATCCCTGGGTATGTCCTGTCCCACCGGCAGGACAGATCCACCAGTGGTGGTGGCACTGTGGTATACAGTCGGGAGAGAGTAGCTCTGGGATTCCTCAACATTGACTCAGGGTCTCATGGCATCTTGTCAAAGATGGGCAAGGAAACCTCCTGCTCATTATCACATACCGCCCTCCCTCAGCTGATGAATCAGTACTCCTTCATGTTGAACACCAGTTGGAAGAAGCACTGTGAGTAGCAAGGGCACAAACTTTCCTCTGGGTGGGGGACTTCAATGTCCATCACCAAGAATGGCTCGGTAGCACCACAGCTGGCCGAGTCCTAAAGGACAGAGCTGCCAGACTGGATCTGCGACAGGTGGTGAGGGAACCAACAAGAGGGGAAAACCTACTTGATCTTGTCCTCACCAATCTACCTGTTGCAGATGCATCTGTCCATGACAGCATTGGTGGAAGTGACCAACGCACAGACCTAGTGGAGACGAAGTCCCATCTTCATGTTGATGATACCCGCCACCGTGTTGTGTAGCACTACCACCAAGCTAAATGGGATAGATTTCGAACAGATATGGAAACTCAAAACTGGGCATCCATGAGGCGCTACGGGCTATCAGCAGCAGCAGAATTGTATTCAACCACAATCTGTAACCTCATGGCCCGGCATATCCCTCACTCTACCATTACCATCAAGCCGGGAGATCAACCCTGGTTTAACGAAGAGTGCAGGAGAGCATGCCGGGAACAGCACCAGGCATACCGAAAAATGAGGTGCCAACCTGGTGAGGCTACAACACAGGACATCTTGCATGCCAAACAACGGAAGCAACATGCGATAGACAGAGCTAAGCGATCTCACAACCATCGCATCAAATCAAAGCTCTGCAGTCCTGCCACATCCAGTCGTGAGTGGTGGTGGACAATTAAACAGTTAACAGGAGGAGGAGGCTCCAAAAATATCCCCATCCTCAATGATGGTGGATCCCAGCACATGAGTGCAAAAGACAAGGCTGAAGCATTTGCATCTATCTTCAGCCAGAAGTGCCGAGTGGATGATCCATCTCGGCCTCCTCCTGAGGTCCCCAGCATCACAGATGCCAGTCTTCAGCCCATTCAATTCACTCCACGTGATGTCAAGAAACGGCTGAAGACACTGGAAACTGCAAAGGCTATGGGCCCTGACAACATTCTGGCAATAGTACTGAAGACTTGTTCTCCAGAACTAGCTGCGCACCTAGCCAAGCTGTTCCAGTACAGCTACAACACTGGCATCTAACCGGCAATGTGGAAAATTGCCCAATTATGTCCTGTCTCCAAAAAGCAGGAGAAATCCGACCCGGTCAATTACGGTCCCATCAGTCTACTCTCAATCATCAGCAAAGTGGTGGAAGGTGTCATCGACAGTGCTATCAAGCGGCACTTACTCAGCAATAACCTGCACACTGACGCCCAGTTTGTGTTCCGCCAGGGCCACTCAGCTCCTGACCTCATTACAGCCTTGATCCAAACATGGACAGAAGAGCTGAACGCAAGTGGTGAGGTGAGAGTGACTTCCCTTGACATCAAGGCAGCATTTGATCGAGTGTGGCATCAAGGAGCTCTAGCAAAACTGAAGTCAATGGGAATCAAGGAGAAAACTCTCCATTGGTTGGAATCTTATCTAGCACAAAGGAAGTTGGCTGTGGTTGCTGGAGGTCATTCATCTCAATCACATGACATCACTGCAGGAGTTCCTCAGGGCAGTGTCCTAGACCCAACCATCTTCAGCTGTTTCATCAATGACCTTTCCTCCATCATAAGGTCAGAAGTGGAGATGTTCGCTGATGATTGCACACTGTTCAGCACTATTCGAGACTCGTCAGATACTGACGCAGTCCGTGTCCATATGCAGCAAACCTGGACAACATTCAGACTTGGGCTGACATGTGGCAAGTAACATTCGCACTACACAAGTGCCAGGCAATGACCATCTCCAACAAGCGAGACTCTAGCATCTCCCCTTGACATTCAATAGCATTACCATCGCTGAATCCCCCACTATCAACATCCTGGGGGTTGCCATTGATCAGAAACTGAACTGGACCAGCCATATAAATACTGCGGCGACAAGAGCAGGCCAGAGGCTGGGAATTTTGCGGCGAGTGTCTCACCTCCTGACTCCCCAAAGCCTTTCCACCATCTACAAGGCACAAGTCAGGAGTGTGATGGAATACTCTCCACTTGCCTGGATGAGTGCAGCTCCAACAGCACTCAAGAAGCTCGACACCATTCAGGATAAAGCAGCCCGCTGATTGGCAGTCCATCCAACACCTTCAACGTTCACTCCCTACACCACCGGCACACTGTGGCTCCAGTGTGTACCATCTACAAGATGCACTGCAGCAACTCACCAAAGCTCCTTCAACAGCACCTTCCAAACCAGCGACGTCTGCCACTTAGAAGGACAAGGGCAGCAGACACATGGGAACATCACCACCTATAAGTACCCCTCCAAGCCACACAACATCCTGACTTGGACCTGTGTCGCCGTTCCTTCACTGTCGCTGGGCCAAAATCCTGGAACTCCTTTCCTAACAGTATTGTGGGTGTACCTACACCTTATGGACTGCAGCTGTTCAAGAGGTGGCTCAGCACCATCTTCTCAACGGCAATTAGGGATGGGCACTAAATGTAGGCCCAGCCAGCGACGCCCACATCCTTTCAATGAAAAAAAAAAGTCAATATTGAGGGAAGAAAAAATGGAAGTGGAAAAAAAATTAGAAAATATATTGTAAGGACAGAGGAATCAAGGGCTAGATAGTAGTCAACAAGGAGGTTTGCCTGTACTAAACGGTATATACTTCAAAGCAAGGATTATAGCGAACAAGGCCAGTGAGCTGTCGGCACAGGTAGATACTTGGGACTATGATATTATAGCTACTGCAGAGACGTGGCTGAAAGATGGGCAGTTATGGCAGCTCAACATTCCTGGTTACCGGATTTTCAGATGGGATAGAGAGGGATGTGCAAAAGGGAGCGGCGTTCACGGTATTGATTAAAAAAACTGTTACACCTGTGAGGAGGGATGATATGAAGGAGGGATTATCAAGCGAGGCCATATGGGTCGAATTGACAAACAAAAGTGGGGCCATCACACTGCTGGGAGTGTACAACAGAGCCCCAAACAGTTAGAGGGAGATAGAAGAACAAATATATCGGCACATTTCTCAGAAGCGCAAAATCTATAGGTCAGTCAAAGTAGGGGATTTCATCTACCCCTATATTGACTGATTAAGAAATAGTGTGAAGGGTGTAGAGGGTGCGGAATTCCTAAAATGCATCCAAGAGAACCTTTTTAGCCAGTATGTAGCAAGCCCAACAAGTGAGGGGCGGTTCTGGACTTAGTATTCAGGAATGAAGCTGGGCAGCTAGAAGGCATATCAGTGGGGGAGCACTTTCGCGCTAGTGACCATAATTCGGTTAGATTAAATGTATTTATGGGAAAGGACAACAATAGACCAGGAATAAAAATTCGAAATTGTTGAAAAGCAAATTTTGCTAATCTCAGATGGGCTTTAGCCACATTGGACTGGTAACAGCTGCTTGATGGTAAATCATTGTCGGAGCAGTGGGAGGCATTCAAGAAGGAGATCTGGAGGGTTCAGACCAAATATGTGCCCTTAGAGAAGAATGGTGGGACGAACAGATCTAGAGCCCCGTACTTGTCTACTGACATACAGGGTAGGATAAAGAATAAACGGGAGGTGTATGACTCTATGACTTTGGAGTGCATTTCTACAGATCCTTGATGATAGCAGGCCAGGTAGATGAGGTGGTTATGGAGGTATACAGAATTCTTGCATTCATTAGCCATGGCATAGAATAGAAGAGCTGTGGGTTTATGCTTCAACAGTATGAAACACTAGTTAGGCCTCAGCTAGAGTACTTCGTGCAGTTTTGGTCACCACATTTGAGGAAAGATGTGTTTGCACTGGAGAGGGAACAGAGGAGATTTGCAAGCATGTTGCCAGTTGTAGAGAATCCTAGCTATGAGGAAAGACTGAATAGGCTGGATCTATTTTCCTTGGAACAGAGGATGCTCAGGGGATTCTTTACTGAGGTGTACAAAATTATGGGGTGCATAGCTAAAGTGGATAGGACGAATCTATTTCCCTTAGCAGAGGGGTCACCAACCAGTGGGTACAGATTTAAAGCAATTGGGGAAGGCTTAGAGGGTATTTGAGGGGGTATTTCTTCACCCAGATGGTTGTGGGGATCTGAAACTCACTGCCTGAAAGGATGCTGGAGGCAGGAATCCTAACCACATTAAAAAAGTACTTGGATGTGCACTTGGGATGGTTTGAACTGCAGGGCTATGGACCAAGAGCTGGGAAGTGGGATTGGGTTGGAAAGCTCTTTGTAGCCGGCGCGGACAATATGGGCCATAATTGCCATCCTTCTGTGCTTTAATTTTCTAAGGTTCTATGATTCTATGATTCATGGGTTGAGGGTAATATATTTGCATTGATTGAGGATTTGTTAACAGACAGAAAACAGAGACTGGGTTTAAAAGGGTCATCTTCATGTTGGTAGGTTGTAATTAGTGGAGTGTTGCAAGGATCAGTGCTTGGGCCTCAGCTATTCACAATCTATATCAATGAATTAGATGAGGGGACCGATTGCAATGTACCGAAGTTTGCTGACGATACAAAGCTAGCTGGGAAAGTAAGTTGTGAGAAGGATGCAAAGAGGCTAAAAAGGCACATAGACAGTTTAAGTGAGCGGGCAAGAAGATGGTCGTAGGAATATAAAGTGGAGAAATATGAAGTTATCCACTCTGTTAGGAAAAATAGAAAAGCAGCATATTTTTTTAATGGGGAGAGATGTGAAATATTGCTATTCAGAGGGACTTTGTGCCCTTTTACAAGAAGCACAGATATTTAACAAGCATGTACAGCAAGCAATTAGGAAATAAAGGTTATGTTAGCATTTATTACAGAATTTCACGTCTATTTGCAACGCCAGATTTTTGACTGGTCTCCTTGGAGGACAAGACCCACCCACTAGTTTATCTGGAATGTGTAATTAGAACCTGCCTGCCTAAGTAATCTAGTATTTTGCAAAGTTTTATTCGAGCCTTTCGTTCTGACTGCCAGGCTCCAGACAGAGCTCACAGTGAACAGACAGGGCTCACCCTCACGGGTTAGGACCTTGTCCCACACCACAAAACACTTTCTGCCCCCCAACAACTTCCTGACATTCCCCTCCAGGTCCTGATCTTCTCCCTCTGCCCAAGTTATTGACCTTCACCCCTGAGTTCCTGACCTCCTTCCACCCTACTTCCTGAACTGCTCCCCGCCACCCGGGGACCTGACCTTCTCCCCCTGCCCATAAACCTGACCATCTCCGTGGCTTTGAAGGGATAATTACTATTCCTAGCCCCTTTAGGGTTACCCCGGATCTGACCTATTTCTCAGACGTTCACTATCAACTAAAGTTTGAGGTAGCCGAATCCTAAAGATGCGTAATTGGGCCGAATGGTCCGGACTATCTCTCCCAAAAGGAAAGGAACAACCTGAAAATGTTACCGCCCTCCAGATAGCACTTTTAATAAGATTATCTGGACTGTAACGTTCCGGATATTATGAGGGTCCAGTAACTCCCCCAGAATTCTGCAACTCCTCTCTAAAGAGTGAACAGGTATTGAGTTCGCGATTTTTTGATACAGAAATTTATGTGAGACTTCTGAAAATATATAGGTTTATTAACGAACCGACATGTTATTTACAGTTGGTGAGTCAATGGCAACATTAACAGTTGCAAAAAGAGAAATCTTACAGTCTTATTATCAGAGAACCTTACTTTCAAATCTTCACTTCGCTACAGATTTACAGTTCTTTAAAGTCTACAGGATATGCACCAAAATCAAATACCTTTGATCCCCAAGGCATCAAGAGTTGGAGACTTACAGAGCCGCCTCTGAAGCCGAGAATCGCTTTGCCGATTAAAGCGACTCTGTTATCCCATTTGAGAGTTCAATATTTATACAGTTTTCCAGTGGCATATTCTTTAAGGGTTTCTGCTGATGTAAGTTAATTATCTCTAGTCATTTTTCTGTTGACCTCTGCCAGACTCATGTCTCATCGCGAGATGTTCTAAGTTTACCGTATAAAAGATGGTGTGACAAAAGGTGTTCCTCACTTTATGTCATCTTTACGAGGGCAGATGTTCCTTACTTTATGTCATCGTTACGATGCGTAAATTAGACCACCTTATCCAGGGTGAATCATTGTTTCGTTCGAAACATTTTAGCCTGTCAGAGCCCTTAACCTTCTGTTTCGATAAAGTTATTTATCAGGGTCAACAACTATCTTCTTTTAATAGCCAGAATGATTTCATCGTTATGGCATAGTTAGGTTTCTAGATGCACAATCCCACTTTGTCATGTTTTAATAAGGCCAGAGATATTTCTTAAGATAGTGTATTTTTCTTAATAGGTTACATGGCTAATTCCTTCACTGCTTCCTGACCTTCTCCCCCAACAAGTTCCGGACTGTCGCCACCCATAGATGGGGTATTGTGTGTGGTTCACGGAATATGAACATATTTATTGGGTATAAAGTGAATGTTGACAGTCTCATTTGTTCCGGATTTTGCCCAGTCCAATGATGTCACTTGCCTCACACCGACCGGGCTTTCCGAGAAATCAACCAGGTCTCAGGGAGGAGAGGGAGAACGTGGTGCGGGTGCAACGATGGTGGGATTGGAAGAACGTGATCGGTCTTACAATCTGGATCACGTTCTCGCTCTCACTCCCCTTTAGACCTAATCACGTTCTTGCCCCAACCTCAGTGTGCTCTCCGTGCTCCACCCCCGAGTTCTGGACAAGCTCTCCCCCGAGGTTCTGACCTGCTCTCCCACCTCCAAGCTTCGCTCCTCTCCCCTCTGATCCACTCTCGTTCCCTTGGATCCTCTCATCCTCTCTCTCCCACAACGACCTCCACTCTCTTTCCCCCTTCGATCTCCTCTCCTTTCCCTCCCTTCTATAATCTTACATTCCCCGTCCGATCTCTTCTCTTTCTAATCTTGTCTTGCTTTCTCTGACCCCTCTCTTGCTCTCCAACGTCACTCCTCTCACATCCGATCTCTTCTTTCTCTCCAATCCCTCTTTCTGCAATCTCGTCTCTCACTTCGATTGCCGCTCCCTCCCCCTGCTCTCTCTCTCTCCGAAATCCTCTCTCTTTCCAATGTCCTCTCTCACCCCTTCACTCTCGCTGATCTTGTCTCCCTCCACCCTCCGATCTCCTCTGTCCCTCCCGTCCACTCTCTCCCTCCCACTCCCACCTCCTCTTTTCCATTGCTCTCTCTCTGATCTCTCCATCCGCACTCCGATCTCATCTCTCTCTGATCTCCTTTCTCACCCTGCCAATCTCTTCTCTGTCTACGATCTCGCCTCACTTTCCGATCTTCTCAATCTCTGATCTCCACTCTCTCAAATAGCCTCATCATCCCCCCTCTGATATCATCTCTCGTCCCGATCTCCTTTTCCCCCTCTGATCTCCCCTCCCTCTCTCTCTTGCTCTGATCTCCTTTCTCCCATCTGATCTCCCCTCTCCCTCCAATCTCCTTTCTCCCCTCAATTAATCTCGCTTTCTCCGATTTCCTCTCTCTCCGCTCCGACCTCCTTTCACCCCCCATCCACACACTCTCCCCTCCATTTCCCTCTCTCTCCAGCCTTCGATCCTCTCTCTCCCCTTTCGATCGTCGATAGTCCCCCTGCCATAACCCCCGTCACCAACGGACCCCCTGACCTTCACCACATGAAACCGAGGAAAGAGTGGCCCACGTATAGGCTGCAATTGTGTACTGCACATGCGTGGCTCCAGTGTACAGTGCACATGCACAGAAAGGGATCGGGTTTGCATGTGTGGCTCCAATGTACAGTGTGCATGTTCAGAAGGCCAAAAAGATGTTCATGCAAATAATCACAGCGATTATAGTATGAGGACAAATAAGTCTTACTGCAATTATGTAGGGGCCTGGTGAAATCACACCCGCGTATTGTGTACAGTTTTGGTCTCTTATCTAAGGAAGGATATACTTGCCATGGAGGACGTGCAACAAAGTATTACTTGACGAAGGTTCACCAGAGTGATTCCTGGGATCGGGGATTGCCTTATGAGTAGAGACTGAGGAGACTACGCCTGCAAGGTGATCTCATTGAAACATACTTATTGGGCTTGACAGCATAGATGCTCAGTGGAAGATTCCTCTCGCTGGGGCTGTAGAACTAGGGGTCAAATACGAGTCTACAATTTAGGTTTGAGATGATGAGAATTTTCTTCACTCAAAGGTTTGTGAATCGTTGCAATTGTCTAACCCAGAGATCCTTTGCATGCCCACAGTCAGACGTCGGTCTTTGAGTATATTCACGACAGAGATCGATAGTTTTTTGGATCTTCAGTGAATGAAGGGATATGGGGTTAGTGCACGGAAGGTGGAATTGATGTAGAATTTTCGCTATGCTCTTATTGAATGGTGGAGCAGGCTCGACGAGCCGAATGGCATACTCCTGCTCCTATTTCTTCTGTTCTTATGTTCTCAAATGATACTCTTCATCCACCTCACCATTTAGACTGTTCACAGAGCTCAACACTGGGATCATAGAAAAATAATTTCATATTAAACTTTGAATAAATTTTAAAGACATTTTAAATTATTTTGTTTGGCCTATCCTCAAATGAAAATATCATATTGCACACAAATCCTTGTAGTAAAGGTTGCTCATTAAATCTGTTTGTTTAGTGGCAGCTAACTAATATCCCTGATCACTCTCCCCAGATGACTGTCGCTGTGAAGATTTCTATATGGTTTAGCTAAGGGCTCCACTGAATCAGCCTTTACATTCACACAGTCAGAGCTCTGTGCCTGGCTGAACAGATATTGGTGCTTCACGTAAGAAATGGGATACCCAGTAATTTTCCAGATAGAACTCAAATACTACCCGGTTCTTGCAGCCCTCGGTGTTCCTGGTAAGACATTAAAACGAGACAGTAAAAGTTGAATATTAATGTGTGACCGTTCAGGCAATCCGTTCCATGTTTGTTGTTATCAGTTACTTAACTGATTGTCTTGTTTTCTTAATGTGATGTCTTAATTGAAATTACAATGTTTCTTCAATTTTCTGTGCAGACAATGTTGAACAAATGATCCCCTTTATGGTTTTCAGCAGAAAATCTTCCCGAGAATTGACACCGACATTCGATCAGACATTAATTAGCAACACTTTTAATATCCTGATGTTGTTAATTGTGTTTGACGGGTAACGTGGGTATTTTAATCATTATTGCTTTGCAGCATTATTTCATGTTTACATTGGTTTTCACTGCAGATGATTCTCTTGATGTCTTGGCCGTCACTCCAGCTCCAACTGTTTTACTGGTTGCTTTAAATGGAAGGAAAGATCCGGTGATTTCTGTTAGCGGTGTGCGATTTAACCCGCCTGACTTACTTTCCCACCGAACTTTGTATTGTCAGCACACCTGGATACAGTACAGTGGGTCCGTTCATCTAAGTGATTGATAAAGATTGTAAATAGCTGAGGCCCAGGTACTGATCCTTGCGGTTCCTCACTAGTTACAGCCAGCCAACTCGAAAAAGACCTGTTTATTCCTAATCATTTTTTATCTGTCCATTAACCAATCCTCAATCCATGCGACAATATTATCCCTAATTTCACGAGCGCTCTAGTTGTGCGGCACCGGAACAAATGTTGTTTGAAAATCCAAATACAATATAACTATTGGTTCCCCCTTAACTACCTTGCTAGTTACACCCTCAAAAACCCTAACAAATTTGTCAAACACTCTTTCACTTTCGTAACTGTGCGTTGAATCTGCCCAATCATATTATGATTGTCTGTTACCACATCCCTAATAACATTTTCCGTGCAATAGTACAGAAGGGGCGTTTCGGATTGGCCGCCCATTAAACATAGCACCTGATGTTCTATTTCAGTGCAGCCAATGGATCTGAATATCAGGCGCTGCCTATAACAGGCGGCCGATCCAATACAATCATTTGTGCTCAACCGCCCGAGACGGTTTTCTACGCTACATGTTTTGCAATGGGGTGAGAGAGCGCATTCCATGCAGTACAGACCATAATCTAAAAATGTGAGGGAGTGATCTCCATGCTGTACAGACCATAATCCAACAAAGTATGAGAGCGCACTGCATGCTGTAAAGACCATAACCCAAGAATGTGAGAGTGCACACTCCATGCAAAAAGATCTTAACCTAGCAATGTGAGAGAGTTAGGGCCATGCTGTACAGGCCATAATCCAATGATGTGAGAGAACACACTCTATGCTGTACAGCGCATAACCCAACAATGTGAGAGAGAGATCTGCATGCTGTACAGTCCATAAGCTAACAATGTAAGAGAGAGCTCCATGCTGTACAGATCATAACCTAACAATGTGAGAGAGTGATCTCCATGCTGTAGAGACCATAAGTTAACAATGTGAAAGAATGATCTCAATGCTGTGGAGACCATAACCCATTAATGTGAGAGAGCGTTCTCCATGCTGTACAGACCATATCCAAACAATATGAGAGAGCGATTTCCATGCTTTACAGACGGTAACACAACAATGTGAGAGAATGATCTCCATGCTTTAGAGACCATAACCTAACAATGTGAGAGAGTAAGCGTCATGCTGTACAAATCATAATCCAACAATGTGAGAGTGTGATCTCCAAGCTGCACAGATGATAACTCAGCAATGTGAGCGAGTGATCTCCATGCTGTGGAGACCATAACCCATCAATGTGAGAGAGCGATCTCCATGCTGTACAGACCTTATCCAAACAATGTGAGAGTGTGATCTCCATACTCTACAGACCATAACCCAAAAATATATGAATGTGATCTCCAAGCTGAACAGACCATAAACGAACAATGTGAGAGAGTATTCTCCATGCTATACAGACAACATCCCAACAATGCAAAACACCGCACTCCATGCTGTACAAACCATACACCAAAAATACGAGAGGGTGATCTCCATGCGGTACAGACCATTAAAAAACAGTACAGACCTAATTCGCAGGTACTTTGATTTGGAGAAAATGGTTCAAGATAAAGGGGCCGCTGTGTCTTCAATCTCCCACATTTTCCAGAAATATCACGATAAGTTTTACCTCAGTAACATTGTCTGTATCTCATCATAACCACGTTTTCATTCATCCCTTACCTTCAGTTCCAACATTTGTCACAGATCTCTCTGCCCAGCAAAAAACAGATTTTAAATTAAAAATTATATTTAATTCGAAGCTAGAACACTGATGTTTCAATAATTTCTTAATGAAGATCAGATGGTTCGTTTTCAAAAGAAAATGATTTGGGACATTCTAGAGGTAAATTTGTTGTTCCCTGTTCCTTACAGTGAACCTGGTGGCGATTGTGATTCTGTCACGAGGAAAGTGCGGTCTCTCCAGATGCATCACTCGCTACCTGGTGGCCATGGCAACGGCGCATCTAATGTTGGTTATCATCGACATCGTATTAGATCGGCTTAATATATTATGGGCTAGAAATTAGCTATAGTCCCGCCAGCTCGCTTGCGCCCAGAATTTACCGCTGGGCGCGGAGCCACTCGCGCCCATCCGACATTCAGTTTCAGCGCCCCAAGTCGAGGACGGGCGCTGTTCCAGGGTGTGGCCGCCCCCGCTTGGGGCGCTGCAACTGAATATCGGCGCGCTAGTTGCCGCAGCGCCATCCGCAGCGGAGTGGCAGGCTGCGGTACTGCAGGCCTTCCTCCCTCTCTTAAGGGGGAGGTGCCTGCAACAGCTGGAGCCCCGATCGCGAGTGCCGGCAAAAGAGCCCGGCACAACGGAGAAATGCAGGGTTCCCGGAAACCAGCCGGCAATGCCGCGGGGGGGGTGTGGAGGAGGCCGGGGAAGGAGGTGCGGGCAGGCGGCTGCCGAAAAATCGGCCGGCCGCACCTCCACCTTAAAGCGCCCCACTAAGGCTGCATTACAGACCCGGTCTCTGAACGTTGTTTGCGGCCACCATGGAAGAGGCGGCCGCAACTAAATATGGGGGTCGAGCCAGTATCGGGGCGGAACCGGGGCACTGCGCACACCGATGACGTCATCGGTGCTGGCGCAGCGCTACCGGCTACCGCCGCCATTCCCGCTGCGCTGAATATCAGCGCAGCCTCCTCTTTTGGCGCAGAAGCCCTCTTTCGGCGGTACCTGGGCGCAAAGCTGGCGGGGCCTTACTGAATTTCTAGGCCTATGTCTTTCAATTAGTTTCCTGTTTCTGGCTCCTCTCTGCACTTTGAATATTGTCGCCTATATTATCGCTGTAGAATGTTCAGTTTGGTTTACTGTCGCCTTCATATTTGATCGCTTTGTAGCAATTTGCTGTCAGAAGCTGCAATTAAATTATTGCACCGAGAAAACAGCGACTGTGGTTATCGCCACCGTGTGTGTGGTGAGCTGTGTGAGGAGTGTTCCCTTTTACTTTATAGTGGAACCTTCCTTTATCATTGAAAACGACAGCTGATTATTTGACTTCCCCCTTGTGGAAGGCATTCGAGTGGATCGACAGTCTCATCACCCCTTTATTACCAATACTTATAATTCTGTTGTTCAATTCTCTGACCATCAGACATATTACAGCGGCAAATCGAGCCCGCAGGGGACTCCAGAACAACAGTGAGAATCAGAACAATGCAGAGATGAAGAATCGGAGAAAATCCATGATCTTGCTTTTCACTATTGCTGCCAATTTCCTACTGTTGTGGATGACGTATGTTATTCATTCGGTGAACTGGCCAGTGATAAAATATTACGCAGACCTATATCTCAGTAATCCGAGAAATATCACTCAGCAACTTGGGTTTATGCTGCATCTGCTCAGTTCCTGCAAAAACACTTGTATCTATGGACTGACACAGAGGAAATTCAGAGAGGAGCTGAAGAAAGGGGTGAAATATTTGTTTACACTAAATGGGAAGTTATAAGATAAAAATAACTTGCATTTCTATCACGCCTTTCACCAAATCAGGACGTCCCAAAGCACTTTACAGCCAATGAAGAAATTTTTGAAATGTAGTCAATGTTGTAATGTAGGCATCACGGCATCCAAACTGCGCACAGCAAGCTCCCACAAACAGCAATATTATAATGACAACATAATCAGATTTTTAGGGATATTGTTCGAGGATAAATATGGTGAGGACACCGAGGAGAACTCCCCTGCTCTTCTTCGAAACGGTGGCAGTGGAATCTGTGGCGTCCAGCTGAGAGGGCAGACCTGGCCTCGGTTTAATGTTTCATCCAAAAGGCGGCACCTCCGACAGTTCCGCACTCCGTACTATCCTGGAGTGTAACCTAGATTGTTATGCTCAAGTCTCTTGCAATGGAACTGTGAACCCACATCCTTCTGAGTCGAGAAGCGAGAGTGCTGCCCACTGAGTCCCACCTAATCGGTCAACAAGCAGTGACTGACATCGAACTGGATCAGCGTGTATAGCGTTACACATCACTCTGTAGGCAGTTGAAGGGAAATAGGAGATTATGTATCTTCGTCCAGATGTTATTATAATTGTGTCAAATGGCAACAATATTAAACATAAATTTAACTATCAGCTCAAAGTCTAGTTCCTGGCTCCCATATTGGTTGATATTTAACACGTGTCGCTCTTCTCAGCTTCAGCCCCCTTTTTTCAAAAGCGCTGTTATCATCTGTTACTCAAAAATCCACCCTCAGTCCCTCACATAGTCATAGATAGATAGAGTCATAGAGTTATACAGCAAAGAAAGAGACCCTTTGGGCCATCGTGTCTGCGCCGGCCACCAAGCCCTATCTATTCTTCTCCCATTTTCCAGCACTTCGACTGTATCCTGGTAGGCTATGGCGTTTCAAGTGCTCATCCAAATTATTCTTGAATATTATGAGTGTCCCTGCCTCTACCAGCCTTTCAGGCAGTGAGTTCCAGATTCCAAACACTCTCTGGGTGAAAACGACTTTCCTAAAATCCCCTCTACACCTCCTGCCCCTTAACTTGATGCTATGCAGCCTGGTTATTGACCACTCTACCAAGGAGGAAAGTTCATTTCTATTTAAGTTTTCTATGCCCCTCGTAATTGTGTACACCTCAATCAGGTCCCCCTCAGCCTTCTCTGCTCTAAGGAACACAACCACAGCCTCTCCAGTCTCTCTTCATAGTTGAAACGCTCCAGCGGAGGTAACATCTGGTGAATCTGATCTGCACCCTCTCAAATGCAATCACATCTTTCCTATAGTGTGGCGACCAGAACTGCGCACAATATTCCAGCTGTGGCCTAACTAGCGTTTTATACAGTTCCAGCATAACCTCCCTGCTTTTATATTCTATGCCTCGGCTAATGAAGGCAAGTGTCCCATGTGACTTTTTAACCATCTTATCTACCTGTCCTGCACCTTCAGGGATCTATCTGCATGCACACCAAGCTCTCTCTGATCCTCTGTCCTTCCTAGGATCCTGCCATTCATTGTGTATTCCTTTGCCTTGTTAGTCCTCCCAAAATGACTCACCTCCCACTTTTCAGGGTTAAATTCCATTTGCCACTGTTCTGCCCATCTGACCAACCCGTCTGTATCGTCCTGTATTGTGAGGCTTCCCTCCTCGCTATTTACCACTCCACCAAATTGTCGTGTCATCTGCGAAATTACTGATCATATATTCTACATTCATATCTAAATCATTATTGTTCACTAGAAGCAGCAAAGGACCCAGCAACGATTCCTGATTACACCACTGGACACAGGCTTCCAGTCACATAAACAACCTTCTGCCTCCTGCCACGAAGCCAATTTTGGATCCAATGTTTCGAATTGCCCTGGATCCCATGGGCTCTTAACTTCTTCACCAGTCTCCCATGCGGGACTTTGTCAAAAGCCTCACTGAATCCAGGTAGACTACATGAACTGCACGACCCTCATTCGCACACCTAGTCAACCCTTGAAAAATTCAATCAAATTGGTTAGACATGACTTCCCCCTGACAATGCAATGCTGACTCTCATTGATTAAACTTTGCCTCTCCAGGTGGAGACTAATTCTGTTCCTCACAATTTAATCCAATAAATTCCCTACCATTGATGTTAGGCTCACTGGCCTGTAATTCCCTGGTTTATCCCTACTACCCTTCTTGAAAAATGGTAGGACGTTAGCTGTTCTCCAGTCGTCTGGCACCTCCCCTGAGGCCAGAGAGGTTCTGAAAAGTTGTGTCAGAGCACCTGCAATCTCCTCTCTTGCCTCACACAGCAGCCTTGGATACATCTCGTCTGGGCCTGGGGATTATCCACTTTAAGCTCATTAAAACTGCTCGTACCACCTCCCTCTCAATGCTAATTTGTTCAAGTATATCACAACCCCCCTGCCTGATTACCATTCCTACCTCGTCCTTCACCATAGTGAAAACAGATGCAAAATATTAATTTAAAACCAGACCCACATCTTCCGGCTCTGCTCACAGTTTGCCACTTTGGTCCCTAATGTAACTTACTCTTTGCCTGGTTATCCTCTTGCCCTTAATATACTCATAAAACACCTTGAGATTTTCCTATATTTTGCCCACCAGTGTTTTTTCTTGCCACCTTTTCGCTCTCTTATTTCTTTTTTAAGCACCCCCTTTCTGCAGTAAACTTCCTGTTTCTGGTCTTTGCCTGCTAAATCACTTTCAATTAGGAGGCTGTGATAGAAAGCCTTGCATTTCTACAGCGCCTTTCACGACCTCAGGACGTCCCAAAGTGCTTTACAGCAAATGAATACCTTTTGAACTGTTTTGCCTCTGTGGCAGGTAGATTGGTCAGGAGGAGGACAAGTAGGAGTTAGCCCTCGTGTTTGTTCACTGACCACCTGCCGCAGGCCCGGACTGGCAGCCTTGTCCTTCAGGACTAGGCATGCTCAGTCAGTAGTGATGCTACCGAGCCACTCTTGGTGATAGACATTGGGGTCCCCACACAGAGTACATTCTGTGCCCTTGCTGCCTTCCGTGTTTCTTCCAGGTGGTGTTCAACATGGAGGATTAAGGATTCATCCACTGAGGGAGGGTGTTAGGTTGTAGTCAGCAGGAAGTGTCCTTGCCCATTTTTGACCGGATGCATTCCGACTTCTTGAGGTCCAGAGTCAATGTTGAGTACTCCCAGTGCTTCTCCCTACAGACTGTAAACACTGTGCCGCCTGGTTGATCTGTGCTGCTGGTGGGACTGTATACCCACATCCTGTTCCTCTGTAACAGGCTTGAAGGTCTGACGTGTGTCTACATATTCCTTTTAAACAGTCTTGAGTGGTCTAACTTGGTTCCTCCTGTTCCTATGCAAGATTTTCGAGGGTCTGATTGGCCTTGACCTGTCCTGTGTAAAAAGCTAGGCGGGCTTACTGGCCTCCTTCTGCTCTTGTGTAACAGGCTTGATGGCAAAGTCCTCCTCTAGTTCGTTTATAACAGACTCCAGGGGCTCAATGGTCTCCTCCTATTGCTGTGTAACCGGCTCAAGTGGCTGAGCAGCCTCCTCTTGTTCCTGTGTGTCAGGCTCAAGAGGCTGAAGGTCCCCCTCCTGTTCCTCAGTAACAGGATCAAGAGGCTGAATTGCCGCCTTCTGTTCCACACAAAGAGGCTTGATGTTCTAAATCGGGTGTGTCTCTGGATTACTGGTTCAGTAACTCCACAGGAAAAGTGATCAAATCGAGGCTAACTAAGTAAGTCAAGGAAAGCATTACATTGAAAGAAGAAGCTTAAATGTTGCAAAGAATAATATTAAACCTGAGGATTGGGAGAGTTTCAGAAACCAGCAAAGGTTGAACTAAAATTGTTCAAAAGGGAAAAAATAGGTTATGAAAGATACCTAACAAGAAATATAAAAGCCAATTGTAAGAGATTCTCCAAGTATGTAAAAAGCAAAAGAGTAGCAAAAGTAAACGTTGGTCCCATAGAGGCTGAGACAGGAGAAATTATTCTGGGGAATTAGGAAATGGCAGGCAAATTAATGAAATTATTTGTATCAGTCTTCACTGTAGAATACACAAAATGTATACCAAAATTGGTGGGGAACCAAGAGTCTAATCAGGTTGAGGAACTTAACATAATTATTATAAGTAGTGAAAAAGTACTAGAGAAAATAATGGGACGAAAAGCCGACAAATTCCCTGGACCTGACGGGCTACATGCTAAGGTTTTAAAAGAGGTGGCTGAAGAGATAGTGGATGCATTCGTTTTGATCTTCCAAAACTGATATCAGTCATCAGGAAAATGGCGGAATCCATTGGTAAGGAAGTGTAATCAAGTTACTTAGAAAATCATAACATGATTAGGCAGAGTCAACATAGCTTTATGAAAGTCTAATCATGTTTGACAAATTTACTGGCGTTTTTTGAGGATGTAACTAGCAGGGTAGATAAAGGGGAAACAGTGGATGTAGTATATTTGGATTTCCAAAAGGCATTCGATAAGTTGCCACATAAAAGCTTATTACACAAGGTTAGGGCTCATGGGTTTGGGGGTAATATACTAGCATGGATCGTGGATTGGTTAATGGAAATAAAATAGAGAGTAGAAAGAAACTGATCTTTTTCAGGTTGGCAGGCTGTAACTAGTGGGGTGCCACAAGGGTCATTGGTGGGGCCTCAGCTATTTATAGTTAATATTAATGACCTTGATGAAGGGGCCGAGTGTAAATTATCCAAGTTTGCTGATGCCACAAAGCCAGGTGGACAGTAAGCTGAGAGGAGAACACAAAGTGTTTGCAAAGGGATATAGATATACTAAGTGAGTGGTCAGTAAGGTGGCAGAATAAGTATAATGTAGGGAAATGTGTGGTTATTCACTTTGTGGGAAGAATAGAAAAAGATATTGGCCCAGAAATTCGGGTCTCCATGGGTGAGTACGCACGGGGTACTCACCCGTACGCCCAACAGAAGTGCTGGTTTCGTGCATGCACTGTGCATGCGTGGGAAACCAGCACTTCCGTTCCCCTGAAAGGAGGGGTTACGAGGTGGAACACGTGTGCAGTAGAGGCTGCGCGTGCGCATCGAACTCTGGTTTCTTTTACAGATATTCCCGGGAGGGTGAGTCTCCAGAAGTTAGACATTTAAAAAGCAGGCATAAAGCCTGCTTTTTACAAGGTAAGTGGTGAATTAATTAATGTTAAAATATTTTTTTCCACAGGTTTATTATTTTTAAATACTTTAAAGCAAGGTTACTTTATTTTTAGCCCCGTCAGAAAATAAAATTATTTTTTCAAAAATTTAAATTATTGTTTAGAATAGTTATTTCATGTAACTTATAGTTTATTTTAAAAATCTGATGTTTTTTTTAAATTTATTTGAAGCTTTAGTGCTGTTTTGGGTCTGTAGCATTTATAAGTCTAGACAGCACTTCCTGTCAGACTTATGAATGGAGCATTCCCTGATTCGATTGGCTCCCCATGGCCCACGTGATCCAAGGGGACGCATGGAACTAACTGCGCCCCTGGGATACACAAGCACTGTGTGCCGGCAGCTGGAGCAGGCCCCGGATTGGAATTCCACGGGGGTCCACAGCTCAATGGCCGGCGCACAAGGTAAGTGCAGATCGGGGGCTTGCAGCCACGGGAAGCCCTCGACCCGAATTTCTGGTCCAATAAATTTTAATTGGTGAGAAACTTTCAAATGTTGGTGTTCAGAGAGATTTGCATGTCCTCGGGAAAGAAACACAGAAAGCTAGCATGCCGGTACAGCAAGCAATACGGAAGGCAACTGGAATGCTGTCCTTCATTGCAAAGGAGTTGAAATAAAAGAATACGGAAGTCTTATTACAATTGAACAGGGCCTTGGTGAGACGACACCTATCGCACTGTGCACAGTTTTGGTCTCCTTATCTAAGGAAGGGTATACCTGCCTTGGAGGCGGTGCAACGAAGGTTCCCTAGATTGATTCCAGGGATGAGCGGGCTTTCCTATGATGAGAGATTGTGTGGAAACGGCCGATACCCTCTGGAGTTTAGAAGAATTAAGGTGATCTTATTGAAACAAAGAAAATTCTGAAGGGTGTTGACAAGGTAGATGATGAGAGGTTGTTTTCCCTGGCTGGATTGTGTAGAATTAGGGGGAATAGTCTCAGGATAATGGGTAGATCATTTAAGTCTGAGATGAGGAAGAATTTCTTCACTCAGAGGGTTGTGAATCTTTGGAACTCTCTGTCCCATAGGGCTGTGAGTGCTGTGTTTTGAGTATACTCAAGGAAGTGATACATACATTTTTGGACTCAAGTGGAATCAAGGGATATGGAGATGGGGTGGGTAGTGGAGTTGCGGTTGATGATCAGCTGTGATCTTAATGAATGGTGAAGCTGGCTCGAGGATCCGTGTGGCCTACTCCTTCTCTTATTTCTTATGTTCTTATGTTCTTATAACCACTATACAACTATGATTGGCCTCCAGCTGTGTAATGTGCTTACAGGGCTGAATGGCCTCCTCCTGTTCCTTTTCAGTAAGCTTGAGGGACAGAATTGGTTCCTTTTGATCCTTTGTAACAGGCTCGAATGGCTGAATAGCCTCCTCCTGTTCCTGGATAACGGGCTAGATGGGCTGAATGTCCTCCCTCTTTTCCTGTGTAATGGACTCAAGGGGCTGATTGGCCTGCTGCATTTCCTGTGTAACAGGATCGAGGGGCTGTATGGCCTCTTCCTGTTCGTGTATAACAGATTCAAAGGGCTTAGTGGCCTCCTCCTGTTCCTGTATAACAGATTCGAGGGGTTGAATGTCCTCCCCCTGTTCCTGTGTAACAGGCTCAAGGGTGTGAATGGCCTCCACCTCTTCCTGTATAATAGGTTGAGGGGCTGAATGTTCTCCTACTCTTCCTGTATTACACTCGAGGCGCTGAATAGTCGCCTCCTGTATCTTCGTAACAGGTTCGTGGGGCTGAATGGCCTCCTCCTGCTAATGTATAACAGTCTTGAGGAGCTGAAGGGGCTCCTCCTATGCCTGTATAACAGGCTCGAGTGGCTCAATGGCCCCTTCCTGTTCCTGTGTAACAGACTCGAGGTGTGACTGGTCTCCTCCTGTTCCTGTATAACAGACTGGAGGGGCTGAATGGCGTCCTCCTGATTATGTATAACAAGCTTGAGGGGCGGAATGGCCTACTCCTGTTAACATAGAAACATAGAAAATAGGAGCAGGAGTATGCCATTCGTCCCCTCGAGCCTGTTCCACCATTTAATGAGATCGTGGCTGATCATCCAAATACATTACCCTGTCCCTGCTTTCTCCCCATATCCCTTGATCGCTTTAGCCTTAAGTAAAATATCCCTCTCCTTCTTGAATATATTTAATAAGTTGGCCTCAGCTGACGACTGTGGTAGAGAATTCGACAGGTTCGCCACTCTCTGGGTGAAGAAATTCCTCCTCATCTCAGTCTTAAATGGCTTACCCCTTATCCTTAGACTGTGACCCATACTTCTGAACTCCCCTGCCATCGGGAACATCCTTCCTGCATCTAGTCTGTCTAGTCCTGTTAGAATATTATAAGTTTCAATGAGATCCCCTCTCATTCTTGTAAATTCTAGCGAATATAAGCCTAATCGATTCAATCTCACTTCATATGTCATTCCTGCCATCCCAGGTATCAGTCTGGTGAACAGGCTGTCTAACAGTCTCGAGAATGGGCCTCATTCTGATCCTGTGCAATAAGCTCGAAGGACTGAATGGGCTCCTCCTGTTCCTGTGTAGCAGGCTTGAAGGGCTGAATAGCCTCCTCTTTGCCCCGTGTAACTGGTTCGAGGGGCTGAATGGAGTACTACTATTATTGTACAGATTTTCTATAGCTGAACGGCTTCCTCCTGTTCAATACTACAGGCTTGTGGGACTGAATGGGCCTCATTCTGATCCTGTGCAATAGGCTCGAAGGGCTGAATGGCCTCCTCCTGTTCCTTTGTAAAAGTGCCATGGGACTGAAAGACCCCCTCCTGTTCCTTATGTAACAGGCTCGAGGGGTTGCATTAAATCCTCCTGTTCCTGTGTAACAGACTCAGTGGTTGAGAGGACTCAGAGGGAAAGTGGGGTGGGACTGGAGACACTTGGGTAACAGGAAGTGCAGGGGCAGCAGTTACCCTTCACTGAATTACCGATTTACTGCAAAATGCACCGTCAGTGGAGGAAAAACCGAACACTGACCCAAAATCCAACACTGGGGGGATTCGAACCAACGACCTTTGAATGCGTTAATCTACTATACAACTTGGAAGGCCAATGCACTATCCATTGCCCCTCGGAGCGAAATGCATGCAGCCCTATTACAAAGACAAACTAGCGTTGATGCTGGAAACCTGAAATATAAACAAATAAAATGTTGCAAACACTCTGCATGACAGCCAGCAATCCATGTCTGTTTAAAAGCGATCTACTTTCAGTCCTGGATCATTCTATGTCTGTTTAAAATGGATGTGCTGTCAGTCCCGGATCATTGTGTGTATGTGTAAAAGAGATGTGCTGTCAGTCCCGGATCATTGTGTGTATGTGTAAAAGAGATGTGCTCTCAGTCCCGGATCATTATGTGTCTGTTTAAAAAGGGTGTTCTGTCAGTTCCGGATCATTCTGTGTCTGTTTAAAAGGGATGAACTGTCAGCCCTGGTTCATTCTGTGTCTGTTTAAAAGGGCTGTACTGTCAGCCCTGGTTCATTCTGTCTCTGTTTAAAAGGGAGGTGCTGTCAGTCCCGGATCATTCTGTGTCGGTTTAAAACGGATGTGCTGTCAGCCCTGGATCATTCTGTGTCTTTTTATAAAGAATGTGCTGTCAGTCCCGGATCATGTTGCGTCTGTTTACAATAGAGTCAAAGCGTTACACAGCACAGAAAAAGGCCCTTCGGCCCATCGTTTCTGCGCCAGACATCAAACCCTGTCTATTCTAATCCCATTTTCCAGCACATGGTCCGTAGCCTTGTATGCTATGGCGTTTCCTTTGTTCATCTAAATGCTTCTTGAATGTTGTGAGGATTCCTGCCTCTGCAACCCTTTCAGGCAGTGAGCTCCAGATTCCAAACACCCTGTGGGTGAAAAAGCTTTCCTTGAAACCCCTCTAAACCTCCTGCCCCTTACCTTGAAATTACGCTCCCTGTTTACTGAACCCTCTACTAAGGTGGACAGTTCCTTTCTATCTATCCTATCTATGCCCCTCATAATTTTGTACACCTCAATCAGGTCCACCCTCAGCCTTCTCTGCTCTAAGAAAGACAACCCTAACCTGTCCAATCTCTCTTCATGGATGACGTGCTCCATCCCACGTAACATCCCAGTGAATCTCCTCTGCAACCTCTCCAAAGCAATCACGTCCTTCCTATATCGTGGCGACCAGAACTGCATACACTATTGCAGCTGTGGCCCAACTAACGTTTTGTACAGCTCCATCATAACCTCCCTGCTCTTATATTCCATGCCTCGGCTAATGAATACAAGTGTCCCATATGCCTTCTTACCCATCTTATCTACCTGTCCTGCTGCATTCAGGGATCTATGTACAAGCACACCAAAGTTCTTATGATCCTCTGTCCTTTCTAGGGCCCTACCATTCATTGTGTATTCCCTTGCGTTGTTAGATCACCCAAAATGCAAGACCTCACACTTTTCATGGTTAATTTCCATTTTCCACTGTTCTGCCCATCTGACCAACCCATCTATATCGTCCTGTAGCCTGACGCTTCCCTCCTCGCTATTTAGCACTCCACCAAATGTTGTGACATCTGCGAACTTACTGAACATACCTCCTACATACATATCTAAATCATTAATGTACACTACAAGCAGCAAGGTAACCAGCACCGATCCCTGCAGTACACCACTGGACACAGGCTTCCAGTCACAAAAGCAACAGGATGTGTTGTCAGTCCCAGATCATTCTGTGTCTGTTTAAAAGGAATGTGCTGTCAGTGCTGGATCATTCTGTCTCTGTGTCTATTAAAAGGGATGTGCTGTTAGTCCAGGATCATTCTGCGTCTGTTTGAAAAGGGTATGCTGTCAGTCCCGAATCATTCTGTGGCTGTTTAAAGGGGATGCGCTGTCAGTCCCGGATCATTCTGTGTCTCTTTACAGTGGTGTGCTGTCAGCCCCGGATCATTCTGTGTCTATTAAAAAGGGATGTGCTGTTAGTCCTGGATCAAGCTGTGTCTGTTTGAAAATGATGTGCTGTCAGTCCCGGATCATTCTGTGTCTGTTTAAAAGGGATGTGCTGTCAGTCCCGGATCATTCTGTCTCTGGTTGAAACGGAAGTGCTGTGAGTACCGGATCATTCTGTGTCTGCTTAAAACGGGTGTTACATAATATTCTAGAGTCTGCACCACAGAAACAGTACATTTGCCCTAACTGGTCTCCACACGTGGCTCCTCCTACTCTACTTCACCTCACCAAAAAGAAAGCTAGCATCAGTAATTGTAAACATTAAACTGTCCGATTGTTGTTATGAACCATCTGGTTCAATAATGTCCATTAGGGAAGGAAATCTGTTCTCCCTACCTGGTCTGGCCTATATGTGACTTCAGACCCACAGCAAAGTAGTTGACTCTTAGCTGCCATCCGAAATGGCCTAGCAAGACACTCAGTTGTAAAAAAAGCAACGAAATAAAATAATAAAAATGAAACTGGACGGACCACCTGGCCTGATCCATATCAGCCTCCTCCTGAGGTCCCCACCATCCCAGAAGCAAGTCTTCAGCCAATTTGATTCACTCCATGTGATATCAAGGAACAGCTGAGCGTACTGGATACAGCAAAAGCTATGGTCCTTGATAACATCCCGGCTACCATGCTGAAGACTTGTGCTCCAGAACTAGCCATGCACTTAACCAACCTGTTCAATACAGCTACATTACTGGCATCTATCGAAAAATGTGGAAAATAGCAAGGTATGTACTGTCCACAAATAGCAGGACAAATCCAATCTGGCCAAAAACCGCCCCATCAGTCTATCTTCATCATCAGCAATGTGATGGAAGGTGTCATCGACAGTGCTGTAATGCTGCACTTACTCACCAGTAACTGCTCACTGATGCCCAGTTAGGGTTCTGCCAAACCACTCGGCTCCTAACTTCATTATAGCCTTGGTCCAAACATGGACAAAAGAGCTGAATTCCAGAGGAGAAGTGAGAGTGATTGCCCTTGAAATCCAGGCAGTATTTGACCGAGTGTGGCATCAAGGAGCCCTAGTAAAACTGAAGTCATTGGGAATCTTGGGGAAAACTCCCCAATGATTGGAGTCATACCAAGCACAAAGGAAGATGGTTGTGGTGATTGAAGGGCAATCATCAGAGCCCCAGGACATCGCTGCAGGAGTTCCTCATGGCAGTGACCTAGGCCCAGCCATCTTCAGCTGCTTCATCAATGGCCTTCGCTCCAACATAAGGACAGAACTGGGGATGTTCGCTGATGACTGTACAGTGTTCAGTGCCATTCACAACTCCTCAGATGATGAAGCTGTCCATGCCCACATAAAGCCAGACCCGGACGATGTTCAGGCTTGGGCTGATAAGTTGCAGGTAACATTCACACCACAGTGTCGGGAGAAGCCGGTGACTATTTAAACTCACTTTTGCAGGCTTTTTTCAGAGGCCCAGTGTCGAGAGAATCCGTTGAGTATTTAAACTCACGTTTGCGGGCTTTTTTCAGAGGCTGACCAATCTCACAGACCAGCAATGGCGTTCTAGAGCCACGTCATGTTTGAAAAAGTGACACAGGCAAGAGGAAGCAGCTGATTGGGTGCGTACAGCCAGGTGAGTATTTATACAACTCTATAGTTTGATAGTTAAGGTTAATAGTTTATAAAGTTTAGAAGATTTTAATTTTTGTCGTTATAGTTTCTAAGGTCTCTGTTGTGTAGCGGGGAGTGCTAGTAAACAAGGGCCCTTAAGTATATCATTTTATTGAAGTATAATTGGTGGTATTGTTTTGATTTAATTTTAATTACTTAAAGGGCAAGTCATGACAGCACAGTTCGGCCCCGTTGCCTGCTCCTCCTGCACTATGTGGGAAATCAGGTACAATTCCTGTGTCCCTGACGACCATGTGTGCATGAAATGTATCCAGCTGCAGTTACTGGCAGTCAACATTGCAGCGCTGGAGCTGTGAATGATACCTACTGTAGTATTAGCGATGCTGAGGACATCGTACATAGCACGTTTAATGAGTTGGTCACACCGCATGTAAAGTCTGCACAGGCAGGAAGGGAATGGGTGACCACCAGGCAGAGTAGAAGGCGCAGGCAGGTAGTGCAGGGGCCCCTGTAGCCATCCCCCTCTCTAACACATACACAACTTTGGATATTGTTGAGGGAGATGGATAATCGGGGGAAGGCAGTAGCAGCCAACTTCCTGGCACCATGGGTGGTCCTGCTGCACTGGACGGGAGGAAAAAGAGCGGGAGAGCTCTAGTGATATTGGATTCTATTGTAAGGAGAATAGATAGGCGCTTCTCCCACTCCCCCCAGAGAGGACAGTGGACATGATGAACCTGCGCAGTAAGTCGATTGATGATCATAGGATCATAGCTTCCTCCAGCACAGAAGAAGGCCATTCGGCCCAACTTGCCTGTGCTGGTTCTGTGAAAAGCACGGCACTAACTATGAGCCGGTGTGTAAGATGTAAGCGTGTAAGAGACCTCAGGGGGATATAGACATTTTGACCATCGTTTAATTTTTAGGCCTAGAATATTGTCTCGGACGCTGGCCCTAAACGGGCGGTATGGGATCGCTCTATATGTGCAGCCAAGCTTATCCAATCCTTCCTCATAGCTAAAATTCTCCAGTCCTGGCAACATCCACCCTATAAATGTTTCCCTTCCATTATTTATCCAAGTCTCTTTCGAAAGTTGCTCTTGAATCTGCTTCCAACGTCCTTTCAGTCTATGTCTTCCAGGTCACAACAACTCGCTGTGTAAAAAAAAGTACCTTATCTCCCTTTCTGGTGCTTTTGCAAATGATCTTAAATCTCTGTCCTCTGGTTACCAACCCTTCTGGAAACAGTTTCTACATACTTCCTTCATGATTTTGAACCCTTTTAATGAATCTCTCCTTAACCCTCTCTGCTTTAAGGAGAACAACACAAGCTTCTCCAGTCTATCCACATAACTGCAGCCCCCCATCCCTGGTGCCATTCGAGTAAATCCCCTCTGCATCCTCTCCAAGGTTTTGCTCTCCTTCCTAAAGTGTGATGCCCAGAATTGGACAGAATACGCCGGCTGGTGCACGCCAGCGATTTATAAAGGTAAGGCATAACTTCCTCACTTTTGTACTCTATGCCTCTATTGAAAACGCCGAGGGTCACTCATGCATTTAAACAACTTTATCAACTCGTCCTATTACCTTCAAAGATTCGGTTGGAGAACCCCAGGTCTCTCTGTTTCTTCAGGCCCTCGTAAATTGCACCGTTTCGTCTACTTTTATGCGGGAAATTACGGAGCTTAGGTCCCAGGCATCTGAAGGCACAGCGGCCAATGGTGGTATGATGGAAATCAGGGATGTGCGAAAAGTCAGAATCAATGTAGTGCAGAGATCTCGGAAGGAAAAGAACTAGAGAAGGTTATAGCAATAGGGAAGGGCGATGTCATGGCGGGCTTTGAACATGAGGAGTTCAAAGGGGTTAACGGAACGCGAGCAAGTGCAGGTCAGTGAGCAAAGGGGGAGATGTATGAACATAAGAACATAAGAAATAAGAGCAGGAGTAGGACATTTACCCATCGAGTCTGCTCCGCCATAAAATAAGATCACGGCTGACCTTCTACATCAACTCCACTTTCCTGCTCCATCCCCATTTCCATTGATTAACTTAGTATCCACAAATATATCGATACATGTGATGTAATAAAGACTCACTACGCACTTGGTTGTACATAAAGGAAGGCTTTAATCGACTTGTAACAAAACATGGATGTCGAGTTAGTAGTCACAAGCTTCCTGTTTCCAGAATGTCTCTTGCCAAGTTGGGCACACGCCCGAGTATTTATACTCCTCGGACAGCGCCCTCAGCTGGCCGTTCAGTAGTACTTCCTGAGTTACTTTTTGTAGAAGTTGCGATTTATGACATTCTTCCTCCCTAAAAGGTTTGGAAGTGCAGTCTTCCTTTAACGGACTAGGCAGACCAAATATAGCAGTAGTCATTTAGCTTTCTGATTGTGACCGGAAGGCACGTCTCCACGGACCATGTCCTGGTCCCAGGGTCGCTTGGCCTGTATCGGTAAGTCGGTAGAGTCCGTGTCATCTTGATCGTCCTATGGAGGCCTGGGAATATCAAGACTCCAGGTGTGGGTCACCACAGGCACAGAGCTGGCCTCATCCTGGGTCATAGCCGGAGATTGTCTGGCATCCTAATTTCGGGTGACCATCCTACGGGGAGCGTTCAGCTCCCTGAGTTGATCCAGTAGCACGGCCAGCAGATCCCTCGATGTCCCAGGTAGGGCATCATCTTCACAGGGGTGTGGAGTGTTGACATCATCCTCGTGGGAGCCTTCATCATTCGGGCCCGTGTGACCGGTTGGGGAGGGAGCCAGATCTCTGAGTGAGACAGTGGACTCACAGCCATCGGGGTACCGCACGTGCGCATACATGGGGTTTACCTCTGTTAACTCCACTTCGTTAATGAGAGGGTCATTCTTGGCAGTCCGGGCGAAGCTCCGGAGTAGCACAGGGCCTGGAGCCACCAACCATGATTGTAGAAATGTCCCATATATAGAGCGAGACTGGAACTTGAAGAATCGCTCATGAGGTGTGACTTTAGTGGATGTGGAGAGAAGAGGCCTGATAGAGTGTAACACGTCGGGGAGCAGAGTTTCCCACTGCTGCTCTGGTAGGTTGCGTGACCTCAGTGCCAGATGGACAGCGTTCCAGACGATGGCATTGTATCGGTCAACCTGTCCATTGCTGATTGGGTGATATGGTGTCATCTTACTCGAGGCGATTCCCCGTTGGGCAGATAACTTTTAAGTTCACTCGACATAAAGGAGGGACCCCGATCCGTGTGGCATTTAATTACCCTAGAGGTAAGCATGTTAGGGCAGGGGAAAGCAAAGGGAAAGCATGAATACTCGTCTACCATCGTAAGGAGGTAGGCATTCCGAGTCGACGAAGGCAATGTCCCTTTATAGTCTATGCTGAGCCTCTGCATAGGCTGCATTGCATGGATGAGTAAGTCATCTGATGGGCGGAACAATTGTGGTTTCAGTTGTGCACAAATCCTACAGGAGGAGCATGTTTGCTTTATGTCCTCCATTGAGAATGGTAGATTTTTGGAGCGCACAAAGTGGTAACGCCAGAATGGCACAAGTCCATATGCAGATCCGCCTGAGTCGTCGTTGGCATTGAAGAGCAAAATGCGCATGTGACGGTATCTGGGTCCACATTCTGTTTGCCGGGTTGGCAACGGATAGTGCAGTATATCCAAAGGAGGCCAGATACATCCTCCAGAGTTGAACTTTATTATTTTGATTCTCGTGCGCTTCCGGTTATCCAACATGAAGGCCATGGAGTGCTGGTCAGTTAAGAGCGTGAAATGACGCTGAGCAAGAAAATGATTCCATTGGCGTGCAGCCTCGATGATGGCTGTAGCCTCCTTCTTGACGGGGGGGTAATGGGTCACGCTACCCTGTAAGGTTCTGGATAGGAATGCCACGGGTCGACCACCTTGATTCAAGGTAGCCGAGTTCGCCACTTCCGATGCGTCGCATTCGACCACAAAAGGAAGGTTTTCATCAATGGAGTGAAGTGTGGCTTTCTCCAGCTGTCGTTTGAGGAGGTTGAATGGAGAAATAGCCATTGCTTCCAATGGAAAAGACTTCGCATGAAGCAGGGACTGTATTTTATTGGAGAAGTGAGGTATCCATTTTGCACAATAAGCCAACATCCCAAGTGCCCGATGAAGGGAGCCGAGATTTGTAGGGGGAGGATGCTCCTGAAGTGGACAAAGTCGCTCTGGGTCTGGT
This sequence comes from Somniosus microcephalus, assembly GCF_052327205.1. Classification (NCBI taxonomy): domain Eukaryota; kingdom Metazoa; phylum Chordata; class Chondrichthyes; order Squaliformes; family Somniosidae; genus Somniosus; species Somniosus microcephalus. The sequence goes on along the minus strand of NW_028225186.1, from coordinate 11,403,554 downwards.
TTAATAACACCGTTGCCCACCCACTAGCCGGAAATGTTCACTGATGGCACCGATTTCACCGATTTGGATTCGTTTAGCGTTAAGTGAGGACGACGGAGAATGTCAAAAATTCTCTGAAGATTGGCATCATGCTCCTTTTGATCATGGCCGGCAATAGTGATATTGTCTAAATACAGAAAGGTATCCGTCAAGTTCTCTTGCTGGACTAGGCCACCCATTGCCCGTTGGAAGTCGGCCACCCCATTGGTGACCCAAAATGGAAGGCGACGAAACTGATAAAGCCGACCATTGGACTCAAAGGCCATATACTTTTTGTCAGAGTCTTTCAGCGGTACCTGATGGTATGTGCTCTTTAAATCGAAGGTTGAAAATACCTTGTATTTGGCAAGGTTGTTGACCATGTCATCTATGCGTGGGAGCGGGTAGCCATCCAGATCGGTATATTGGTTAATAGTCTATGAATAATCACTACACAGACGTTTCTTATGTTGTTTTAAAGGGTTTTTCACAACGACGATTTGAGCCCGCCAGGGAGATGAACACGGCTCGATAATACCATCAGCTAAAAGGTGCGAGATTTGTGCCTCAATAAATGCTCAGTCATCTTGGCAAAAGCGCTGCGATTTGGTGGCTATGGGTTACAGCGGGGGGGCTCATTGAGTAAGGCCGCCGAGAGTGCACAAAACGGTACCTTAGAAATCGTATGCTCTGGCTTCGACCCTCCAAACTCAAATGTGAGTCTTTTGTGCTGCTTCTGGAAGTCCTGTCCCAGAAGCACATCGCTACATAAGTTTTCGAGTACTCCGAGCTGGGTGGAGGGATACATGCGCTCATTGAGGATGAGGTTGCCAAGACAGAAGACAGAAGAAATGGTGGTCAGAGTCGTCAGAGCCATTGCAATCTCCCTGTCCGAGGGATAAATGCACAGCTTTAACCTGCTGACAGCCCGCTTGCTAATGATGCTGTCAGAGCTGCAGGAGTCAATTAGCACGCTTAGTGTGTGCCCATTTAATTTAAACTTCGTGGCTGCACGGGACAAACTTTGGGGAAAAACAGCTGTGATGGGAGGAGGGGTAATTTTCCCTGCGGCAGCTGTAGCCTCAGCAGTGGTTCTTGTGGGAGGAGCAGCTCCATAGATAGCAGCTGTGAAGCTAACACAGCTTTCGACCGGTATACTTCAGAGGAGCTGCCTTTCTAGTTAGCAGAGGCCCGTGACTGGCATAGCTTGTCGTTGTCCTTTCTTGCTGCAATGATTGCAGGTCGCATTACGAGCCTGGCAAAATTTTCTGTAATAGAACGTACCTCCACAAAAGAAAGACTTTCTTCCTGATTGCCAGGATGCTGCTAGGGCGGGGTCGTCATCAGCAAAGGCCTCTAGGGTAGGGTCGTCGTCCATTAGAGTAGAGTCATCATCAGCGGGGGCATCCGCCCGAGACCTATCGAAAGATTAATTACAGGTGATAGCCGCCGCCCATGCACGTGGTGGGAGATAAGTGTCTGCATTCTTCTTGGCCACATCCAGGGAACACGCCTGGTCATAAGCAGCCCGTAAATTGAGGGTTTTACTTTCCAGCAGACGCTGACATATAAAAGGGGACGCATTCCCATTGATAAACGAATCGCGCATTAGTTCCTCTTGATACTGTTCAGCTGTAACCGCTTTAAGGTTACAATCTTTGCTGAGCCTGTGGGGATTCTGGAATTATTCATCGAGTGATTCCCCAGGCTGTTGCCGAGTTGTGGCCAGTAGGTGTCGAGCAAAGATTTCATTCGGGGACTTGACATATAGCTGCCATAAAATTTGGATAGCACCGTCGTAGTCTATACAGTCCTCAATATAATCATGCTCATGAGGGGATAAATAGTTAATAAGCATTCGTAACTTATTAGGGGCATCTGCCCCACATTCTTCAAGAAAGTTGCTAAAGGTACGAAACCAATGCTTCCATACCTTCGCTGCCGCAGGTGCATTCGGGTAAAGGTCGAGACGAGCGGGCCTAAGGAGTTTTTCCATGATGGATCAGTTTCTTGCCCAAGTTCCTTTCTGCGGTTCGAGGTGCAGCTGGTTGTTCCGAATCACCCAAAGCGTGGAGACGATAGCAAGTTGATTAAATTGACGTAATAAAGATTCACTAAGCACTTGGTTGAACATAAAGCAAGGCTTTTATCGACTTGTAACAATACATGGAGGTCTAGTTAGTAGCCACTAGCTTCCTGTTTCCGGATTGTCTCTGGCCAAGTTGGGCCCACGCCCGAGCATTTATACTTCGCGGATGGCGCCCTCAGCTGGCCGTCCAGTAGTACTTCCTGAGTTACTTCTTGTAGAAGTTGCGATTTTTGACAGCCCATATGGAGCAGAAAGCAGCAATCTATTGACCAGTTAGCCTAACAGCTGTCGTTGGGAAAAAGCTGGAGTCCTTCATTTAGGAAGCAGTAGCAGGCTATTTTGGAAAATCATAATGCAGTCAAGCAGAGTCAGTATGGATTTATGAAAGGGAAATCATGTTTAACAACTTTGCTGGAGTTCTTTGAGGATGTGACAAGAAGGGTGGGCAAATGTAAGCAAATGGATGAGGTGTATTTGAATTTCCAGAAGGCATTCGATAAGGTGCCACATAAAAGGTTACTGCATAAGATAAGACTTCACTGATTTGGGCGTAATATATTAACATGGATATAGAATTGGCTGACAGCAGAAAGCAGAGAGTCGGGATAAATAGGTCATTTTCCATTTGACGAATGGTAACTAGTGGGGTGCCACAGGGATCGGTGCTGGGGCCTCAACTATTTACACTCTACATTAATGACTTGGATGAAGGGACCGAGTGTAATGTAGCCATGTTTGCAGGTGGGTGGGAAAGCAAATTGTGCAAAGGACTCAAAGAAAGGGGGGCACGGTGTCATAGTGGTTAGCACTGTTGCCTCACAGCGCCAGGGACCCGGGTTCAAATCTGGCCTCGGGTGACTGTCTGTGTGGAGTTTGCACATTCTCCCCGTGTTTGCGTGGGTTTTCTCCGGGTGCTCCGGTTTCCTCCCACAGTCCAAAGATGTGCAGGTTAGGTTGATTTGGCTATGATAAATTGACCCTTAGTGTTAGGGGATTAAATACATGGGGTTACAGGGATAGGGTGGGATATGTGTCGGTGCAGGCTCGATGGGCCGAAATGGCCTCTATCTGCACTGTAGATTCTGTGATTCTGTGATTCTGTGAATCTGCAAAGGGATATAGACAGGCCAAGTGAGGGGACAAACATTTGGCAGAAGGATAATAATGTGGGAAAGTACGAGGTTATCCACTTTGGCAGGAAAAATAAAAAACGAATTATTATTTAAATGGGAGATTAAAAAAGGCTACAGTTCAGATGGACCTGTATATCCTTGTGAATGAAGCACAAAAACGTTAACATGCAGGTACAGCAAGGAGTCAAAAAGGCAAATGGAATGTTGGCCTTTATTGCAAATGTGCTGGAGATAAAAAGCAGGGCAGTCCTCCTACAACTATACAGAGAATTGGTGAGGCCACAACTTGAGTACTGTGTGCAGTTTTGGTCGCATTATCTGAGGAAGGGTGATTTTGCCATGGAGGGAGTGCAGCGACGATTCACCAGACTGATTCCTGGGATGGCAGGAATGACGTATGTGGAGAGATTGGGTCGATTGGGCTTATACTCGCTGGAGTTTAGAAGAATGAGAGGGGATCTCATTGAAACGTATTCACTTCTAACAGGACTAGAGACACTAGATGTAGGAAGGATGTTAACGATAGCAGGGGAGCCCAGTACTAGGGGTCACAGTCTAAAGTTAAGTGGTAAGCCATTTAGGACAGAGTTGTGGAGGAATTTCTTCACCCAGAGAATGATGAACCTGTGGAATTCACTACCACAGAAGGCAGTTGAGGCCAATTCAGGAAATATATTCAAGAAGGAGTTAGATATATTTCTTAAGGCTAAAGGGATCAAGGGACATGGGGAGAAGGCATGGACAGGGTACTGAGTTTGGATAATCAGCCATGATCTCATTGAATGGCAGAGCAGGCTCGAGGGGTCGAATGACCTACTCCTGCTCCTAATTTCTATGTTTCTATACCTGCATTGGAGGCAGTCCACAGACGATTCACTCGGTTGATTCCTGAGATGATGGGATTGACTTACATAGAAAGGTTGAGCAGGTTGGGCCTATACTCATTGGGATTTAGAAGAATGAGAGGTGATCTTATTGAAATATATAAGATACTGAGGGTGCTCGACAAGGATGATGCAGCGAGGATGTTTGCCCTCGTGGGGAAAACTAGAACTCAGGGTCGCAGTCTCAGAATAAAGTGTCGCCCCTTTAGAACTGAGATGAGGAGGAACTTCTTCTCTCAAAGGCTCGTAAATCTGTGGAAGTCTCTGCCCCAGAGAGCCGTGGCTGCTGGATCATTAAATATATTTAGCCTTGTTTGACAGAGAGAGAGAGAGTGAGAGTGAGAGAAAGAGAGAGAGAGAGTGAGAGTGAGAGAGAGAAAGAGAGAGTGAGACTGAGAGTGAGAGAGAGAGAGAGAGAGAGAGAAAGAGAGAGAGAGAGAGAACCTGTGACGGCTCTTTGGTGGAGCTATCCAGTTAGTACTACTCCCCTGCTCTTTCCCCATAGCCATGTACATTTTCCCTTCAAGTCTTTGTCCAATTCTGTTATGAAAGTTACTATTGAATCTGCTTCCTCTGCGTATTCCACATCCTAACAACTCGCTGCTTAGAAACGTAGTTCTGCATGTCGCCTCTAGTTCTTTTACCAATCATCTTAAATCTGTGTCCTCTGTTTACCAAACCTTCTGTCACTAGAATCAAGTCCTCCTCATTTACTCTATCAAAACCTTCATGATTTTGAACACCTCTTAACCTTTGCTGCTCCAACGAAAACATTCCCTAAAATGGTTCCGGTAAGGGAAAATGTATTATCCCAAGAGATAAGTCAGGTTGTAGAGCAGTTATTATTAAATGCGCTCTATCTGAATGCACGAAACTTTCATAACAAGAGAGATACATTAATGATACGAATAGCGATAAATACGTTTGACCCAGTAGCCAATACTTAGACGTGGTTTCAGGGTGACCAAAGTTGGGAAAAAAATATTCCCGGGGGTTGATGTTTAGAAACGATAAGCATAATGGAAAAGGAGGCGGGTAGCCCTAATTAAAAAGGAAGAGATAAAGGCAGTTGTGAGAAAAGAACATCGACCAGTAAATTAGAATGTAGATCCAGCATGGGTGGAGGTAAGACATAACAAAGGGCAGATAACAATAGTTTATAGGAACGCTAATTGTAATCATTGTGTTGGACAGTGTATAAATCAGCAAATTAGTGTAGCATATATCAAGGGCAATGCAATAAACAAGGGGTCTTTAATCTGCATAAAGACTGCAAAGAAGATTGGCAGAAGGTTTTGGAGGACGAGTTCATGGAATGCTTCGAGACAGTTGTCTAGAACAATATTTCAAGCCAACTGGGGAACAAGTTATTTTAGATTTAGTATTATGTAATGAAACAGAGTTAATTAGTAATTTTATAGTAAAGGATTATGTGGGTAGGTGTGACCATAACATGATAAAATGTCATATTAAATTTGTGAATGAAGCGGATATGTCAGAAGCTAGGGTCATAATTAAAACAAATACAATTACAGTGATTTGAGGGGCGACGTGTCCAAGGTAGATTGATAAATGGGATTAAAAGATATGATGGAAAAAAGGAAAATAATTGACTATTCTAAACGAATGTAAAATCCCTAGATGAATAAAAACACACCACTGGAAAAGTTGTCCAACCATGGCCAACTAGAGATGTTAAGGAAAGTATTACATTAATAGAAGAGTCTTAAAATGTTGCCAGAAAGAGTAGTAATCCTATGGAATAGGAGATTTTTAAAAATTCCGCTGAGGTTGGTCAAGAGATTGATAAAGAGGGAGAAAGTAGAATATGAGAGTCAACTAGAAAGAAATATAAAAACAAATTATAAGCTTTTAAAGTATGTAAAAATGAAACGATTAGCACAAGTAAACGTGGGTCCCTCAGAGGCAGAGAGACCAGAATTTATAATGGGGGACAAAGAAATTGCGTGGAAGTTAAACAAATATTTTGCATCTCTCTAAACAGTAGAAGGCTCAAATGAAACACCAGAAATTGTGGATAACAAAAGGTCTAATGATCATGAGGAACTTAAAGGAATTAATATTATTAAAGAAAAAGTAATGGAGAAATTAATGGGACTAAATGCAGACAAAACCCCTGACCTGCTGGCCTATATCCTTTGGTTTTAAATGGAGTGGCTGCAAATATAGTGCAGTTGAACTTTACAGCCTATGAAATACTTTTTGAAGTGTAGTTACTTGTAGTGTAGGAAAGGCAGCAGCTAATTTGCGCACAGCAAGCTTCCACAAACTGCCATGTGATAATAACTAGATCATGTGTTGTAGTATGATTGGTGAGGACACTGGGGATAATTCCGCTTCTTCGAAATAGTAGGATGGGATCTTTTACATCCGACTGAGAGAAAGAGATGGGGCCAACTGTTTGACATCTCATTTGAAAGACGGAACTTCCGATAGTGCAGCACTCCCTCAGTATTACACCAGAGGGTCAGCCTAGATTTTTGTCCTCAAGTCTCTGGAGTGCGGCCATGAAATCACAGCTTTCTGACTTAGATGAGAGGGTGCTACACACTGAGCCACAGCTGACACAAAGCAGCTGTTAACAGAGGATGGTTTGGATCTTCCACAATTCCCCAGATTCTAGAACGGTCCCCCTGCCTTGGAAGGCAGGAAATGTTACGCCGCTGTTCAAGAAAGGATGGACAGTGAAAACAGTGAACTAGAGTCCAGTTATCCTGACATCAGGCGTTGGAACAATGCTAGGATCTATTACTAAGGACGCAGCAGTAGCAAGGCATTTGGAAGTCAGAATATGACTAGGCAGAGTCAACACGCCTTTATGAAAGGGTAATCGTGTTTGACAAATCTGTTACAGTTTTTTGAGGGTGCAACTAGCAGGGTAGATAAGGGGGGCCAGTGGACGTAGTTTATTTGGATTTTCAGAAATCATTCGATAAGGTGCTAAACAAGGGGTTGTTACACAAGATTAGTGCTCATTGTATGGGCTGTAATATATTAGTATTGTACTGGGGATTGGCTAACGGACAGAAAGCAGAGAGCTGGAATAAACGGATGATTTTTGCAATGTCAAATAGTGGAGTAACTAGTGGAGTGCTGAATGGGCAGTTCTTGTCCCTCAGCTTTTTACAATCTATGTCAATGAATTAGATGAGGAGCCGAGTGTAATATATCCAGGTTTGTTGATGATACAAAGCTCGGTGGGAATATAAGTTGTGAGGAGAACATAAAGAGACTACAAATTTATATAGACATGTTATGTGATTGGGCAAGAAGTTGGCAGAGTGATTTATTTTTACTCGTTTATGGGATGCGGGCGCCATTGCCAGGTCTAGCATTTATTGCCAATCACTAATTGCCCTGGATAAAGTGGTGGTGAACCGCCTTCTTGAAACGCTGCAGTCCGTGTGGTGAAGGTGCTCCCAAAGTGCTGTTAGGTCGGGACTTCCAGGATTTTGACCCAGCGATGATGAAGGATCAGCGATATACTTCTAAGTCAGAATGGTGTGTGACTTGGAGGGGAACTTGGAGGTGGTCGTGTTCCCATGCACCTGCTACCCTTGTCCTTCTAGGTGGAAGAGGTCGCGGGTTTTGGGGGTGCTTCCAAAGAAGCCTTGGCAAGTTGCTGCAGGGCATCTTGTAGATGGTACACACTGCAGCCATTGTATGCCAATGGTGAAAAGTGTGAATGTTTAAGGGTTTGGATGGAGTGCCAATCAAGAGAGCTGCTTTGTCCTGGATGGTGTCGAGCTTCTTGAGAGTTGTCGGAGCTGCACTCATCCAGGCAAGTTGGGAAAATTCCAGCACACTCCTTACTTGTGCCTTGTAGATGGTGGAAAGTCTTTGGGGAGTCGGGAGGGGAGATACTCGCCATCGAATACCTAGCCTCTCTCCTGTTCTTATTGCCACATTATTTATGTTGCTAGTCAAGTTAAGTTTCTGGTCAAAGATGACTTCCAGGATGTTGATGGTGGGGGATTCGGCGATTGCAATACCGTTGAATGTCAAGGGGAGGTGGTTAGACTCTCGTTTGCTGGAGATAGTCATTGCTTGGTACTTCTATGGCACGAATATTACCTGCTACTTATCAGCCCAAGCCTGAATGTTGTGCAGGTCTTGTTACTTGCGGGAATGGACTGCTTCATTATCTGAGTTGTTTTGAATGGCACAGAACACTGTGCAGTCATCACTGAACTTCTCTGTTTCTGACATTATGTTGGAGGGAACTTCATTGATGAAGCAGCTGAAGATGGTTGGTCCTAGGGCCTGGGGTTCCGCAGGGCTCAGTATTAGTTCTCTTGCTTTTTGTGGCATATATGAATGATCTGGACTTGAATTTAGCGGGTATGATTATGAAGTTTGCAGATGATCCTAAAATCGGCAGTGTGGTTGATACTGAAGAAGGAAGCTGTAGACTTCGGGAAGATAGCAATAAATTGGACAGGTGGGCAGAACAGTGGCAAATGGAATTCAATCCGGAGAAGTGTGAGGTAATGCATTTGGGGAGGGCTTACAAGGAAAGAGAATACACATTAAATGGTAGGACACAGATTAGTGTAGAGAAACAAATGGACGCTGGAGAGCATGTCCGCAGATCCCTGAAGTTAGCAGGCCAGGTAGATAAGGTGATTAAGAAGACATACGGAATGCTTGACTTTGTTAATCGTGGCATAGAATACAAGGGCAAGGGGGTTATGCTTCAACGGAATGAAACACTGGTTAGGTATCAGCTAGAGTACTGCGTGCAGTTCTCGTCACCACATTACAGGAAATATGTGATTGCACTAGAGAGGGTACAGAGGAGAGTTACAAGGGTGTTGCCGGGATTAGAGAATCTTAACTATGAGGAAAGGTTGGGTTTGTTGTCCTTTGGACAGAGGAGGCTGAGGGGAGACCATATTGAGGTGTATAAAATAATGAGCGGCCTAGATAAATTGGAAAGAACGGACCTATTTCCCTTAGCAGAGGGGTCAGCAACCACGGGGCACAGATTTAAAGTAATCGGTGGAAGCTTTAGAGCGGATTAGAGGTGGAATTTCGTCACCCAGTCGGTTGTATGGGTGTGAAACTCACTGCCTGAAAGGGTGGTAGAGGCAGAAACGTTAATCACGTTTAAAAAGTACTTGGGTGTGCACTTGGGCTGCTGTGACCTGCAAGTTTACGGACCAAGAGCTGGGACGTGGGAGTAGGCTGGATGGTTCTTTGTTGGCCGGCACGGACACGATGGGCCGAAATGGCCACCTTCCGTGCTGTAACTTTCTATGATTCGATGACACTGCCCTGAGGTACGCCTGCAGCGATGTACTGGGCCTGTGATGATTAATCTTCAACCAACACAACCATCTTCCTTTATGCTAGGTATGACTCCAGCAAGTGGTGCGTTTTCCCCCGATTCCCATTGATTTCAGTTTTACTCGGGCTTCTTGATGCCACACTCGGTGAAATGCTGCCTTGATGTCAAGGGCAGTCACTCTCACCTCCTCTCTGGAATTCAGCTCCTTTTTCCATGTTTGGACCAAAAGCTTTTATAAATATATCAAAAGGAAAAGACTGGTGAAAACCAAAGTTGGTCCATTGCAGTCAGATACGGGGGAATATATAATGGGAAATAAGGAAATGGCAGATCAACTAAATGCATACTTTGGGTCAGTCTTTACGAAGGAAGACACAAAAAACCTCCCTGGGATATTGGGAAAAATAGGGACATTGGCAAAGGAGGAACTGACGCAAATCAATATCTCTAAGGATATGGTGTTAAGGAAGCTAAAGGGATTGAAGGTGGACAAATCCCCAGGGCCTGATAACATGCATCCTAGGGTACTGAAGGAGGTGGCCCTAGAGATAGCGGATGCACTAAGGATGATTTTTCAGAATTCATTAGACTCGGGAACAGTGCCGATGGATTGGAGGGTAGCTAACGTTACCCCACTATTCAAAAAGGGGGGTAGGGAAAAAGCAGGTAATTACAGACCTGTAAGCCTTACATCAGTTGTGGGCAAAATGCTGGAGTCCATCATTAAGGATGAAATAGCGGAGCACTTAGCAAATGGGGACAGGATAGGACAGAGTCAACATGGATTTACAAAGGGTAAATCGTGCTTGACTAATCTATTGGAATTTTTTGAGGGAGTAACTGGTAGAATAGATGGGGGAGAGCCAGTAGATGTGGTGTACCTGGACTTCCAAAAGGCCTTCGATAAGGTCCCACATAAAAGATTAGCATGGAAAATTGAGGCTCATGGGATAAAGGGGAAAGTTTTGGCGTGGATAGGGAACTGGCTGTCAGATAGAAAACAGAGAGTTGGAATAAACGGCTCATTTTCTGAATGGCAGGCAGTAACAAGTGGGGTACCACAGGGATCTGTCCTGGGCCCCCAGCTGTTCACAATTTACATTAATGACCTGGATCAGGGAGTCGGATGCAGCATTTCCAAATTTGCAGACGACACTAAACTAGGAGGGGGGGTGGGCTCAGAGGAAGAGACCAGGAAGCTCCAGAGCGATTTGGACAGACTGGGCGATTGGGCGGATAAATGGCAGATGCACTATAATGTGGACAAGTGCGAAGTTATCCACCTTGGGTGCAGGAACGGGAGGGCAAATTATTATTTAAATGGCAATAGATTGGGAGAGGGGGAAGTACAGAGAGACCTGGGTGTTCTTGTACACCAGTCACTGAAGGCGAGCATGCAGGTGCAACAGGCGGTCAAGAAGGCAAACGGTATGCTGGCCTTCATAGCAAAAGGGTTAGAATACAGGAACAGGGATACCTTGCTGCAGCTGTACAGGGCACTGGTGAGACCACACCTCGAGTACTGTGTACAGTTTTGGTCGCCTCATCTGAGGAAGGATGTTCTTGCCATGGATGGGGTGCAGCGGCGATTCACCAGGCTGATACCAGGAATGGCGGGAATGACCTATGAGGAGAGACTATGTAGTTTAGAGATGTACACACTGGAGTTTAGAAGATTGAGAGGGGACCTCATAGAAGTGTATAAAATTCTGACAGGTCTAGACAGACTGGATGCAGAAGGAATGTTTCCCTTGGCGGGTGAGAACAGAACTAGAGGACATAATTTAAGGATAAGGGCTAAACCATTTAGGACAGAGATGAGGGGGAATTTCTTCACTCAGAGAGTGGTGAACCTGTGGAACTCATTGCCACAGAGGGCAGTGTACGCCAGCTCATTAAATATATTTAAGAGGGAATTAGATATATTTCTACGGGCAAAAGGGGTTAAGGGTTACGGAGAGAAGGCGGGGACGGGATACTGAATTAAAGGATCAGCCATGATCTCATCGAATGGCGGAGCAGGCACGAAGGGCCGAATGGCCTACTCCTGCTCCTATCTTCTATGTATCTATGTATCTATGTTGTGACATCGGGAGCTGAGTGGTCTTTACGGAACCCAAACTGTGCATCCATGAGCAGGTTATTGGTGAGTAAGTGCCGCACCTGGTCATTTTTCCACATTGTCGGATAAATGCCAGTTTTGTAGCTGCACTCGAACAGCTTGGCTTGAGGCACGGCTAGTTCTGGAGCACACGTCTTCAGCACGAAAGCTGGAATGTTGTTGGGGCCCACAGCCTTTGCTGTATCCAGCGCACTCAGCCGTTTCTGGATATCACGTGGAGTAAATCGAATTGGCTGAGGACTGTGGATGCTGAGTCATTGAGTATATTCAAGGCTGAGATAGATAGCTTTTTGGACTCTAGGGGAATCTCGGAGTATGGAATTCGGGCGGAAAAGTGGCATTGATGTCGATGATCAACCATGATCTTAGGGAGTCGCGTGAAGGGCCTAATATCCACTCCTGCTGTTATTTCTTATGTTCTTATAATCTGTTACACCTCTAACATTTTTATCCCATTTTGATGAAAGGTCATCGACCAGAAACGTTAACTTTTTATCATTAGCCACGGATGTTGCCTGACCTGCTGAGTATTTCCAACATTTTCAGCTTTTTATTTCAGATTTCCAGAATCCACAATATTTAGCTTTCCAGCAAGTGTGAGCGAACCTGCAGGTCTAGGTTGCACGGTGCATGTTAACAGGACTGCATTATCAGTAACGGCAATAGTGCACCCCCTGCTGGTCTTATGCGCATGGTGCACGTTAGCCGGTCCGCAGTATATGCAATGGCAGCGTGCGCCTCCTGCTGGTCGAACGTGCACGGTGCATGTTAGCAGTTCTGCAGTATAAGGAACGGCAAGAGTGCGCCTCCTGCTGGTCTAAAGTGCACGGTGCATGTTAACAGGACTGCATGATAAGTAAGAGTGAGTGTGCGCCATCTGCTGGTCTAATGCACACGGTGCACGTAAGTCGTTCTGCAGTATAAGTAACAGCGAGTATGCGCCCACTGCTGGACTAAGGATCACGCTTCATGTTAGCAGGTCTGCAGTATAAGTAATGGCAAGAGTGCGCCTCCTGTTGGCCTAAGGTGCACTGTGCATGTTATCAGGCCTGAAGTATAAGTAACGGCATGAGTGCGCCTCCTGCTGATCTAAGGTACACGGGGCATGTTAGCAGATCTGCAGTATTGGTAATGGAGAGTGTGCGCTTCCTGCTGGTTTAATGCACAAGGTGCATGTTAACAGGTCTGCAGTATAGGTAACGGAGAGTGTGCGCTTCCTGCTGGTTTAATGCACAAGGTGCATGTTAACAGGTCTGCAGTATAGGTAACGGAGAGTGTGCGCTGCCTGCTGGTCTAATGCGCAACGTTCATGTTAACAGGTCTGCCGTATAAGTAACGGCGAATGTGCGCCCCCTGCATGTCTAAGGTGCACAGTGCATGTTAGCCAGTCTGCTGTATAAGTAATAGCAAGTTTGTGACCCCTGCTGGTTTAATATACATGGTGCACGTTAGCCTCTGCGTGTTCAATGCAGAAAGTGCGATGCCATCAACCGTTAACGTGCTTGTGTTTGATATTTATTTATTTATTTTTTAATAAAATGTTTATGAAGACATTAAGTTGCTGACACTCAAATAATTCAAGTCAGAGGGAAAAAATGAGCAATTCTTAAAGCAGATAATTTATTCTATGGGTGGAACGAATGTCTAACGGGGTTACCGAGTGATGGTGAAAACATTATTAACTTTTCTGCCATTCTGCAGAATTGTTATGAACTTTGAGGTTTTTCTCAATTTAAAGACTGTATTTTAAAGGGTTTGGTAAAAATGCTCAGTGTTTATGACACCGGAGTTCTGTGTGAGGAGCTGGTGAGTTTAACAGGGTCAGCATTGAATGCTGGAAGTTCTCTGACAGTCTCTGTCTCTCTGAATGGTGCGGGTGGTGTGGGCGGGGCAGGGTTGATTGACGGCTGAAGGCTGTTTCTGATTCATTAAATGTAGAATGTGCCTTCCAAATGTTTTTTGATTGACAGCTGCAAACGACTTCTTTGTCTCAGGTCACATTAAGTGAATCATTCTTTGATCATTCCGTGTCTGCTTTAAAGCGGTTTGCTGTCAGTCACGGAACATTCTGAATCTGCTTGACACGGGTATACTGTCATTCTCGCATTCTCTGTCTTCTTAAAATGGGTTAGCTCTCAGTCCCGCATCACTCCGTGCCTGTTGAATATTGGTGTGCTGTGAGTCACAGAACACAACCATATAATAAAGAGGAGCAGGAGTAGGCGATACGCTCCATGCAGCCTGCACCGACATTCAGTAAGATCATGGCTGAACTTATACATCAATGCCACTTTCCGTCCTATCCCCCTATCCCATGCTTCCCTTAGTGCCCTAAGATCTATCGATGTCAGTCTTGAATATAATCATTGACTGAACATCCTCAGCCCTCTGGGTTAGAGAATTCTAATGATTCAAATCCCTCCGGGTGAAGAAATTTCTCCCCATCTCAGTCCCAAATGGCCGACCCCTTATCCTGAGACTCTGCCCCCTAGTTCTTGACTCCCCAATCAGGGCAAACAGCCGCTCAGCATCTACGCTGTAAAGCCCTTTAATAATTATACACATTTCAATGAGATCATCTCTCATTCTTCTAAACTCCAGTAAAAATAGGCCCATTCTACTCAATTTCTCCTCATCTGGCAGCCCTCCCTTCCCAGAAATCAATCTAGTGAACATTCATTCCACCGCCTCCAAGACAACTATATCCTTCCTTCGGTATGGTTAACAAAAAGTGTACATAGTACTCCAGATGTGTTCTCAACAAAGCCCTAAATAATTGCAGCACGGCATCCTTACTCTCATACTGCCACACTTTTGTTCTAAAGGCTAAAATCCCATTTACGTTCCTAATTGCTTGCTGTAGCTGAATGTTACCGTCCTGTGATTCGTGTAGAAGGACATCCAAATGCCTCTGAATCTGAAAACTCACTACTTTCTCACCATTAAAAAATATCTTCTGTGTTTCCATTCTTCCTGGCAAAGTAGATAATTTCACACTTCCCCACATTATACTTCATCTGACAACTTCTTGCTCACTCACTTAACCAGTCTATATTCCTTTGCAGCCTATTGCGTTCTCCTCACAGCATCCTTGCCCACCTGACTTTGTACCACCAGCAAACTTGGATATATTACACACGGCCCCTCATCTACTTCATTGATATAGATTGTAAATGGCTGAGGGTCAAGCACTCCACAAGTTACAACCTGCCATTCCGAAAATCACCCATTTATTCCTGCTCTCTGCATTCTGTCCGTTAACCAATCCTCAATCCACGCTACTATATTACCCCGCAATCCAATGAGCACTCATCTTCTGTAGCAACCTATAGTGTGGCACCTTATTGAACGCCTTCTGAAAATCCAAATACACTACATCCACTGGTTCCCCCTTGTCTACCCTGATGGTTACACCCTCAAAAAATTCTGATTCCTTTGTGAAACACGATTCCTCTTTCACAAAACATTGTTGTCTCCATCTAATATTTTCTGATTTTCCAAGTGCCCTCCTACCACGTCCTTAATAATGGATTCCAGCATTTTCCCTACTAATGATGTCAGGCTAACTGGCCAAATGGGGAGAAAGCAGGCACAGGGTACTTAAATTGGATGATCAGCCTTGATCTCATTGAATGACGGAGCAGGATCGAGGGGCCGAATGACCTACTCCTGCTCCTAACTTCTACGCTTCTATGATTCTATGTTCTCTTTTTCTCTCTCCCTCCTTTCCTGAACAGCGGGGTCACATTTGCTACCTTCCAGTCCACGGGGACCGTTCCAGAATCTAGTGGATTCATGAGGATCAAACCCAATGCACGCACTCTCTGCAGCCACCTGTTATAAAACCAAAGGATGTAGGCCATCAAGTCCCGGGTTTTTGTCTGCTTTCTGTCCCATTAATTTCTCCAGGACCTTTGCTTCTCTAATATTAATTACTTTAAGATCCTCGATCTAATTAGACACTTGATTCCACGTAACTTGAGGTTTGTTCTTTGTGTCTTCTACTGCAATGACAGATACACTACGTTAGATCCACGTCATGCCATTTCCTTATTCCACATTATAATTTATCCTGTCTCTGCCTCTAATGGACCCACCTTTAATTTCACTAATCTCTTCCTTTTTACACGCTTAAAGCTCTTCCAATCTCTTTTTAAATTTCTTGCTAATTTACTCTGATTCTATTTTCTCCCTCTTTATCAATCGCTAGGTCATCTTTTGCTGATTTTCAAAACATTCCCAATCCTCAGGCTTACTATTATTTTTGTAACATTGTAAGCCTCTTTTTTTAATCTAATACTATCACGAACTTCTCCAGTTAGCCATGATTGTACCACTTTTCCAGTGTTGTTTTTATTCCTCAAGGGAATGTATATTCGTTGAGAATTCTGAATTATTTCTTTAAATGATTGCCATTGCTTATATACCGTTATATATTGTAATCTAATTTCACAACCTACCTTAGCCAGCTCGCCGCATATAACTCTGTAATTCACTTTATTTAAATTTAAGCCCCTAGTTTCTGACTTAACGGCATCATTCTCAAACGTAATATGAAATTCTATCATATTATGACCAATCTTCTCCAGAGGATCCTTTATGATAAGGTTACTAATTAACTCTGTCTTATTGCACAACACAAGATCTAAATTAACCTGTTCCCTAGTTCTTTCCTCGAAATATTGTTGTAGAAAACTGTCGCGAATGGAATGAACTCATCCGCTATGCTACTTCTGTCAATTTTCTTTGTCCAGTCTACATGAACAGTAATGTCTCCTACGATTATTGCCTTACCCTTGTTCCATGCTCCTCTAATTGCCTGATGTAAAATCTGTCCAACATCATGATCACTGTTAGGGGGGCTTTAAACTACGCCCACCACTGCTTTCTACCATTTGTTATTCCTGAACTCCGCCCATACTGATTCTACATTCTGATTTGCTGGGATTTTCTCACAATTGCCTTTATCTCGCCCTTTATTCGCTGGCTACCCACCTCCTTTTCTATTTTGCCTAATGTTTCTAAAAGTCAAGTACCCTAGAATATTTTGCTCCCAACGTTGGTTACCCTAAAACCACGTCTCAGTAATGGCTACTATTTCAAAGCCAATTATTTCTATTTGTGCCATTAATTCATCTTTTGTGGAATTACTGTTTCGTGCGACATTAGTTGTAACTTTTTATTATTTTACCCTAATGTGGTCTTCGGCGGTACTGCCCTTGTACAGCTTTTAAACTCTCGGTCCCTTCCTGACAGAATCTGCTTGATTTTACCCCAATCGCTACTCTGTTCTACAGCCTTGACGTTTCTCTTTGGATTATAACCTTGCCCTTATCTGAGCCCACCCTCCCCCTTATTAGGGATTGTTCTTCTTAGAGCAGCGAGATCAAGAGTTGTTCAAAATCATGAAGGATTTGATAGACTAAATGAGGAGAAACTGTTTGCAGTGGTAGAAGTGTTGGTAACCAGAGGACACAGATTTAAGGTGATTGGCAAAAGAACCAGAGGCGACATGTGGGAATATATTTTTAAGCAGCGAGTTGTTATGATCTGTAATGGGTGGTGGAAGCAGATTCAATAGTAACTTTCAAAAGGGAAATGGATAAATACTTGAGGGAAAATGTACATGGCTATGGGGAAAGAGCAGGGGAGTATTACTAACTGGATAACTCCACCAAAGAGCTGTCACAGGCACGATGGTTCAAATGGCCTCCCTCTATGCTGTCTCACACTGTGATAATATGGTTGAACTTGACATGAAATTTAATCCCATCAATCCCAAATCACGTGGTTTTGCTGCACCATTTCTCCAGCGAACCCTGACCAAAATGACGACCCTCTCTCTCTCTCTCACTCTCTCGCTCTCTGTCTCTCTCTCTCTCTGTCTTTCTCTCTCTGTCTCTCTCTCTGCCTGTCTCTCTCTCTCTCTCTGTCTCCCTCTCTGTCTATGTCTCTCTGTCTCGCTGTCTCTCTCTCTCTCTCTCTGTCTCTCTATCTCTGTCTCTGTCTCTGTCTCGCTCTCTCTCTGTCTCTGTCTCTCTCTCTGTCTCTCTCTCCCGGTCTCTCTCTCTCTCTCTGTCTATCAATCTCTCTCTCTCTCTCTCTCTCTCTCTCTCTCTCTCTGTCTTTCTCTCCCTCTCTCTCTTTCTGTCTCTCTCTCTCTCTCTCACACTCTCTCACTCTCTCTCTGTCTCCCTCTGTCTCTGTCTCTCTCTCTCTTTCTCTCCCTGTCTCTGTCTCTCTCTTTCTCTCTCTCTGTCTGTCTCTCTCTCTGTCTCTCTCTCTGTCTCTCTATCTCTCTGTCTGTCTCTCTATCTCTCTCTCTCTCTCCCTCTTTCACTCTCTCTCTCGCTCTCTCTCTCTCTCTCTCTCGCTCTCTCTCACTCTCTCCGTCTTTCCCGCCCTCTCTCTCTCTGTCTCTCTGTCCTAAAGTCCAGCAGCAAACAGCACACAGCACGGGTAAAGTTGTCCATTCATATGGTTATGTTAAATTTATATAGAACCATTGTTGGACGGCACTTAGGATACTGCGCACAGTTCTGGTCTCCATTTTACAAAAAAATATAGAGAACTGGCGAAGGTGCAAAGAAGATTGAGAAGGATGATACCAGAACTGAGAGGGTATATATATCAGGAAAGTCTGAACAGGCTGGCGTTCTTTTCTATGGAAACAGGAGGCTGAGAGGTGACCTTCAAAATTCTTTTAAATTATGAAAGGTTTTGATATTTCAAATAAATGAACAGATCCGCTTCGAACAGGGTTCAACCATCGCGCCTAATTCACATTGAACTTCAACCAATCAGTTACCGCAGCTGAAAACTCACCTCTTTGAAACAGGCACAGACACAGAATGATCATAGAATCATAGAATCATAGAATGGTTACAGCACAGAATGACCATTCGGTCCATCATGCACGTGCTGGCTCTCTGCACGAGCACTTTAGCTAGTCCCACCCGCACACATGCCCGTGCCCCGTAGCTCTGCAATTTTTGCTCATTCAGGTACTTATCCAAGTCCCTTTTGAAGGCCATGATTGAATCTGCCTCCGCCACCCTTTCCAGTTACTAACCACTCACTGCGTAAAAAAGTTTTTCCACATGTCGCCTTTGGTTCTTCGGCAAATCACATTAAATCTGTGCTCTCCAGCTCTCGACCCTTCTGACATAAGAACATAAGAAATAGGAGCAGAACTCGGCCATTTGGACCTTCGAGCCATTATCTGCTCTGACTAGACCGCTCATGATTTTGAAATGGCCCGGGACTGACATGATCTGTACAAACAGCACATCCCATTTAAACAGACACAGAATGATCCGGGACTGACAGCACATCCCTTTTAAACAGACACTAAATGACCCGGGACTGACAGCATGTCCCTTTTAAACAGACACAAAATGATCAGGGACTGACAGCACATCCCTTTTAAACAGACACAGAATGATCCGGGACTGACAGCATGTCCCTTTTAAACAGACATAGAATGATCCAGGACTGACGGTACATCCCTTTTAAACCGACACAGAATGATCCGGGGCTGACAGCACATCCCTTTCAAACAGACACAGAATGATCCAGGACTGAAAGTAGATCCCTTTTAAGCAGACACAGAATGATCCGGGACTGACAGTTGATCCCTTTTTAACAGACGTAGAATGATCCGGGATTGACAGCACATCCATTTTAAACAGACACAGAATGATCCGGGACTGGCAGTTGACCCCTTTTAAACAGACGTAGAATGATCCGGGACTGACAGCACATCCCTTTTAGACAGACATAGAATGATCCGGGATTGACAGCACATCCCTTTTAAACAGACACAGAATGATCCGGGATTGACAGCACATCCCTTTTAAACAGACACAGAATGATCCGGGATTGACAGCACATTCCTTTTAAACAGACATAGAATGATCCGGGATTGACAGCACATCCCTTTTAAACAGACACAGAATGATCCGGGACTGACAGCACATCCCTTTTAAACAGACACAGAATGATCCGGGATTGACAGTTGCTCCCTTTTAAACACACACAGAATGAATCACTTTCTTACTGGGACAAACAATTCTTTTGCATCATTCAGTCCAAAAAAGCTGTTGGTTAGGAACATCCTGAATTGCTGAACGACAGGCAGCCTTCAGTTGTCTGTAAAGAAGCAGACTGTCTAACATGCACCGTGCAAATTCACCCACCAGGGCGCACACTCGCCTTTACTTACACTGCAGACTTGCTTACATGCACCGTGCATGTTAACCCACCAGGTGGCAACATTCGCCATCATTTTTAAAGTATACTTATATTAATAGCAATTTATGTTAAACAAGTCTATTATTTTCCCCTAATACCCTGGTCTAGCAAAAGTCTATCGATCTCAGATATACAATCATTAAATGATCCAGCAACAACTGCCTTTTGTGGGAGGGAGTTCCACACTTCGACCTTTCTTTGTATGAAGAAATGGTTCCTAATTTCTCTCTTGAACAGCCTAGTTCCTATTATAATGTAATGTCCCCATGACCTAGACTCTACCTCCCCCCCCGCCCCCCACACCTGCCCCCACTCCCACCCACCATCCCTTGCCCCAGCGGAAAACGTTTCCCTCTGTCTACCCTATCAATTACCTTCAATACCCTAAAAATCAGAATCTGCCCACACGGCAGACTGGTAAGACAGGTAAACGCCCAAAGGATCCAAGGAAAGTGACAAGTTGGAAGCAAAGGGTAGTGGTCGATGGGTGTTTTTGTGACTGGAAGGCTGTTCAGTGGGATTCGGGAGGGTTCAGCACTCGGTCCCGTGCTTTTTGTGTTATATATCACTGATTTAGACTCAATGTAGGATTAAGAAGTTTGCAGATGTTATATAAACATTGTCCATGTGGTTGTTAGTGAGAAAGAAATCTCCAGACTGCAGGACGTTATCAATGAATTGGTCAGGTGGGCAGAAAAGTGGCAAATGCAATATAATTCGTGGAAGTGAGAGGTAATGCATTAGGAGAGGGCTAACAGGGCAAAGGAAAACACAATAAATGGTAGGATATAGAGAAGCGTAAAAAACAGAGGGACATTGGAGTGCATGTCCACAGGTCCATGAAGGTAGCAGTGCAGGTAGATAAGGTGGTCATTATTTCCGATTTTTAAAAAAAAAATCATTAATGGGATGTGGGCGTCGCTGGCTAGGCCTGCATTTAGTGCCCATTCCTAATTGCCCTTGAGAAGATGATGGTGATCCGCCTTCTTGAATCGCTGCAGTCCATATGGTGTATGTACACCCACAATGCTGTTAGGAAGGGAGTTCCAGGATTTTGGCCCAGCGACAGTGAAGGAACGGCGATACAGTTCCAAGTCAGGATGGTGTGTGGCTTGGAGGGGCACTTGTAGGTGGTGACGTTCCCATGCGTCTGCTACCCTTGTCCTTCTAAGTGGTAGAGGTCGCGCTTTGGAAGGTGCTGTTGAAGTAGCTTTGCCGAGTTGCTGCAGTGCATCTTGTAGATGGTACACACTGAAGCCACAGTGTGCCGGTGGTGGAGGCAGTGAATGTTGAACGTGGTGGATGGAGTGCCAATCAAGCGGGCTGATTTTTCCTGAATGGTGTCGAGCTTCTTGTGTGCTGTTGGAGCTGCACTCATCCAGGCAAGTGGAGAGTATCCCATCACACTCCTGACTTGTGCCTTGTCGATGGTGCAAAGGCTTTGGGGAGTCAGGAGGTGAGACACTCGCCGCAGAATTCCCAGCCTCTGGCTTGCTCTTGTAGCCACGGTATTTATATGGCTGGTCCAGTTCAGTTTCTGATCAATGGTAACATCCAGGATGTTGATAATTGGGGATTCAGCGATGGTAATGCCATTGAATGTCAAGGGGAGATGGTTAGAGGCTCGCTTGTTGGACATGGTTAGTGCCTGGCACTTGTGTGGTGCGAATGTTACTTGCCACTTGTCAGCCCAAGTCTGAATGTTGTCCAGGTCTTGCTGCATATGGACACGGACTGCATCAGTATCTGATGAGTCTCGAATGGTGCTGAACAGTGTGCAATCATAAGCGAACATCCCCGCTTCTGACCTTATGATTGCCTGCTGAATATTTCCAGCATCTTCTATTTTTATTATTGGTTAAAATGTCCTCGGAAATATTTTCCTTTATTAGGCGGCAGGCGGTTAAGAAGGCAAATGGTATGTTGGCTTTCATAGCGAGAGGGTTTGAGTACAGGAACAAGGATGTCTTGCTGCAGTTGTACATTGCCTTTGTGAGACCACATCTTGAGTATTGTGTGCAGTTTTGGTCGCCTTATCTGAGGAAGGATGTTCTTGTCATGGAAGGACTTCTGCAAAGATTCACCAGGCAGATAGCTGGGATGGCAGGAATGATGTATGAGGAGAGATTAGGTCGATTGGGTTATACTCACTGCAGTTTAGAGGAATGAGAGGGGTTCTCATTGAAGCTTATAAAATTCTGACAGGACTGGACAGACTAGATGCAGGAAGAATGTTACCGATGGTCGGGCAGTCCAGAACCAGGGGTCAAAGTCTAAGGATAAGGGGTAAGCCATTTAGGACTGAAATGAGGAGGAATTTCTTCACCCAGCAAGTGGCGAACCTATAGAATTCTCTACCACAGAAGGCAGTTGAGGCCAATTCATTAAATATATTCAAGAAGGAGTTGGATATATTTCTTAAGGCTAAAGGGATCAACGGTTATGGGGAGAATTCAGGGACCGGGTACTGAATTTGGATGATCAGCCATGGTCCCATTGAATGGCAGAGCAGGCTCGAGGGGCCGAACGACCTACTCCTGCTCCTATCTTCTATCTTTCTATGTTTCTATTAGCCAAGGCATAGAATTCAACAACAGGGTGGTTATGCTTGAACAGTATAAAACACTTGTTAGGCCACAGCTAGAGTACTGCGGACAGCTTTGGTCCCCACAGTACAGGAAAGATGTGATTGCACTCGAGAGGGTACAGAGGAGATTTACTAGGATGTTGCCAGGACTGGAAAATTTTAGCTATAAGTAAAGATTGGATAGGGTTGGGTTGTTATCTTTGGAGCAGAGGAGGTGGAGTGGAGACATAATTGAGGTGCATAAAATTCTGAGGGGCCAAGGTACAGTGGATAGGAAGGACCTATTTCCTTTAGCAGAAATGTCAATGATCTGGGGTGTAGATTTAAATTAACTGGTAAAATGATTAAAGAGGAGTTGACAAGAACCATTTTCACACAGAGAGTGGAGCGGTACTGGAAGTCACTACCGATCACATTAATAGAAAGCACTATGGATATGTACTTGAAGTGCTGCAACCTACAGGGCTACGGACCCAGAGCTGGAAATTGGGATAAGGCAAAATATCTCTTTTTCGTCCGGCAAAGACACGATGGGCCGAATGGCCTCCTTCTCTGGCGTAAATTTCTGTATTTCTATGATCTCTGCCCTTAATCTTCAATATTCCAGGGAATACAAGCCTAGATTATGTGATCTCTGCTCATAGCCTAACCCTTGGAGCCCTGGTAACACACTCGTGAATCTGCACCACACTCCCTCCAAGGTCAATATATCCATTCTAAGGTGCAGTGCGCAGAACTGTACACAGTGGCCGAACCAGGCCTCTGCACAGCTGTCACACAACTTCCTTCCATTTATATTGTGCAGGGCAGTTGTCTAATAGTTTGCACAGGTCATTTCACTGTTGAAAGGGTGCATTTGTGCAGCTGCGATGGCCGAGTGGTTAAGGTGTTGGGCTTGAAATCCAATGAGGATGCCTCATGCAGGTTACGAACCCTGCTCGTAGCGATTCTACTGCAAATTCTTTATTTTATCGGTTCACTGTGGAGATCACTGATCAGGATTCCCTCCACTGCACGTTATTACACTGAATAACCCAAAGCTGTTGTTCCAATTGGAAGCACTAATTTGTCATCAATTAGAAATTGTGGATTTGTTTGAAACAATTTGCAAAGATCAGTGAGAAATTTACGCATAAGACAACACGTAAAAATTCCATTTAATAAAGAACCCTGCAATGTTTGGAAGGAAAAGAGTGGAAACGCGGTTTGGTTTTCTAAAATTGAACACGAATTAAAAAGTGTGTAAAACGACCGCAGCAAGACTCGAACCTGCAATTTTCTGCTAGCATCAGAATTTACACCAAAGTCAAACACCTTATCCATTAGGCCACGCAGCAACATAAATATGTGTTAAACAAATCCTAATAATGAGTGATTAAACTCCGTCACTGTGTTCATTTCAATAACAACAAAGAATGCTGGAAACACTCAGCAGGTCAGGCAGCATCGAGTGAGGGCGAAACAGAGTATACCTTTCAGGTCGAACCCTTCGTCAGAACTGGAAAACGTTAGGGAAGAGGGATTTTTAAGCAGGGGTGGGTGGAGGCGAGGTAAGAACAAACGGAATGTCTGTGATAGAATGGAAGGCAGGAGAGATTGACTGACAAAAGGGATGATGGTGCAAGGCTAAAGGAGAGGTAATAGGACAAGTTAACGAATAAAGGATGGCGCAAGATGAGGTGTGAATGATTATTGCAGAAACATTAACAACTGTCATGTGAGGAAACATGGGAGCAAATTAAAAAAATTAAAGAAATACAGGGGCCAATTTATAGCCTGAAATTGTTGAACTCGGTGTTTAAGTCCAGAAGGCTGTAAAGTGCCTAATAGAAAGATGAGGTGCTGTTCCTCGAGCTTACGTAGAGCTTCATTGGAACAGTGTAACAGGCCAAGGAAGGAGAGATCAGAGAGGGAGTGGAGCAGCTAATTATAGTGACAGGCGACCGGAAGCTCGGGGTCACACTTGTCGACTGTTCTGCAAAGCGGTCACCCACTCTGCATTTGGTGTCACAATGTAGATTCAGCGAATACAGTAACTAAATTGTAAGAAGTACATGTAATCGTTGATTCACCTGGAAGGAGTGTTTGGTGCCCTGGGCGATGGGAAGGAAGGAGGTAAAAGGGCAGGTGTTGCATCTCCTGCACTTGCATGGAATGGTGCCGGGCAAAGGAGAAGGGGTATTGGGGTGATAGAGGAGTGGACCAGGCTGTCATGGAGGGAGCAGTCCCTTCGAAATGCTGAAAGGGAGGAGGGGAAGATGCGTTTGGTGGTGGGATCATGCTGGAGGTGGTGGAAATGGCGCAGGATGATCTGTTGAATGTGGAGGCGGGTGGGGTGAAAGGTGAGTATCAAGGGGGGAATCCTATTATGTTTCTGGGAGTGAGCGGAAGGGGTGAGAGCAGTAGTGTGGGAAATGGAACAGACTCGGTCGAGTGTCATGTCAACCATGGTAGAGGGGGATCCTCAGTTGAGGAAAATGGAAGACATACCGGAAGCACTGGTTTGGAAGGTGGCATCATCAGAACAGATGCAACAGAGACAGAGAAACTGGGAGAATGGAATAGAATGGAATGGATAAATCCCCAGGGACTGATAATCTACATCCTAGTGTACTTAAGGAAGTGGCCCTAGAAATAATAGATGCATTGCCGATCATCTTCCAAAATTCGATAGACTCTGGAACAGTTCCCATGAATTGGAGGGTAGCTAATGTTACCCCACTATTCAAAAAAGGTGGTAGAGAGAAAACGGGGAATTATAGAGCAGTAAGCCTGACATCGGTAGTGGGGGAAATGCTATGTGGATCTGGTGTATTTGGACATTCAGAAGGCTTTTGAGAAGGTCCCGCACAAGACATTAGCGTGTAAAGTTAAGGCACATGGGATTGGGGGCAAGGTACTGACTTGGATAGATAACTGGTTGGCAGACAGGAAGCAAAGAGTTGGAATAAACGGGTCTTTTTCCGAGTGGCAGGCAGTGACTAGTGGGGTACCGCAGGGATCGGTGCTAGGACCCCAGTTATTCACAATTTATATTAATGATCTAGACGAGGGAACTAGATGTAATATCTCCAAGTTTGCAGATGACACAAAGCTGGGTGGGCATGTGTGCTGTGAGGAGGATGCCGAGAAACTCCAGTATGATTTGGACAGGTTGGGTGATTGGGAGGAAGCATGTCCGATGCAGTATAATGTGGATAAATGCGAGGTTGTCCACTTTGGTGGCAAAAACAAGAAGGCAGATTATTATCTGAACGTCAATAGATTGGGAGAAGGGGAAGTGCAACTAGACCTGGGTGTCCTTGTGCACCAGTCGCTGAAGATAAGCATGCAGGTGCAGCAGGTGGTTAAGAAGGCAAATGGTATGTTGGCCTTCGTAGCGAGAGGGTTCGAGTACAGGAACAAGGATGTCTTGCTGCATTTGTACAGGGCCTTGGTGAGACCACATCTTGAGCATTGTGTGCAGTTTTGATCACCTTAACTGAGGAAGGATGTTCCTGCCATGGAGTGAGAGGAGTGAAAATTCACCAGACTGATGCCTGGGATGGCAGGAATGACGTATGAGGAGAGTTTGGATCGATTGGTCTTATACTCGCTGGAGTTTAGAAGAATGAGAGGTGATCTCATTGATACTTATAAAATACTAACAGGACTAGACAGACTAGATGCAGTAAGGATGTTCCGGGGATTCCAGAACCAGGGTTCACAGTCTAAGGATAAGGGGTAAGCCATTTAGGACAGAGATGAGGAGGAATTACTTCACCCAGAGAGTGGTGAACCTGTGGAATTCTCTACCACAGAAGTCAGTGGAGGCCAATTCATTAAATATATTTAAGAAGGAGTTAGATATATTTCTTAAGGCTAAAGGGATCAAGTGATATGGGGTGAAGGCAGGGACAGGGTACTGAATTTGGATGATCAGCCATGATCTCATTGAATGGTGGAGAAGCCTCGAGGGGCCGAATGGCCTACTCCTGCTGCCATCTTCTATGTTTCTATGTTTCGTGGTGGGAGGAAGTGTGGTCCAGGTAGCTGTGGGAGTCAGTGGGCTTATAGTGGATGTTGGTCGATAGCCTATCCCCAGAAATGGAGACAGAAAAGTCGAGGAAGGGAAGGGGAAGAGTCGGAGATGGACCATGTGAAGATGAGGGAAGGGGGAAATTGGAAGCAAAGTGAAAGAAATTATCTAGTTCAGCGCGAGTGCAGGAAACAGCACCAATACTGTAATCGATGTACCGGAAAAAGAGGTGAGGAAGGGGACCTGAGTAGGACTTGAACAAAGAATGTTCCACATATCCTACGAAAAGGCAGGCATAGCTAGGGCCCATGCAGGTACCTATAGCAACACCTTTAATTTGGAGGAAGTGAGTGGAATCAAAGGAGAAGTTGTACAATGTGAGAACAAGTTCAGCCAGGTGGATGAGGGCGGTGGTGGATGGGGACTGGTGGGGCCTTTGTTCAAGGCAGAAGTGGAGCCGCTTAAGGCCGTCCTGGTGGTGGATGGAGGTGTAGAGGGAATGGACATCCAGAGTGAAAAGGAGACGTTTGGGGCCAGGAAACTGGAAACTGTTTAAATACGGAGGGTGTTGGAAGAGTTGCGCATGTAGGTGGGAAGGGACTGGACAAGTCGAGAAAAAATAGATTGAAGATAGGAAGAAATCAGTTCTGTGGAGCAAGAACAGGCTGCAACAATTGGTCAACCAGGGCAGTCCTGTTTGTGGATCTTGGGAAGTATGTAGAAGTGGGCAGTGCGGTGTTGAAGAACTGAGAGATTGGCGGCCTTGGGGGGAAGATCTCCAGAGGAGATGAGGTCAGTGACAGTCTTGGAAACAATTGCTTGATGTTCAGTAGTGGGGTCATGGTCCAGGGGGAGGTAGGAGGAGCTGGCAGAGAGTTGCCGTTCAGCCTCCGGATGGTAGAGGACGGTTCTCCAAACAACAACAGCACCACCTTTGTCAGCAGGTTTAATGACAATGTTAGGGTTGGGTCGGAGAGAACGGAGTGCTGCAAGTTCAGAGGGAGTTAGGTTGGCGTGGGTGAGGGGAGCAGGGAACTGGAGATGGCCGATGTTATTTCAGTCTCATTCTTTGCACTCCAAACCAACAGAGAGAGTAGACAATGGTAATGCAGTAGATGTAATTTATCTGGATTTTCAGAAGGCCTTCGATAATGTACCTCATAATAGACTGATGAACAAGGTCTGAGAATTCAGAGTCAGGGGAGAAGTAGTGGAATGGATTGCTGGCTGGCTTAAGGAGAGAAGGCAGAGAGTCTGAGTAACAGGTAGTTTATTCACAGTGGCAGAAGGTGGGTCGTGGTGTTCCACAAGTATCAGAGCTGGAGCCACTGCTGTTCGCAATTTGTATTAACGATTTAGACTTAGTAATCAGAAACACAATTTATAAATTTGCGGATGACACCAAATTGGGGGGAATAGTCAATACTGAGGAGGACTGCAACAAGTTAGAGGAGGACATCAATAAACTTGCAGAATGGGCATAGCATTGGCAAATGAATTTGAACACAAATAAGTGTGACGTATTTCATTATGTTAGGAAGAATAGGGAGGTCACTTATTTCTTGGCGGGTGCGAGTCTAGGTGGGGTAGAGGAACAAAGGGATCTCGGAGTACAAATACACAAATCACTGAAAGTTGTTACACAGGTTAGCAAGATCAAATATAAAGCCAACTAAGCACTACGGTTTATTTCTAGAGGGATAGAATTGAAAAGTAGGGAAATTATGCTAAACCAGTACCAAACCTTGGTTAGACCAAGGGTACAGAGAAGATTTACAAGGAAGATACCAGAAATGCGAAGGTTTACATATCAGGAAAGGATTAACAGGCTGGGTCCCTTTTCTCTTGAAAAAAGAAGGCTGAGAAGTGAGCTAATCGAGATCTTTAAAATTATGAAAGGTTTTTACAGAGTGAATATAGAGAGAATGTTTCCACTTGTGGGGAAGAGCATAACTAGAGGCCATCGATATAAGATAGTCAGCAAGAAATCCAATCGGGAATTCAGCAGAAACTTCATTACCCAGAGTGCTGAGAATGTGGAACTCGATACCACAGGGAGTGGTTGAAGCGAATATTATAGATCCAGTTAAGGGGAGGCTGGATAAGCACATGAGGGAGAAGTGAACAGAGGGTTATGCTGATAGATTTAGATGAGGAAAGACGGGAGGAGGCTCGAGTGGAGCATAAACGGCGGCATGGACTGGTTGGGCCGAACGGTCTGTTTCTGGCGGTATGTTAATAATGAGTGATTAAACCCCGGGATTGTATTTATTTCAGTTCCATTCTTTGCACTCCAAACCAATCATCGGCTGTGAACCGTTCACTGATTGAAATACGAGAAGTCCCAATGGATCTGGAATTGTTCATTTAATATTGGAAACGCTCCGCAGGTCATGACTCAGGATTTCCAGCTTTGCTTCAAAGCATTGCAGGTCCCGTGTGAGTTTCCATCCAAACTTTTCAACAAATAACAAAATCAAGAAACTAACCACTCTACCAAAAATGTTAATGACCCGTATGGGGATCGAACCCACGACCTTGGCGTGATTAGCATCACGCTTTAACCAACTGAGCTAACCGGCCAGCAGGCTTTGCTCATGTGTATAAGCTTATATTTTCCAGACTTTAGCTGAAAATTTCCTGTATTAATCATTCAGCACACAACCTGCAGTTGTCAATCATGCACTATCCTATCGGCAAATACTGTACATATGTCACTGTGTGCCACACATGATAACAGCCAACACAATTGCCAGGCAATGGCCAGCTCCAATAAGCGAAAGTCTAACCACCGCCCCTTCACATTCAACAGCATGACCATCACCGAATCCCCCACCACCATTACCAACAACAACTTGCATTTATAAAGCACCTTTAACGTAGTAAAACGTCCCAAGGCGCTGCACAGGAGTATTTTCAGACAAAACATTTGACACCAATCCACATAAGGAGAAATTAGGGCAGATGACCAAAAGCTTGGTCAAAGAGATAGGTTATAAGGAGCGTCTTAAAGGAGGAAAGAGTGGTGGACAGGTTTAGGCAGGGAATTCCAAAGCTTAGGGAAACAGAGGGCAGAATCAGAGGAGCGCAGATATCTCAGGGGGTTGTGGGGTTGAAGGAGAGATAGGGCGGGGTGATGCCATGGAGGGAACAGAAAAGCAAAATACTATTAAAATGGAGAGAGACTACAGAATGCTGCGGTTAAGAGGGATCTGGGTGTCCTCGTACATGAAACACAAAAAGTTAGCATGCAGTAATTAAGTAGGCAAATGGAATGTTGGCCTTTATTGCAAGGGGCATGGAGTATATAAGTCGGGAAGTCTTGCTACAACTGTACAGGTGAGGCCACGCCTAGAGTACTGCATACATTTTTGTTCTCCTTATTTAAGGAGGGATATACTTGCATTGGAAACAGTTCAGAGAAGGTTCTCTAGGTTGATTCCTGGAATGAAGGGATTGTCTTATGAGGAAAGGTTGAGCAGGTTGGGCCTATACTCATTGGGGGTTAGAAGAATGAGAGGTGATCTTATTGGAACATATAAGATTCTGAGGGGGCTTGACAGGGTAGATGCTGAGAGGCTGTTTTCCCTCATGGGGGAATCTAGAATCAGGTGGCATAGTTTCAGAATAAGGATTTGTCTATTTAAGACGCAGATGAGGAGGAATTTCTTCTCTCAGAGGGTTGTGAATCTTTGGAATTATCTACCCCAGAAAGCTGTGGAGCCTGAATCATTGATTATATTCAAGGCTGAGTAGACAGATTGTTGAACTATCGGAGAGTCAAGGGTTATGGGGGAACAGGCAGAAAAGTGGAGTTAAGGCCAAGATCAGATCAGCCATGATCTTATTGAATGGTGGAGCAGGCTCGAGGGGCCGAATGGCCTACTCCTGCTCCTATTTCTTATGTTCTTAAGTTCTTATAAGGGCAGCAGGTGCATGGGAACACTATCACCTCCAAGTTCCCTTCCAAGTTACACACCATCCCGATGTGAAAATATATCACCATAACTTCATCGTCGCTAGGTCAAAATCCTGGAAATCCCTCCCTAACAGTACTATTGGAGAACCTTCACCTCATTGACTGCAGCGGGTCAAGAGGGCTTCTCACTTCCACCTTCTCAAGGGCAATTAGGGATGGGCAATTAATGCTGGCCTTGCCAGCGATGCCCAAGTCCTAGGAATAAATTAAATTAAATTAAAATAGTCACGACTGTATGTGGCAGGATTGCAGAGCTTTGATCTGATCCGTTGGTTGTTGGATCGCTTAGCTCTGTCTACACATGCTGTTTCCATAGCTTAGCATGTGTGTAGTCCTGTGTTGTAGCTTCATGAGGTTGGCACCTCATTTTAGGTACGCCTGGTGCTGCTCCTGAAATGCTCTTCTACACTCCTCATATAAACCAGGGTTGGTCCCCTGTCTTGATGCTAATGGTAGTGTGAGGAATATGCCGGTCCATCAGGTTACAGATTGTGGTGGAATACAATTCCAAAACTGAGGCCCCCTCTGCCCTCTCGGGTGGACATAAACGATCCCATGGCACTATTGGAAGAAGAGCAGGGGGTGGGGAAGTTTACCCCGGTGTCCTGTAGCCAATATTTATCCTCAAATTACCATCACTAAAACAGGTTATCCTCGATTATCACATTGTGGGAGCTTGCTGTGCACAAATTGGCTGTTGCTGTTTTTCCTACATTACAACAGTGACTACAACTACATTCCCTGTAATGCGCTTTGAGACGTCCTCAGGTGAAAGGCGCTGTAGAAATCAGAGTCTTTCTTTTACAGCCTTCGAAGTCACAGAATCACAGAAACCCCACAGTGCAGATAGAGGCCATTTCGGCCCATCGAGCCTGTACCGACACATATCCCACCCGATCCCCATAACCCCTACACCAACACCTATCCCACCCTATCCCCGTAACCCCACGTATTTAATCCCCCTAACACTAAAGGTCAATTTACCATCGCCAATCAACCTAACCCGCACATCTTTGGACTGTGGGAGGAAACCGGAGCACTGACAACTGACAAAAACCAAAAATCAACATAAATTGAATTTAACAGCAAAAGCAGTTAAAGCAGGCTGGTTAGCTCAGATAGGTTAGAGCGTGGTGCTAATTAATGCCAAGGTCGCGGGTTCGATCCCCGTATGGGCCATTTAGTTTTTGATGGTGTCGGTAGTTCCTTAATTTTGCTATTTGCTGAAAAGTTTGGAGCTGTAATACTTTGAAGCAAAGCTACAAAACCTTAGTTCTGCCAAGAGCTCAAGGAACTGGAAGGTTGACCCTGTGTCTATCTGTCCACAGATGGCGCTGATCTATAAATTGCTGCTACTGGTCGCGTGGCCTAATGGATAAAGCGTCAGTCTTAGATATTAATTTTGAGGTTATCAGAATATTGCAGGTTCGAGTCCTGCCATGTTCTTTTTACACACTTTTTAATTCGTGTTCAGTTTGACAAAACCAAACCGTGTTCCCACTTAGTAGCTGAAGGGGATTCCATAGCAAACACTGCAGGGCTCTTTATTAATTAGTATTTTTGATGCTGCTTTGTGTGTGTATTGCTCACTAGTTCCCAACAAATCCACAATATCTAATTGAGGCCGATAAATTATTAGTGTTTCATTTGGAACTTTGGTTTAATCAGTGTAATAAAGTGCAGTGGAGGGAATTCTGATCAATTTCGGGGCCAGTGATCGCCACAGGGAGCCGATGAAATAAAATAAAGAATTTGCATCAAAGTCGCTGCGAGCAGGGCTCGAACCTCCGCGGGAAAACCCCATTGGATTTCGAGTCCAACGCCTTAACCACTCGGCCATCACAGCTGCACGCTAGCAGCGAGAAAATGCTTCCTACTGTGAGTGAGTCAGGAACTAGCTCAGAGAAGACAGGTCATAAATACTCACCGATAAATCCAGCAGGGAATTCAGGATTAACTTCTTTGCCCAGAGAGCGCTGAGGATGTGGAAGGAGCTCCCACGAGCAGTAGTTGAGGCGAATACTACAGATGCATTTAAGAGGAAGGGAGAAAGGAATAGAAGGATATGCTGATAGGATTTTTTAAATTCGTTTATGGGATGTGGGTGCGCTGGCAAGGCCAGCATTAAATGCCCATCCCTAATTGCCCCTTGAGAAGGTGGTGGTGAGCCGCCTTCTTGAACCGCTGCAGTCCGTGTGGTGAAGGTGCTCCCACAGTGCTGTTAGGGAGGGAGTTCCAGGATTTTGACCCAGCGACGATGAAGAATCGGCAATATACTTCTAAGTCAGAATGGTGTGTGACTTGGAGGGGAACTTGGAGGTGGGGGTTTTCCCATGCGCCTGCTGCGCTTGTCCCTCAAGGTGGAAGAGGTTGCGTGTTTGGCAGGTGCTGCTGAAGAAGCCTTGGTGAGTTGCTGCAGTGCATCTTGTAAATGGTACGCACTGCAGCCACGGTGCGCCGGTGGTGGAGAGAGTGAATGGTTAAGGTGGTGGATGGGGTGCCAATCAAGCGGGCTGCATTGTCCTGGATGGTGTCGAACTTCTTGAGTGTTGTTGGAGCTGCACTCATCCAGGCAAGTGGAGTGTATTCCATCACACTCCTTACCTGTGCCTTGTAGATGGTAGAAAGGCTTTGGGAAGTCAGGACGTGAGACACCCGATGCAGAATGCCTAGCCTCTGACCTTCTCTTGTTGTCACAGTATTTATGTTCAATGGTAACCCCCAGGATGTTGGTGGTCAGCTCCTTTGTTCATGTTGGAACAAGGTTTTAATGAAGTCGGGAGCCGAGTGCTCTTGGCAGAACCCAAACCGGGCATCAATTGGTCAGTTAGTGCCACCATACAGCACTGTGGATGACACCTTCCATCACTTTGCTGATTATTGAGAGTAGAGAGTAGACTGATGGGGCGGTAATTGGCTGGATTGGATTTGTCCTGCTTTTTGTGGACAGGACATACCTGGGCAGTCTTCCACATTGTTGGATAGATGCCAGTGTTGTAGCTGTACTAGAACAGCTTGGCTGGAGCACAAGTCTTCAGAATGATAGCCGGGGTGTTGTCAGGGCCCAGAGCCATTGCTGTATCCAGTGTGCTCAGCCTTTTCTTGATATCACGTGGAGTGAATCGATTTGGCTGAAGACTGGCTTCTGTGATGGTGGGGACCTCAGGTGGAGGCTGATATGGATCAGACCAGGTGGTCCGTCCAGCTTCATTTTTATTATTTTGTTTCATAGCGGTTTGTTACAACTGAGTGGCTTGCTAGGCCATTTCAGAGGGCAGTTAAGAATCAACCACTTTGCTATGGGACTGGAGTCACACAAAGGCCAGACCAGGTAAGGACGGCAGATTTCTTTCCCTGAAAGACATTAGTGAACCAGATGGGTTTTTAAGACAATCCGATAGTTTCATGGTTACCATTACTGATTCTAGTTTTATTTGGGGGGTGAGGAGAAATAGAGAAAAAGGAGGCTCGTGTGGAGACCAGCTCGTGCAAATGCACTGTTTCTGTGGGGCAGACTCTATAATATTATGTAACACCCGTTTTAATCAGACACAGAATGATCCGGGACTGACAGCACATCCCTTTTAAACAGACACAGCATGACCAGGGACTTACAGCACATCCCTTTTAAACAGACACAGAATGATGCGGGACTGACAGCACATCCCTTTTAAACAGACACAGAATGATCCGGGACTGACAGCACATCCCTTTTAAACAGACACAGAATGACCCGGGACTGACAGCACTTCCCTTTTAAACAGACACAGAGTGATCCTGGACTGACAGTACATCCCTTTTAAACAGACACAGAATAATCCGGGACTGACAGCACATCCATTTTAAACAGACACAGAATAATCCGGGACTGAAAGCATGTCCCTTTTAAACAGACACAGGATGATCCGGGACTGACAGCACATCCCCTTAAACAGACACAGAATTATCCGGACTGACAGAATGTCCCTTTTAAACAGACACAGAATAAACCGGGACTGACAGCATGTCCCTTTTAAACAGACACAGAATGATCCGGGACTGACAGCATGTCCCTTTTGAACAGACACAGAATGATCCGGGACTGAAAGTAGACCCCTTTTAAACAGTCATGGAATGCTGCCTGACCTGCAGAGTGTTTTCAGCATTTCATCTGTTTATATTTCAGATTTCCAGCATCAGCACTATTTTGCTTTTGTAATAGAATTTTACGTAATTGGCTCTGTGGCGCAATGGATAGTGCATTGGACTTCTACTTATATGACAGATTTAAGGCATTCAAAGGTTGTGGGTCAGGGTTCGGTGGTTCCTCCACTGTCGGTACATTTTGCAGTAAATCGGTAATTCAGAGAAGGGAAACTACCGCCCGACACTTTCCCTCTGAGTACTCTCAACCCCTGAGTCAGTTACACAGATACAGGAGGAGGCCATTCAGTCCCATGGCCGTTTTACATAGGAACAGGAGGAGACAATTCAGTCCCATGACCCTTTTACACAGTAAAAGGAGGAGGCCATTCAGCCCCTTTAGCCTGTTATACAGGAACAGCAGGAGGCCATTCAGCCCCTCGAGCCTGTTACACAGGGACAAGAGGAGGTCTTTAACGCCTCGAGCCTGTTGCATTGGACAGGAGGAAGCCATTCAGCGATACAAGATCTGTACAAGAACAGTAGAACTCCATTCAGCCCCTCGAACCTGTTACATAGGATGAAGAGGAGGCAAATCAGACCCATGATCCAGTTATAAAGGAACAGGAGGAGGCAATTCAGACCCACGAGTCTGTTTCACAGGAACAGCAGGAGGCCATTCAGCCCCTCAAACCTGCCACACATGAACAGGAGGAGGACATTCAGTCCCTCAAGCCTGCTACACTGGAACAGGAGGAGGCAATTCAGACACACGAGTCTGTTATACGGGAACAGGAGGAGGCCATTCAGCCCCTCAAGCCTGTTATACATGAACAGGAGGAGGCCATTCAGCCCCTCGAGCCTGTTATACATGCACAGGAGGATGCCATTCAGCCCCTCGAGCCTGTTACACAGTAACAGGAGGAGGCCATTCAGCCCCTCAAGCCTGTTACATAGGAACAAGAGGAGACAATTCAGACACACGATCCTGTTATACAGGAACAGGGGGAGACTATTCAGCCTGTCGAGCGTGTTATACAGGAATAGGAGGAGGCCAGTCAGCCCTTCAAGACCGTTATACATGAACAGGAGGAGGCCATTCAGCCCCTCGAGCCTGTTATACATGCGCAGGAGGAGGCCATTCAGCCCCTTGAGTCTTTTATGCAGGAACAGGAGGAGGCTATTCAGCCTGTTATGCACGAAAAGGAGGAAGCCACTCAGCCCCTCAAGCCTGTTACACAGGAACATCATGGGCAAGGAAACCTCCTGCTGATTACCACCTACCACCCTCCCTCAGCTGATGAATCAGTGCTCCTCCATGTTGAACACTACTTGGAAGAAGCACTGAATGCAGCAAGGGCACAGAATGTACACTGGGTGGGGACCTCAATGCACATCACCAAGACTGGCTCGGTAGCAGCACGACTGACCGAGTTGTTCGAGTCCTGAAGGACATAGCTGCCAGTCTGGGCCTGCGGCAGGTGGTAAGGGAACCAACACGAGGGGAAAACCTATTTGACCTCCCCCTGACCAATCTACCTGTCACAGATGCAAAACAGTTCAAAAAGTATTCATTGGCTGTAAAGCACTTTGGGATGTCCTGAGGTCGTGAAAGGCCTGTAGAAATGCAAGTCTTTCTTTTACAGCCTTCAAAGACAGTGACTTAGCGGGCAAAGACCAGAAACAGGGATGGTACTATAGATAAGCCTTACAGATGGGCCGGTTAGCTCAGTTGGCTAGAGCGTGATGCTAATAACGACAAGGTCGCGGGTTCGATCCCCGTACGGGTCATTTATTTTTCGAGGGAAGGTTAGTTTCTTAATTTTGTAATTTGTGAGCAGTTTAAAAGTTTAAAAAGTTTGGAAGGAAACTCACACGGTACCTACAAAGCTGCAAAATCTTAGTTCTACCGAGAGTTCATGGACCTGAAAGGTTAACCCTGTGTTTTTCTGTCCACAGATGTTCCCTGTCCTGTGGAGTGTTTCCAACATTTAATGAACAATTTCAGATCTAGCACCTGCTGCATTTCGCTTTTTATTGAACCGCAGTGTCCTCGCTTCTATTAACAAAAGTCAAAATTAAATTGTAGCTAACGGAAAATGGGATTTGCTGTTCCTGTGAGCATTGGTGGTTCAGAGGGAGAATTCTTGCCTGCCATGTGGGCGACCTGGGTTCGATTCCTGGCCAATGTAGGTTAACATTTTTAACAATTTATTTCAGAGCAAACACATCACATGAAACATTAATAATAAATTAGCTGTTCCTGTGTAACTGGATCAAGGGAATTAATGGCCTCCACCTGTTCCTGTGTAACAGGCTTGAGGGGCTGAATGTCCTCCTGTTCCATTGCAACAGGCTCGAGGGGCTGAATGGCCTCCTCCTGTTCCTGTCTAACAGGCTCGAGGGGCTGAATGGCCTCCTCCTGTGTAACAGGCTCGAGGGGCTGAATGGCCTCCTGTTCCAGTGTAACGGGCTCGAGGGACTGACTGGCCTCCTGCTGTTCCTGTTTGACAGGCT
The DNA here is from genome assembly GCF_052327205.1 of Somniosus microcephalus. Taxonomy (NCBI): domain Eukaryota; kingdom Metazoa; phylum Chordata; class Chondrichthyes; order Squaliformes; family Somniosidae; genus Somniosus; species Somniosus microcephalus. Next base: position 11,366,521 of record NW_028225186.1, on the reverse strand, counting down.
CAAGGGGCTGAAGGTCCTCCTCCTGTTCCTGTTTGACAGGCTCGAGGGGCTGAATGGCCTCCTCCTGTTCCTGTTCGACAGGCTCGAGGGGCTGAATGGCCTCCTCCTGTTCCGGTTTGACTGGCTCGAGGGGCTGAAAGGCCGCCTCCAGTTCCGGTTTGACAGGCTCGAGCGGCTGAATGGCCTCCTCCTGTTCCTGTTTGAAAGGCTCGAGGGGCTGAATGGCCTCCTCCTGTTCCGGTTTGACAGGCTCGAGGGGCTGAATGGCCTCCTCATGTTCCTGTTTGACAGGCTCAAGGGGCTGAATGGCCTCCTGTTCCAGTGTAACAGGCTTGAGGGGCTGAATGGCCTCCTCCTGTTCCTGTGCAACATGCTCGAGTGGCTGAATCCCCTCCTCCTGTTCCTGTGTAACAGGCTCGAGGGGCTGAATGACCTCCTCCTGTGTAACAGGCTCGAGGGGCTGAATGTCCTCCTGTTCCAGTGTAACTGGCTCAAGGGGCTGAATTGGCCTCCTCCTGTTCCTGTTTGACAGGCTCGAGGGGCTGAATGGCCTCCTCCTGTTCCTGTTTGACAGGCTCGAGGGGCTGAATGGCCTCCTCCTGTTCCTGTTCGACAGGCTCGAGGGGCTGAATGGCCTCCTCCTGTTCCGGTTTGACAGGCTCGAGGGGCTGAAAGGCCGCCTCCAGTTCCGGTTTGACAGGCTCGAGCTGCTGAATGGCCTCCTCCTGTTCCTGTTTGAAAGGCTCGAGGGGCTGAATGGCCTCCTCCTGTTCCGGTTTGACAGGCTCGAGGGGCTGAATGGCCTCCTCGTGTTCCTGTTTGACAGGCTCAAGGGGCTGAATGGCCTCCTGTTCCAGTGTAACAGGCTTGAGGGGCTGAATGGCCTCCTCCTGTTCCTGTGCAACATGCTCGAGTGGCTGAATCCCCTCCTCCTGTTCCTGTGTAACAGGCTCGAGGGGCTGAATGACCTCCTCCTGTGTAACAGGCTCGAGGGGCTGAATGGCCTCCTGTTCCAGTGTAACTGGCTCAAGGGGCTGAATTGGCCTCCTCCTGTTCCTGTTTGACAGGCTCGAGGGGCTGAATGGCCTCCTCCTGTTCCTGTTTGACAGGCTCGAGGGGCTGAATGGCCTCCTCCTGTTCCTGTTCGAGAGGCTCGAGGGACTGAATGGCCTCCTCCTGTTCTGGTTTGACAGGCTCAAGGGGCTGAATGGACTCCTCCTGTTCTGGTTTGACAGGCTCGAGGGGCTGAATGGCCTCCGCCAGTTCTGGTTTGACAGGCTCGAGGGGCTGAATGGCCTCCGCCAGTTCTGGTTTGACAGGCTCGAGGGGCTGAATGGCCTCCTCCTGTTCCTATTGAACCATGTTTCAGGCACTGAAGTGGCTGATGTTCCGATTGTGCCCTCTGCTGTCCCGGCGCAGAAAGAAACACAGTGCCAGTGTATAAAACCCCAAGTCCTTGTACTTTCTTTCTTTCTTTGAATCTTTCTTTCATTTCTTCCTTTTCTGTGCCATATGCTCCTTAATCTATTGTTGCTTAGTGATAGATGTGTTCATATTTGCCGGTTTCAACGTGTTCATTGCTTCTGCTGATTTGAATTGTGTCGAAAAAGTGAACTGAATTTCTCCACCTGTATGAAGCATCCTTGGGTTCGAAGCTGTTTTGGTTTCAATCAAACAAACGCACAGATTTCTCGAACTCGCTGAGCCTTTCCTGGCCAGTATTTGTTTCTTGCTTCCTTGCATTTGGAAAGGCCCAGGCTTCATCCCCGGCCTGTGCTGAGGGAGCTGACCTGAGCCTGGGCAGCGGTTACAATTGGTGTCTGTGGCCCTGTGTTAGGGAGAGGGTGAATGAGCCTGGCTTCTTGTCCACTCGCCCTGCTGGCTGTGGGCAATGGCTGAGCAGAGGACCAGTTGTGATGGGTGTCAGCAGGAGGGGAGAGGTGGAGAAGGGAAGTTGTAATGATAAAGAAAGGGGCTCCCAGCTGTGACAGCTGCTGCTGCCCACAGTAGGCAGTTTGGACAGTGGGTTACCACAGCCCATGACACACACGAGCCAATCCAGCCTCCTCGAGGACTGCCTTCACTTACACTTCTCCTTTTTAAGATGAAACTGTCATTTTATTCATGTGACGTCTAAACCACATCCCCTCTGATTGTCAATTCAAAACCATGGCACTTACAGTCTCAGCTCAACATCGGCAAACCCCAGCAGCAAGCAGGTGAGATTTACAATCTCTTAATGATCAATGATCTTTCACAGGAACGTGTCAAATCAGTGCTATGTTGTTAAAGTCAACACAGGATGTCAAGGTCTTAGAGAGGGTGCAGAGGAGATTTACCAGAATGGTACCAGGGATGAGGGAATTCAATTATGTGGAGAGACTGGAGAAGCTGGGATTGTTCTCTGTAGAGCAGAGAGGGTTAAGAGGAGATTTGATAGAGATTTTCAAACTTATGAATAGTTTTGATAGCGTAAATAAGAAGAAAGTGTGTCCACTGGCAGAAGGTTCTGTAACCAGAGGACACAGATTTATGGTGATTGGCAAAAGAACCAGAGGTGACATGAGGAAACATTTTTTTTAAGCAGCAAGTTGTTGTGATCTGGAATGCGCTGCCTGAAAGGGTGGTGGAAGCAGATTCAATAGAAACTTTCAAAAGGCAGTTGAATAAATACTTGAAGGAAAAACATTACAGGGCTATGGGGAAAGGGCAGGTGAATGAAATTAATTGCAGAGCTCTTTCAAAGTGCCGGCGCAGGGCTATGGGGAGAGAGTGGGGCACTGGGATTTTTTGGGATTGATACAGGTCCATGGGGTTTGAGTGGGGCAGCGTGATTTGTTTGGGAGTGATTCAGGGCTATGGAGTGAGAGCGGGTCAGTGGGATTAGTTTGTGATTGATACAGGCCTATGGGGTGTGAGCGGGGCAGTGGGATTAGTTTGTGATTGATACAGGTCTATGGGGTGTGAGCGGGGCAGTGTGATTAGTTTGGGATTGATTCAGGGCTATGGGGTGTGAGCGGGGCAGTGGGATTAGTTTGGGATTGTTACAGGCCTATGGGGTGTGAGCGGGGCAGTGGGATTAGTTTGGTGATTGATACAGGGCTATGGGGAGATAGCGCGTCAGTGGGATTATTTTGGGATTGTTACAGGGCTTTGGGGAGCGAGTGGGGCAGTGGGATTAGTTTGCGATTGATACAGGTCTATGGGGAGATAGTGGGTCAGTGGGTTTAGTTTAGTATTGCTGTGGCAAAGACCCAGAATTAACACAGTGGGCCGAATGGTCTCCACTGCTCTGTAAATATCTATTGTTGGAGACTCCTCGGCAGCTTTTAACACACCATTTGGTGTACATTTCCTCTCCATATTCTTCTCTAAATGTTCACTGACGGTTCCTTCACAGCTACCCAGGCTCCCTGTTTTTCCTGTTAGCAGCAAATGTCGATACGTCTGCCTCCTGTACCCAAGTCCAGATTGTTGAAATAGCAAGAAGGGCAACGGTCGCAGCAGTGATGCAGGGGGGCCAACTCTTTACATCGTCCAGTCAAATAAACACCCAATAACTACCGCACTCTGCTTCTGTCTTTTAACCAGCTTCCTGGTTTCTAGAACGGTTTCTAGTTGAGTATTAATTTTATCCCATATAAGGACTTAAAAACATAGAAACATAGAAGATAGGAGCAGGAGTAGACCATTCGGCCCCTCGAGCCTGCTCCGCCATTCAATGCGATCATGGCTGATCATCCAAATTCAGTACCCGGTCCCTGCTTTCTCCCCATCCTCCTTGGTCCCTTTAGCCTTAAGAAATATATCCAACATCTTCTTGAATATATTTAATGAACTGGCCTCTACTGCCTTCTCTGGTAGAGAATTCCACAGGTTCACCACTCTCTGGGTCAAGAAATTCCTCCTCATCTCAGTCCTAAATGGCTTACCCCTTATCCTTAGACTGTGACCCCTAGTTCTGGACTCCCCGGCCATCGAGAACATCCTTCCTGCATCTGGTCTGTCCAGTCCTGTCAGAATTTTATAAGTTTCAATGAGATCCCCTCTCATTCTTCTAAACTCCAGCGAGTGTAAGCCCAATCGACTCAATCTCTCCTCATATGTCATTCCTGCCATCCCAGGTATCAGCCTGGTGAATCTTCGCTGAACTCCTTCCATGGCAAGAACATCCTTCCTCAGATAAGGCGACCAAAACTGCACACAGTACTCACGATGTGGTCTCACCAAGGCCCTGTACAACTGCAGCAAGACATCCTTGTTCCTGTACTCAAACCCTCTCGCTAAGAAGGCCAACATACCATTTGCCTTCTTAACTGCCTGCTGCATCTCCATGCTTACCTTCAGCGACTGCTGTACAAGGACACCCAGGTCTCGTTGCACTTCCCCTTCTCCCAATCTATTGCTATTCAGATAATAATCTGCCTTCCTGTTTTTGACACCAAAGTGAATAACCTCGCATTTATCCACGTAATATTGCATCTGCCATGCTTTTGCCCAATCACCCAACCTGTCCAAATCATACTGGAGTTTCTCGGCATCCTCCTCACAGCACACACGCCCACCCAGCTTTGTGTCATCTGCAAACTTGGAGATATTACATCTAGTTCCCTTGTCTAGATCATTATTATATATTGTGAATAGCTGGGGTCCAAGGACCGATCCCTGCGCTGCCCCACTGGTTACTGCCTGCCGCTCGGAAAAAGACCCATTTATTCCAACTCTTTGTCAACTGTCTGCCAACCAGTTCTCTATCCAAGTCAATACCTTGCCCCCAATCCCATGTGCCTTAACTTTACACGCTAATCTCTTATGCGGGACCTTATCGAAAGCTTTTTGAAAGTCCAAATACACCACATCCACTGGTTCTCCATTGTTTATTTTACCAGTTACATCCTCAAAAAATTCCAGTAGATTAGTCAAGCACGATTTACCTTTTGTAAATCCATGTTGACTTTGTCCGATCCTGTCACTGTTTTCCAAGTGCTCTGCTATTACATCTTTTATAATGGACTCTAGCATTTTCCCCACTACCGATGTCAGGTTTACCGGTCTGTAATTCCCATTTTTCTCTCTACCACCTGTTTTGAATAGTGGGGTAACATTAGCTACCCTCCAATCTATGGGTACTGTTCCAGATTCCATCGAATGTTGGAAGATGATCAGCAATGCATCTACTATTTCTAGTGCCACTTCCTTAAGTACCCTAGGATGTAGATTATCAGCCCCTGGGGATTTATCGGCCTTCAATCCCGTCAATTTCCCTAACACCATTTCCCTACAAATACTGATTTCTTTCAGTTCCTCCCTTTCATCAGACCCTATAAGACCATAAGAACATAAGAAATAGGAGCAGGAGTAGGCCAATCGGCCCCTCGAGCCTGCTCCGCCATTCAATAAGATCATGGCTGATCTGATCCTAGCCGCCAATCTACTATCACAGAACCATCTCCTGAATCTAACAGAATTAGACACACGAAATAGGAGCAGGATCAGGCTACACAGCCCCTGGGCCCGCTCCGCTACCCACAGCGCCATGTCCGATCCGAACCTAGACTCATGTCCAAATTCCTGCCCGCTCCCCGTAACCCTTAATTCCATTTACTTCTAGGAAACTGTCTATTTCTGTTTTAAATTTATGTAATGATGTAGCTTCTACAGCTTTTTGGGGCAGCATATTCCATGGACCTACCACCCTCTGAGTGAAGTAGTTCCTCCTCATCTCAGTGTTGAAAGAGCAGCCCCTTATTCTAAGACTATGCCACCTAGTTCTAGTTTCACCCATCATCGGGAACATCCTCCCCGCATCCACCCGATCAAACCCCTTCACAATCTTATATGTTTCAATAAGATCGCCTCTCATTCTTCCGAACTCCAATGAGTAGAGTCCCAATCTACTCATCCTCGCCTCATATATCCATCCCCTCATCCCCGGGATTAACCGAGTGAACCTTCTTTGTACTGACTCGAGAGCAAGTATGTATTTTCTTAAGTATGGACACCAAAACTGTATGCAGTGTTCCAGGTGCGGTCTCACCAATACCTTGTACAACTGAAGCAATACCTCGCTATTTTTATATTCTATCCCCCTAGCAATGAAAGCCAACATTCCATTGGCCTTCTTAATCACTTGCTGCACCTGCATACTAACCTTTTGAGTTTCATGCACCAGGACCCCCAGATCCCTTTGTACTTAAGTACTTTCCAGTTTCTTGCCATTAAGATAATAACTTGCTCTTCGATTTTTCCTGCCAAAGTGCATAACCTCACACTTTCCAGTATTGTATTCCATCTGCCAAATCTCTGCCCACTTATTTGGCTTTTTTTGTCCCCTTGCAGGTTTTTTATGTCCTCCTCACTCACTGCTTTCCCTCCCATCATAGTATCATCTGCAAACTTTGATATTTTACACTCGGTCCCCTCCTCCAAATCGTTAATATAGATTGTAAAGGGTTGGGGACCCAGCACTGACCCCGGCGGAACACCACGAGTTACTGATTGCCAGTCAGAGAATGAACCATTTATCCCAACTCTCTGCCTTCTGTTAGGTAGCCAATCCTCTATCCATGCCAGAATATTACCCCCAATCCTGTGATTTTTTATCTTAAGCAATAATATTTTGTGTGGCACCTTGTCAAATGCCTTTTGGAAGTCTAAATACACTACGTCCACTGGTTCCCCTTTATCCACCCGAAATGTTACTTCCTCAAAGAACTCCAGCAAATTTGTCAAACATGACTTCCCCTTCATAAAACCATGCTGACTTTGTCCTATTAAATTATGATTATCCAAATGTCCTGTTACTGTCTCCTTAGTAATGGACTCCAAAATTTTACCTACCACAAACTTTAGGCGAACCGGTCTATAGTTTCCAGCCTTCTGTCTACTGCTCTTTTAAATAAGGGTGTTACATTAGCAGTTTTCCAGTCTGCCGGGACCTTTGCTGAGTCCAGGGAGTTTTGGAAAATTATTACCAATGCATCCACAATCCCTACCGCCACTTCCCTCAAGACCCTAGGATGTAAGCCATCAGGTCCACGTGATTTATTTGCCTTGAGTCCCATTATTTTACCGAGTACCACTTCCTCAGTGATTTTGATCGTGTTGAGCTCCTCCCCACCGATAGCCCCCTGTTTGTCCAGTGTTGGGATATTCTTAGTGTCCTCTACTGTAAAGACTGCTACAAAATATTCATTCAGTGTTTTTGCCATCTCCATATTTCCCACCATTAATTTCCCGGTCTCATCCTCTAAGGGACCAACATTTACTTTTGCCACCCTTTTTCTTTTTATATAACTATAAAAACTCTTACTATCTGTTTTTATATTTTTTTCTAATTTACTTTCATAATCTATCTTCCCTTTCTTAATCAATCTTTTTGTTTATTTTTTGCTGTCTTTTAAAGTTTTCCCAATCCTCTATCCTCCCACTAGATTTGGCTACCTTATATGCCCTTGTTTTTAGTCGAATACTATCCTTAATTTCTTTACTTAGCCACGGATGGCTGTCTTTTCTTTTACACCCTTTTCTTCTCAGTGGAATATATTTTTTTGGGAAGTTGTAAAATAACTCCTTAAATGTACACCACTGATAATGTATCGTCTCACCCTTTAATCTATTTTCCCAATCCACTCTAATCAATTCCGCTCTCATACGTTCATAGTCTCCTTTATTCAAGCTTAGCACGCTTGTTTGAGAACCGAACTTCTCACCCTCTAATTGAATATGGAATTCAACCATGTTATGGTCACTCATTCCAAGGGGATCCTTTACGAGGACATTTTTAATTCATTCTGTCTCGTTACACAGGATCAGATCTAAGTTTGCTTGCCCCCTGGTCGGTTCAGTTACACACTGCTCAAGAAACCCATCCCTAATACACTCAATGAACTCATCCTCAAGGAAGCCCTGCCCAATTTGATTTGTCCAATTAATATGATAGTTAAAATCCCCCATAATTATAGATGTTCCCTTATTACAAGCCTCAACTATTTCCTGATTGATACTCCGTCCAACAAAGTTGCAACTGTTCGGAGGCCTATAGACTACGCCCACTAGTGTTTTTTTCCTCTTATTATTCCTTACCTCCACCCAAACTGTTTCATTATCCTGATCTTTTGACCCAATATCATTTCTCTGTATTACAGTGGTTCCTTCCTTTATTAACATAGCCACCCCACCTCCCCTTCCTTCCTGCCTGTCCTTCCTGATCGTTAAATAACCTGGTATGTTTAATTCCCAGGCATTGTCACCCTGCAGCCATGTTTCTGTAATGGCCACAAGATCATACCCATATGTAATTATTTGTGCCATTAACTCGTCTATTTTGTTACGAATGCTACGTGCATTCAGATAGAGAATTTTCAAATATTTTTTTTAAATTCATTGATGGGATGTGGGCGTCGCTGGCTAGGCCTGCATTTAGTACCCATCCCTAATTGCCCTTGAGAAGATGGTGGTGAGCCGCCTTCTTGAACCGCTGCAGTCCATATGGTGTAGGTACACCCACAATGCTGTTAGGAAGGGAGTTCCAGGATTTTGCGACGATACAGGTCCAAGTCAGGATGGTTCGTGGCTTGGAAGGGAATTTGTAGGTGGTGATGTTCCCATGCGTCTGCTACCCTTTTCCTTCTAAGTGGTAGAGGTCGCGTGTTTGGAAGGTGCTGTTGAAGGAGCTTTGACGAGTTGCTGCAGTGCATCTTGTAGATGGTACACACTGCAGCCACAGTGCGCCGGTGGTGGAGGGAGTGAATGTTGAAAATGGTGGATGGAGTTCCAATCAAGCGGGCTGCTTTATCCTGAATGGTGTCGAGCTTCTTGAGTGTTGTTGGAGCTGCACTCATCCAGGCAAGTGGAGAGTATTCCATCACACTCCTGACTTGTGCCTTGTAGATGGTGGAAAGGCTTTGGGGAGTCAGGAGGTGAGACACTCGCCACAGAATTCCCAGCCTCTGGCCTGCTCTTGTAGCCACAGTATTTATATGGCTGGTCCAGTTCAGTTACTGATCAATGGTAACCCCCAGGATGCTGATAGTGGGGGATTCAGCGATGGTAATTCCATTCAATGTCATGGGGAGATTGTTAGAGTCTCGCTTGTTGGTGATGGTCATTGCCTGGCACTTGTTTGGTGCGAATGTTAGTTGCCACTTGTCAGCCCAAGTCTGAATGTTGTCCAGGTCTTGCTGCATAGGGAAACGGACTGCGTCAGTATCTGACAATTCTCGAATGGTGCTGAACAGTGTGCAATCATCAGCGAACATCCGCACTTCTGACCTTATGATGGAGGGAAGGTCATTGATGAAACAGCTGAAGATGGTTGGGCCTAGGACACTGCCCTGAGGAACTCCTGCAGTGATATCATGTGATTGAGATGAATGACCTCCAACAACCACAGCCAACTTCCTTTGTGCTAGGTATGATTCCAACCAATGGAGAGTTTTCCCCTTCATTCCCATTGACTTCAGTTTTGCTAGGGCTCCTTGATGCCACACTCGATCAAATGCTGCCTTGATGTCAAGGGCAGTCACTGTCACCTCACCTCTTGAGTTCAGCTCTTTTGTCCATGTTTGGACCAAGGCTGTAATGAGGTCAGGAGCTGAGTGGCCCTGGCGGAACCCAAACTGGGCGTCAGTTAGCAGGTTATTGCTGAGTAAGTGCCGCTTGATAGCACTGTCGAAGACACCTTCCATCACTTTGCTGATGATTGAGAGTAGACTGATGGGACGGTAATTGGCCGGGTCGGATTTGTCCTGCTTTTTGTAGACAGGACATACTTCGGCAATTTTACACATTGCCAGGTAGATGCCAGTGTTGTAGCTGTACTGGAACAGCTTGGCTAGGGGCGCAGCTAGTTCTGGAGCACAAGTCTTCAGTACTATTGCCGGAATGTTGTCAGGGCCCGTAGCCTTTGCAGTATCCAGTGTCTTCAGCCGTTTCTTGACATCACGTGGAGTGAATTGAATGGGCTGGAAACTGGCATCTGTGAAGCTGGGCACCTAAGGAGGAGGCCGAGATGGATCATCCACGTGGCACTTCTGGCTGAAGAGGTTGCAAATGCTTCAGCCTTGCCTTTTGCACTCAGGTGCTGGGCTCCACCATCATTGAGGATGGGGATATTTTTGGAGCCTCCTCCTCCTGTTAACTGTTTAAGTGTCCACCACCACTCACGACCGGATGTGGCAGGACTGCAGAGCTATGATTTGATCCGATGGTTGTGAGCTCGCTTAGCTCTGTCTATCGCATGTTGCTTCCGTTGTTTGGTATGTCAGTAGTCCAGTTTTGTAGCCTCACCAGGTTGACACCTCGTTTTTCGGTATGCCTGGTGCTCTCCTGCACTCTTCGTTAAACCAGGGTTGATCTCCCAGCTTGATGGTAATGGTAGAGTGAGGGATATGCCGGGCCCTGAGGTTACAGATTGTGGTTGAATACAATTCTGCTGCTGCTGATGGCCCACAGCGCCTCATGGATGCCCAGTTTTGAGTTGCCAGATCTGTTCGAAATCTGTCCCATTTAGCACGGTGTTAGTGCCACACAACACGGTGGAGGGTATCCTTAGCATGAAGACGGGACTTCGTCTCCAGAAGGACTGTTCTGTTCGGTGGTCACTTCCACCAATGCTGTCATGGACAGATGCATCTGCAACAGGTACATTGGTGAGGACGAGATCAAGTAGGTTTTTCCCTCTTGTTGGATTCCCTCACCACCTGTCGCAGACCCAGTCTGGCAGCTATGTCCTTTAGGGCTCGGCCAGTTGTGGTGCTACCGAGCCACTCTTAATGGTGGACATTGAATTCCCCCACCCAGAGGATATATTGTGTCCTCGCTACTCTCAGTGCTTCTTCCAATTTGTGTTCAACATGAAGGAGTACTGATTCATCAGCTGAGGGAGGGCGGTAAGTGGTAATTAGCAGGAGGTTTCCTTGCCCATGTTTGACTTGAATGCCAGGAGACCTCATGGGGTCCTGAGTCAATTTTGAGGACTCTCAGGCTGCTCCCTCCCGACTGTATACCATGGTGCCACCACCTCTGGTGGGTCTGTCCTGCCGGTGGGACAGGACATACCCAGGGATGGTGATGTTGATATCTGGGACATTGGTTGTAAGGTATGATTCGGTAATTATGACTACATCAGGCTGTTGCTTGACGAGTCTGTGGGACAGCTTTCCCAATTTTGTCACAAGCCCCCAGATGTTGGTAAGGAGGATTTTGCAGGGTCGACAGGGCTGGGTTTGCTATTGTCGTTGTCGTTTCCGGTGCTGAGGTCGATGCCGGGTCGTCCGTCCGGTCTTATTCTTATTTGTAGCATTTGTTAACAACTGAGTGGTTTGCTAGGCCATTTCAGAGGGCATTAAGAGTCAACCACATTGCTGTGGGCCTGGAGACAAATGTCGGCCAGACGATTTACTTCCCAAAAGGACATTAGTGAACCAGATGCGTTTTTACAACAATCGACAATGACATCATGGTTGCCATTACTGAGACTAACATTTAATTCCAGAATTCAATTGAATTGAATTTAAATTCCACCAGCTGTCATGGTGGGATTTGAACCCATATTCTCAAAGCATTTTTGACTGAGTTTTTGGCATACATAGTCTAGTGACATAACCACTACACCACCGCCTCGCCATGTGACAGTTTGCTCCTGCTTTTGCCATTTATATTACTTTACCTTTTACTCCATACCTTCTGCCCCTTCCTGACACGCTCTGGTTTTTAATTTCCCCACTGCTACCTAAGTCTATGACCTTCTCTGTTGTCGTTTTTATTATTTGCTCTCTAGAAACCTCCCCCCCACTTGTTACTTTAAAGCCCTCTCTACAGCCCTAGTTATATGATCCGCCAGGACTCTAGTCCCAGCACTGGCAAAGTGAAGCACATGCCAACAGAACAGCTCCCTCCTGCCCCAGTACTGGTGCCAGTGTCCCAGGATGCAAAACACATTTCTCCCACACCAGTCCTTGTGCCACGCATTTAACTCTCTAATTTTATTTGTCCTCGCCAAATTCGCTCGTGGCTCAAGTAATAATCCAGAGATTATTACCCTTGAGGTTCTGTTTTTTAATTTGACCCCTAGCTGCTCATACTCCTTTAACAGAACCGGCTTCCTAGTCCTATCTAAGTCGTTTGTACCAACATGGACCACGACAACTGAATCCACCCCCTCCCACTGCAAGTTTCTTTCCAGCCCAGAGGGAATGTCCTTAACCCCAGCACCGGATAGGCAACACAGCCTTCGGGACTCTCGCTCTCGGCTGCAGAGAACTCTATCTATCCCCCTAATTATACTATCCCCTACCACTACAACATTTCTATTTACTGCCCCCTCTTGAATGGCCCCCCGTTCCACGGTGCTGTGGCCAGGTTGCTCATCCTCCCTGCAGGACCTGCTCCTGTCCCCACAGGGAGTAAGAACCTCGAACCTGTTGGACAAGAGCAAGGGCTGCGGCTCCTCCAGCTCTACATCCTGGATACCCGTACCTGCCTCACTCGTAGTCACACCATCCTGTCCGTGACCATGGGCTACATCTGAATTAATTAACTTCATAGGTGTGACCACCTCCTGATACACAGAGTCCAGGTACTTCTCCCCCTCCCTGATGTGTCGCTGTGTCTGAAGCTCAGGCTCCAGCTCATCAACACAGAGATGGAGTTCCTGTAGCAGCAGACAATTGTCACAGTCGTAATCACCGTGAGCCTCAATGGGGTTCACCAGCTCCCACATCTCGCAACAGTAACACATCACCTGCTCCATTCTATGTAATTAATTAAATTTTTTATTGCTAGTTATGGGCACCCTCTGCCCGATTATAGATGCTAGAATCCCCTTTAATTAATTGGATTATTTTAAATCAATCCCTCTAGTTACACCAGTTAAATGGTTTACCAACAGTCACTCTGCACCAGAAAGGCCTTATTAACTGCAACCCACAGAGTTAAAGTCTGAAAAGAGCACCTAACACCCCACTTACCCGAACTCACACTTACCCAAACTCACAGCACGCTTTGATGACTCGCACTCAGTGCTTGCTCGCACTAGGACTGGCCTTTATATAATGTTTGTTTGTTTACAGCCAAATGAGTTACCCCTACTGAATGGTTAGAAAACTGATTTCCACTGCCTGCTGTGCCAATTTACTCCTACTGCAGTGTAAACTTTTTTTACTCTTCTGAAACCAACAGAATCCGAAATATTTAACTTTTAACTTTTCCCCTTTACTTAAACTGCTTAAACAATCTTATCGAGAATGATTTAAAGAGAAATAGCAATTTAAGAACTCTCACACTTACACAAACTCACAGCACGCTTTGATGACTCGCACTCAGTGCTTGCTCGCACTAGCTGTCCTGTCCTGCTGAATTCAGGGATCTATGTACATGCACACGAAGGTTCGTTTGATCCTTTGTCCTTCCTAGGGTCCTACCATTCATTGTGCATTCCCTTGCGTTGTTAGTCCACCCAAAATGCAAGACCTCACATTTTTAACGGTTAATTTTCATTTGCCACTGTTCTGCCCATCTGACCAACCCGCTAAAGCATCGTTTAGCCTGAGGCTTCCCACCTCGCTATTTAGCACTCCACCAAATTTTGTGTCATCTGCGAACTAACTGAACATAGCTGCTACATTCATATCTAAACCATTAATGTACACTACAAGCAGCAACGTAACCAGCACCAATCACTGCAGTACATCACTGGACAAAGGCTTCCAGTCACAAAAACAACAGGATGTGTTGTCAGTCCCAGATCAATCTGTGTCTGTTTAAAAGGAATGTGCTGTCAGTGCTGGATCATTCTGTGTCTGTGTCTATTAAAAGGAATGTGCTGTTAGTCCAGGATCATTCTGCATCCGTTTGAAAGGGTGTGCTGTCAGTTCCGGATCATTCTGTGGCTGTTTAAGGGGATGTGCTGTCAGCCCCGAATCATTCTGTGTCTCTTTATAGTGGTGTGCTGTCAGTCCCGGATCATTCTGTGTCTGTGTCTATTAAAAAGGGATGTGCTGTTAGTCCTGGATCAAGCTGTGTCTGTTTGAAGGTGCTGTGCTGTCAGCCCCGGATCGTTCTGTGTCTGTTTAAAAGGGATGTGCTGTCAGTCCTGGATCATTCTGTGCCTGTTTGAAAGGGAAGTGCTGTGAGTACCGGATCATTCTGTGGCTGCTTAAAGCGGGTGTTACGTAATATTCTAGAGTCTGCACCACAGAAACAGTACATTTGCCCTAACTGGTCTCCACACGTGGCTCCTTCGACTCTACTTCACCTCACCAAAAAGAAAGCTAGCATCAGGAATTGTAACCATGAAGCTGTCCGATTGTTGTACAAACCCATCTGGTTCAATAATGTCCATTAGGGAAGGAAATCTGTTGTCCCTACCTGGCCTGGCCTATATCTGACTTCAGCCCCATAGCAAAATAGTTGACTATTAGCTGCCCTCCGAAATAGCCTAGCAAGACACTCAGTTGTAACAAACCGCTACGAAATAAAATAATAAAAATGAAACTGGACGGACCACCCGGCCTGATCGATATCAGCCTCCTCCTGGCGTCCCCACCATCCCGCAAGCCAGTCTTCAGCCAATTCGATTCAGTCCATGTGATATCAAGAAACAGCTGAGCGCACTGGATACAGCAAAAGCTATTGTCCCTGACAACACCCTGGCTACCATGCTGAAGACTTGCGCTCCAGAACTAGCCATGCATCTAACCCACCTGTTCAATACAGCTACATTACTGGCATCTATCCAAAAATGTGGAAAACAGCAAGGTATGTCCTGTCCACAAAAAGCAGGACCAATCCAATCTGGCCAATTAACGCCCCATCAGTCTACTCTCCATCATCAGCAACGTGATGGAAGGTGTCATCGACAGTGCTGTAAGGCTGCACTTACTCACCAGTAACTGCTCACTGATGCCCAGTTAGGGTTCTGCCAAGACCACTCGGCTCCCAACTTCATTACAGCCTTGGTCCAAACATGGACAAAAGAGCTGAAATCCAGAGGAGAAGTGAGAGTGATTGCCCTTGAAATCCAGGCAGTATTTGACCGAGTGTGGCGTCACGGAGCCCCAGTAAAACTGAATTCATTGGGAATCGTGGGGAAAACTCCCCAATGATTGGAGTCATACCAAGCACAAAGGAAGATGGTTGTGGTGATTGAAGGGCAATCATCACAGCCCCAGGACATCGCTGCAGGAGTTCCTCAGGGCAGTGTACTGGGCCCAACGATCTTCAGCTGCTTCATCAATGGTCTTCGCTCCAACATAAGGTCAGAACTGGGGATGTTCGCTGATGACTGTATAGTGTTCAGTGCCATTCACAACTCCTCAGATGATGAAGCAGTCCATGCCCACATAAAACAAGACCCGAACGATGTTCAGGCTTGGGCTGATAAATTGCAGGTAACATTCACGCCACAGTGTCGGGAGAAGCCGGTGAGTATTTAAACTCACTTTTGCAGGCTTTTTTCAGAGGCCCAGTGTCGGGAGAAGCCGGTGAGTATTTAAACTCACGTTCATGGGCTTTTTTCAGAGGCTGACCAATCTCACAGACCAGCAATGGCGTTCTAGAGCCACGTCACGATTAAAAAAGTGACGCAGGAAAGAGGAAGCAGCTGATTGGGTGCGTACAGCCAGGTGACTATTTATACTACTCTATAGTTTGATAGTTAAGGTTAATAGTTTATAATGTTTAGAAGTTTTTAATCTTTGTCATTATAGTTTATAAGGTCTCTGTTGTGTAGCGGGGAGTGCTTGTAAACAAGGGCCCTTAAGTATATCATTTAATTGTAGTGTAATTGGTGGTATTGATTTGATTTAATTTTAATTAATTAAAAGGCAATTCATGACAGCACAGTTCGGCCCCGTTGCCTGCTCCTCCTGCACTATGTGGGAAACAGGGGCAATTCCTGTGTCCCTGACGGCCATGTGTGCGTGAAGTGTATCCAGCTGCAGTTACTGGCAGTCCGCATTGCAGCGCTGGAGCTGTGAATGAATACATATTGGAGTATTAGCGCTGCTGAGGACATCGTGGATAGCACGTTTAATGAGTTGGTCACACCGCACGTAAAGGCTGCACAGTCAGGAAGGGAATGGGTGACCACCAGGCAGAGTAGAAGGTGCAGGCAGATAGTGCAGGGGTCCCTGTGGCCATCCCCCTCTCTAACAGATTCACTACTTTGGATATGGTTGATGGAGATGGATAATCGGGGGAAGGCAGCAGCAGCCAAATTCCTGGCACCATGGGTGGTCCTGCTGCACAGGACTGGAGGAAAAAGAGCGGGAGAGCTCTAGTGATAGGGGATTCTATTGTAAGGAGAATAGATAGGCGCTTCTCCAACTCCCCCTAGAGAGGACAGTGGACATGGTGAACCTGCGCATTAAGTCGATTGATGATCATAGGATCATAGCTTCCTCCAGCACAGAATGAGGCCATTCGGCCCAACTTGCCTGCGCTGGCTCTTTGAAAAGCACGTCACTAACTATGAGCCGGTGTGTAAAATGTAAGTGTGTAAGAGACCTCAGGGGGATATAGACATTTTGACCAAGTAATTCATCTCGGGCGGTGGAGGAAACCATCGCTGTCGGATCAGCCACCCTTTGTGCGCAGCGCCTGATATTCAGTTCATTTGTAAGGATGAAAGCATGGCTTTGTAAAGGGTAAATCATGTCTGACCAATCTGATTGAATTTTTCGAGGGGGTGACTAGGTGTGTGGATGAGGGAAATGCTGTGGATGTGGTATACATGGACTTCAGTAAGGCTTTTGACAAAGTCCCGCACAGGAGACTGGTCAAAAAGGTAAGAGCCCATGGGATCCAGGGTGCCTTGGCACATTGGATCCTAAACTGGCTGAGTGGCAGGAGGCAGAGGGTGATGGTCGAAGGTTGCTTTTGTGACTGGAAGCCTGTGTCCAGTGGGGTACCTCAGGGATCGGTGCTGGGTCCCTTGCTGTTTGTGATCTACATAAATGATTTGGATGAGAATGTTAAAGGTATGATCAGTAAGTTCGCAGATGACACAAAAACTGGTGGGGTGGTCAATTGAGAGGAGGAAACCCTCAGGCTACTGGACGATATTAACGGGTTGGTCAGATGGGCAGAAAAGTGGCAAATGGAATTTAACCATGAAAAGTGCGAGGTGATGCATTTTGGACAGACAAATAAGGCAAGGGAATGCACAATGAGTGGTAGGACCCTCGGAAGTACAGAGGGTCTGAGGGACCTTGCTGTACATGTACATAGATCCATGAAGGCAGCGGAACAGGTAGATAAGGTGGTTAAAAAGGCATATGGGATACTTGCCTTCATTAGCCGAGGCATAGAATATAAGAGCAGGGAGGTTATGATGAAGCTGTACAAAACGCTGGTAAGGCCACAGCTGGAGTCCTGTGTGCAGTTCTGGTCGCCTCACTATTAGAAGGATCTGATTGCTTTGGAGAGGGTGCAGAGAAGATTCACCAGGATGTTACCTGGGATGGAGCGCCTCAGCTATGAAGAAAGACTAAACAGGCTGGGGTTGTTTTCCTTGGAGCAAAGAAGGCTGAGGGGGGACCTGATTGAGCTGTACAAAATGATGAGGGGCATAGATAGGGTAGATAAAGAGGAACTTTTCCCCAAATAGGGATGTCAATAACAAGGGGGCATAGATTCAAGGTAAAGGGCAGGAGGTTTAGAGGGGATTTGAGGAGGAACTTTTTCACCCAGAGGGTGGTTGGAGTCTGGAACTCACTGCCTGAAAGGGTGGTAGAGGCAGGAACCCTCACAACATTCAAGAAGCATTTGGATCAGCACTTGAAATGCCATTGCATACAAGGCTATGGACAAAATGCTGGAAAATGGGATTACATTGGACAGGGATTGATGGGCGGTGCAGACACGATGGGTCGAAGGGCCTCTTTCTGTGCTGTATAACTCTATGACTCTATGACTCCTGTGACTGCACATGGTTTGTGCCACTACCCGAGACAAGTTCCTTGGCCTTCACGAGGATACAGTCATTTTAGTAGATCAGGCAGAGAGAAAAGAGAAAAAATGGATTGCAGCACAAAATGAAAGGAATGGAGCAACTGAAAGACTTGAAGGTTTATATCTGTATATATGTAAATATATATCCGTAAATATATATATGCGTGTATATAAAGAGGGAGAAAGAAAAGTAAGATATAAAGAAAGATAGAAGGAAAGAGTGAAAGAAAGAGAGCAATCAATAAAGAAGAAAAATAAAGTAAGAGAGAATAAAAGAAAGTGAGAACGGAAAAATGAAAGAAAGAGAGAGAGAATGTAAGAAAGAAAGAGAGAATGGAAGAAAGGAAGTTAGAGAGAGTGGAAGTAAGAAAGAAGGAAAGAAAGAAAGACAGAAGGAAAGAGGGAAAGAATGAAAGAGAGAAAGAAACAGAGAAGGAACGAAAGAGATAAAGAAGGAAAGAAGGAGAGAAAGAAAGAGAGAAAGGAAGAGAAAAAGAAAGAATGAAAGAAGGAAAAATAGAAAGAAAAATAGTAAGTTAGAAAGAAGGAAATAAAGAAAGAGAGAAAGAAGGAAAGAAAGAAAGAGAGAAAGAAAGAATGAGAGAAGGAAATATAGAAAGAAAAAGTGAAAGTAAGAATGAAGGAAAGAAAGAGAGAGAGAAAGAAATTGAGAAAGAAACAAAACCTTCCATTCCTCCAGCGCGCTTCACTTCTTCCGAAGCTGCCAGGACTCTTCACAGCCAATGAAATGATTTTGAATTGCAGTCATCTTGTTTTTGGAGGGTAATCTGAATAACAATCCGCCCACAACAAGGTCCCACAAACAGCACTGAGATAAATGACCAGTTAAACTGATGTGTTAATCCGCCCTACTCGTTGACCAAGTTAAGATGACTCAAAGGGTGAGAGTCTTTAGTTATGAACGCAGACTAGAGCAAGCTTTGGATGAAATAATTGCAGAAAAGTCTTTCCACATGTTGACGAACTGCAAACGCGAGTCCAGACATTTAATCTGAACGTCGAAAGAGTTAAAACGTGGTGAAACATCCCCCAAACACTCTTATGCAACATTTTATCCAAAACATGATGTTATTTAACACAAACATTAGCCACATATATTCTTGGGTAAATTCCACAACATTCACAGCTGAACTTAATTTTCTTCAGGATTCTACGTGGCAATTCCCACATTACAACAGTGACTACACTTCAAAAAGTATTTCATTGGCAGTAAAGCGCTTTGGGACGTCCTGAGTTGTAAAAGCCGCTCTAGAAATGCAAGTTTTTCTTTCCTACAATATTTCGTTCTTTCTACCATAGACATCGATAGAAGTTAAAACACAAAACCAGGGCATTTGGCCCAATCAATCGATGCTGTCGTTCATGACCACAGGAGCAAGTGGTTCTGATCACATTTACTCACACTGTTTCGCTATCCCGTCAACCACCTGTCCGTCATCCACCTATCAGTTTACTCTTGATCGTTGACATGGTTTCGGCCTCAAGCACTAACCAGGAGGTGAATTTCACAGCCCCAGAACTATCTGTGTAATGAAGTTTCTGCAGCTCTCTGTTCAGATTCCCTGGAATTATATTATTGCATCCGTAACTTCCCGCTCCTGTCCCCTCAACTACTGAACCAGTCTGCTTCTATCTATCCGTCCCTTCATTTAATACTTTAAAATCTTCAGATCAGATCGGCCCTTAATATGTTGTTTTATTGAAAAGAGACCCATGTTATCTGCACCTTCTGGTGTTCAAGAGAAAGAAGCAGTGCCGGTGATCCACTTCCAACTTAAAGGGCCGAGGGCTGACAAACTAATCTTTAGAACTTGAACTTGCTTCTCCCCAGGAGCCAGTTAAAGAACAGTTAGTGAAAAATTTACTCCTCACTGTGACATGCGCCTTTCCATCAGACAAACCAATGTGGAAGTTGGGTAGAAAAGTATTGCACTCTACATCAAACCACCTGATTAAATGGTCATCGGTTCATTTTTAGGCCTAGAATTTTGTCTCGGATGCTGGAAGTAAACGGGCAGTATCGGATCGGTCTTTATACGCAGCCCAGCCTATCCAATTTTTCCTCATAGCTAAACTTCTCCAGACCTGCCAACAAATCGTAAATCTCATAGCAGTGTAATTTTCCCCTTATATTATTTATCGAATTCCCTTTCGAAATTTGCTATTGAATCTGCTTCCACCGCCCTTTCAGTCAATGCATCCCAGATCTCAACAACTCGCTGTTTAAAAAACAAGTTTCCTTATCTCCCGTTCTGGTTCTTTTGTGAATTATCTTACATCTCTGTCCTTTGGTTACTGACAATTCTGGAAAGAGTTTCTCCATATTTCCTTCATGAACTTGAGCACCTCTAATCAATCTTTCCTTAACCCTCTCTGCTTTAAGGAGAACAACCCCAGCTTCTCCAGTCTCTCCACATAACTGAAGTCCCCAAAACCTGGTACCATTCTAGTACATCTCCTCTGCACCGTCTCCAAGGTCTTGGCCTCCTTCCATATGTGTGATGCCCAGAATTGGACACAATACGCCTGCTGGTGCCTCACCAGTGGTTTTTAAAGGTAAGGCATAACTTCCTCAATTTTGTACTCTATGCCTCTGTTGATAACGCCGAGGATACCGCATGGTTTTATCAACTCGTCCTGTCAACTTCAAAGACATGTATTGGGGAACACCAGGTCTCTCTGCTCCTTCAGGCCCTCATAAGTTGCACCGTTACATTAACTTGTAGGCGGGGAATTACAGAGCTTAGGTTGTAGGCAGCTCAAGGCACAGCGGCCAATGGAGGGGTGATGGAAATCAGGAATGTGCGAAACGTCAGTATCAAAGTAGTGCAGAGATCACGGAAAGTAGAAGAGCTAGAGAAGGTTATAGCGATAGGGAGGGGCAAGGCCATGGCGGACTTTGAATATGTGGATGATAATATTAAACAACAGGGTTTACGGACCGTGAACCAGTGTAGGCCAGTGAGCACAGGGGGTGATGGATGAACATAAGAACATAATAAGTGTAGTAGTGGGCCATTTACCCACTCGAGACTGCTCCGCCATTCAATAAGATCGAGGCTAACATTCTACCTCAATTCGACTTTCCTGCACTATCCCCATATCCATTGCTTTGTTTAATTTCCACAAATCTATCGATATAGGTCTTGAATATACTCAACGACTGAGCATCCACAGACCTCTGGGGAGTGAATTCAAAAGATTCGTCACCCTCTGGGTGAAGAAATGTCTCCTCATCTGAGCCCTATTTGGCACACACCTTATTCTGATACTGTGACACCTGATTCTAGACTCGCCAGCCCAGGGAAACATCCTAACTGTATCTATGCTTTAAAGCCCTGTATGAAATTTGTACATTTCAATTAGATCACCTCTCATTCTTCTAAACAGTACGAAATATAGACCGAATCAACTCAATCTCTCCTCATAGGACAATCCCCTCATCCCAGGAATCAGTCTGGTGAACATTCGTTGCACTCCCTCTATGGCAAGTATATCCTTCCTTAGGTAAGGAGATCAACATTTTACACAATACTCCAGGTGTGATCTCAACAGGGCCCTATATATTTGCTAAAAGACGTCTTTACTCTTATACTCAAATCCTCTTGTAATAAAGGCCAGCATACCATTTGTTTTCCTAATTGATTGCTGTGCCTGCATGTTAACTTTCAGTGATTCGTGTTCAAGGACAACCAGGTCCCACTGTACAACAACATTTCGCAATCTCTCACCGTTTAAAAAATATTCTGCTTTCCTATTTTTCCTACCAAAGTGGATAACATCACATTTCTCCACATTATATTCCATTTTCCTGCACATTCAATTAGTCTGTCTTGAATCCACTTGAATCCACTTTTCAGGATCACTCTCCACGAATAATCAGTGACATGCTCGGGGTTTCCTGCTTCTTTCTCTTTCCTTTTCAGATTTACAACATTTGACTTGTGTCTTTTGTAATTAGGACAGTAAAGTACCCGACTTAAATCTCACCTCAGGGATTCAGTTTGCTGTTTTGTACAATGAACAACACGTACCTTTGCATAATGTGTCGATCCAGACAGGAATCGAAAGTCCAGGTTAATGAGTACGAAGAGAAGCTGACGGAATCACCGAAGCTCGAGACGTGGATTATAGCGGGAATGTTCGAGAAGGACACATGGGATCAGGGAGCACAGCTGGTGGAGTGACATCGGGCAAACACGGTATTCCACTCCGAAAAGCAAAGTCTGCAAAGGCCTGAGTATCTCCCACACTGAGAATATTTGAGGAAAACAGCGAGAGCGGCGTAGAGAGCAATGAAATATCCCATTCAAGGGCTGGAAATTGGGCAGAAATGACAGCTGTGGAATCAGCACCGGGCTGAATGGGAGGGGATACAGCCATTGCACGGGGCATGTTAGCACTTCTGATTTATCAGTAATGGCCAATAAGCACCGCCAGGTGGTAAACGTGCATGCTGCATGTCAACCGCTCTTATATTTATTTATTCCTTCCCGGAATTTGGGCGTTGCTGGCAAGGCCAGCATTTGTTGCCAATTCTTACTTACCTTTGTTCATCTTATAGATGGTAGACACTGCAGGCACACCACGCCGGGTGTGGGGGTAGTGAAAGAGTAATGTGGTAGATGGGTCGCCGATGAAACATTTTAGCAGGTCTGCAATATATGTAATTGTGCATGAGCTCCGCCTGGTGGTTTACACTACACGGTGCTTGTTACCGGTTCTGCAGTAGAAGTGATGGTCAGTATGCACTCCCTGGTGCTATAATGTGTACGGTGCATGTCAGCAGTATTTTAATGATTAACTTGTACTTCTTTCAATCTAGTATCCAGTATTCGCTGCTCAGGATGTGGTCTCCTCAACGTTGGGGGACCAAACGCTGATTGGGTAATCGCTTTGCCGAGCACCTCTGTTCCATTCTCAAGCGTGATCCTCAGATTTCAGTCGCCTGTCATTTTATTTCACTCAGCCACTCCCACACTGACCTCTCTGTCCTTGGCCAGCTACACTGTTCTAATGAAGCTCAGCGGAAGCTCGAGGAACAGCACTTCATCTTTCGATTAGGCACAATACAGCCTTCGAGGTTCAACGTTGAGTTCAACAATTACTGATAATGAACACTGCTTCAATTTATTAGACTGCAACTGCTGTTAATTATTCTACTATTGCCATTTACACATCCTCTAGACCCTTTCGTTGTATCCTCCCACTTCCCTGGCTCTGTACTTGCTTAAAGCATGATACATCTCTCACTTTTTCCCATTTTGATGAAAGGCCATCTAACTGAAAAGTTAAATTTGTTTATCTCGCGACATTCCAGCATGTTCAGATTTTTTTCAGATTTCCAACATCCGAAAAATGTTGCATTCTTATTTGCAGAAGTATCAGAAATGGCAAGTGTGCGACCCTGAAGTTTGCATGAGCATGGTGCATTTAACAGTTCTGTAGTGTATGTAATGATGAGTGTGCGACCCCTACTGGTCTAATGTGCCTGGTGCACCTTAGCGGGTCTGCAGTTTTATTTCCGCAAGTTTGTACCATCTTCTGGTTTAATGTGCGTGGTGCAATTAACAGGTCTGCAGTGTATGTCATGGTGTGCCCCCTGCTGATTTAATGAACACGATGCATGTTAGCAGGTCTGCAGTATAAGTAATACGAGTTTGCGCACCCTGCTGGTGTATGTTAGCTTACAATGCATTTGCTCTCAGTCCCCGATCATTCTGTCCCGGAACATAAGTTCAGTAGAATTATGAGTAGGTAATGCGGCCCATCGAAACTGTTCCACCATTCAATGAGATCATGGCTGAACTGCGACATCAAATTCATTCCCCACGCCCATCCCCATAGCCCTTGATTCTCTTATTGCCCAAAAATCTATCGACTGAGCATCCACAGTTCTCTGGGGTAGTGAATTCAAATGATATACAACCCTCTGAGTGAAGAAATACCTCCTGATCTCAGTCCTTAATGACCATTCACCTGGGACGAGAGACTCGTAGCTCTACACTCTGCAGCCAGGGGATGCAGCCAGGGGATGCAGCCACTCACCATCTACCCAGTCACGCTCTCGATAAATATTATACCTTTCCTAGAGATCACTTCTAAACGTTCTGAACTACAGAGTGTATAGGTCCATTCTACACAATCTATCCTCATAGGACAGCCTTTTCAACTCGTGAATCAATCTAACGAAGCTTCTTTGCTCCCCCTCCAAGGCAATTATGTCGTTTCTTGGTAAGCAAACTAACATTGTACACAGCACTCCATGTGTGGCCTCACCAAAGACCTAATATATTTGCAGCAATACTTCCTTACTCTTATACTCCAAACCCCATGCAATAAAGAATAAAATACAATTTCTGTTCCTAATTGCTTGTTGATCCAGCATGTTAACTTTCTGTGATTTGTGTACAATGACACGCAAATCCGTCTGAATAGCAACACTCACTATCTCTCATCTTTTAAAAAAATCATCTTTTCCATTCATCCTACCAAAGTGGATAATTTCACACTTCCCTCATTATACTCCATCTGTCAACTTCTTTCCCAATCACTTAATTCGTCCATATCTTTCTGTAGCTTCTTTACGTTCGCCTTGCACTTTATTTTCCCACCGATCTTTGTATCATCAGCAAACTTGGATATATTACACTCGGCCCCTCATCTAAGTAATTCATATAGATTGTAAATAGCTGAGGGTCAAGATTCTTCTTCTTCTTCTTAGGCAGCCCCTCGGAACCGAGGATGACTTGCCTCCACATTAAAAATGAGTTCTCAGGTGACTGATGAGTCCAATGCGGGAACTACATTCTCTGTCACAGGTGGGGCAGACGGAGGTTAAAGGCGCGGGTGAGGTGCTTGGGTTGATGGGCGCTCCTTGTGCTGCCTGTGCTAGGCTTCTGCTTGCTCCCACTGAAGAGACTCGAGGTGTTCGGCGACTTCCCGAGTGCTTCTCAACCAATTTGTGCGGTCTTGGGCCAGAGATTCCCAGATGACGGTGGGGATGTTAAATATTTTCAAGGAGGCTTTCGGGGTGTCCGTGAAGTGTTTCCTCTGCCCACCTGGGGCTCTCTTGCCATAACGGAGCACCGAGTAGAGCGTTTGTTTTGGGAGTCTCGTATTGGGCGTGCGAACAATGTGACCTGTCTATCGAAGCTGATCGAATGTGGTCAAAGCTTCGATGCTGGGGATGTTGGCCTGAGCAATTTTGAGAATGTATCTGGTAAAATAGATAAGGGAGAACGAGTGGATGAAGTGTATTTGGACTTTCAAAAGGCTTTCCATAAGGTCCCGCATAAGAGATTAGCGTGTAAAGTTTAAGGCACATGGGATTGGGGGCAAGGTATTGACTTGGATAGAAAACTGGTTGGCAGACAGAAAGCAAAGCATTGAAATAAACGGGTCTTTTTCCGAGTGGCAGGCAGTGGCGAGTGTGGTACCGCAGGGATCGGTCCTTGGACCTCAGCTATTCACAATATATATTAATGATCTAGATAAGGGAACTTGATGTAATATCTCAAGTTTGCAGACGACATAAAGCTGGGTGTGTGTGTGTGCTGTGAGGAGGATGCCGAGAAACTACAGGTTGATTTGGACAGTTTGGGTGATTTGGCAGAAGCATGGCAGATGCAATATAACGTGGATAAATGCGAGGTTACTACTGTCGTGTCAAAAACAGGAAGGCAGATTATTATCTGAATGGCAATAGATTAGGAGAAGGGGAAGTGCAACGAGACATGGGTGTCATTGTGCACCAGTCGCTGAACGTAAGCATGCAGGTGCAGCAGGCGGTTAAGCAGGTTAAGAAGGCAAATGGTATGTTGGCCTTCGTAGCGAGAGGATTTGAGCACAGGAACAAGGATGTCTTGCTGCAGTTGTACAGGTCCTTGGTGGTATGTTCATTAATAACTAAACATTCTTATTATGAACACAGCTAGCTTTTGCTCGTTACCTTTATTGAGCACATGTGGACTTGTACAGCATCTTGTAGAGGCTTCCATCTTGACTGCTGCCTTGTGGGTAGCCTAGCCTCCTGGGTAATGTAGTCTTTAACGTACAGCTATATACAGCTCTACTGCTCCACCTAGTGTCCACCACAGAATGACATGTTATTGATCACTGCATCCTCCTTTCTTTGATGTTGACCAAAATAAATATCAATCAACTTTCAAGAAAACAATAAAGATAATATTAGTAATACTTTTGTTAGTGCTCTATAAACATAAACATTTTCAAAACAGTCAACACATTTTCAAAGCTTTACATTGTACTCAAAGATTAAGTCTATCAGGCTTTTTTACTTCACGTGTGGATCTTCTCAACACGGGTGAGTCTGCTGTGTCTTCATGAGATTGTTCTGGTGGTGAATGACAAGATGCAGTTGCGGCATTGTCATCAATCTACTCTTGTATAGATCGAGGTCTCCTGGCGATCTTTGCTTGGAGAGGGTTTCAGTGTTTCCTTCACTCTTCATGCCATAACTCTCAATGTAATCAATGCACTCTCGAAAAACTGCTGGCAGCTGGATCCCATCATGCAGCATAGTCCTCTCAGCAACCTCGGCTAATGGAACACCAAAGATTGGCCTGAGGGAAGAAGGAGTATCCACCGGAACTGCTTCCTGCTCTGGTGCAGGCTTCTTCTTTTTCTTTTTCTCTTTCCACTGCTTGACAACATCTGCTGCGGTTATATGTTTGGAATTTTTCTCCTTGTGTTTTTCCTCTTTGTGCTTTTCTTCCTTTGGCTTCTCTTTGACCTTGAAGTCTTTTTCTTTCTTCTTGGAGAAACTAGGCATTTTGAAGACATGGATACCCTTTGGCCTTTTCATCCTTGATGGGCTCTCTGCTTCATCACCTGAGTCATCTGGTCTGCTTATGGCACAGTTTATACGGTAGACTCTCTTGACCAGTTCTAAGTCTTCTCAAGCTTTGTCACCTAGTATCGAATCCAGTTTTTCAACCACAACAGAAAACATGAGATGATGCAGTTTGTCTTTGACTGTCACTTTAAATCTGCATACACCTAAGCTATCTATTTTCTGTCCATTATAGTCCTTCAGTAGTGCTGACGTTTTCTGTATTTTGGGCTTTTCTTTCATATTGTTAATGTCACTCATACTGATTAAGTTTCCTTTTGCCCCAGTGTCCAGTTACAATATAACTAATGCTCCATTTATCTGCAGTGGGATCATCCATTTGTCCTCTTTTACTGCATTAACTTTATGTTCAGCATTGTCTATTTCTGAGTGCTGCACATTTTCTGTATCTTTTTTGATATCGTCACATGACACAATTCCTACAAAAAATGTCTCACTTAAATCAGTGTCCTCCATCACATTAACTCGTTGCCCTTTCGTCGTTTTTACTTTTGAAAAGCATTGTTTGGCAAAGTGATACTTTCCATTGCACTTTGTGCACATTTTTCCAAACGCTGGGCATTGTCTTAACTGGTGTTTGTAACCACAGCGTTTACAATTAAAAATGTCATCCTCCGATTGCTTTTCATTTCTGTTCTGCCCACGTTTCTTCCCCTTGTAGGACACAGCACCGACAGCAGCATTAGCACTCATTACATTCGCATCATTATTGATTTCACTGAAAGTCTTCGCGTGATTTTGAGCCAGCTCGCTGGCTTGGCATATTTTCACCGCATTTTCCAAATTTAGTTCGGTTTCTCTCAACAGACGTTCCCTGACTTTTTTATCATGAATACCAGACACAATCTGGTCACGAATCATGGATGCTTTGAGCTCAGAGAAATTCCATTTCTGTGCTTTCAGTTTCAGATCAGTTGTAACGCTATCAACAGTCTCATTTTGTTGCTGTGTCCGAGAACAGAAGATGTATCTTTCATAGGTCTCATTCTTTTTGGGAGAGCAATGTGCATCATAATTTTTTAGCAGATCTTCTAATTTTTCTCTGTTCTCCACTGGATTAAATACAAATGTATTAAATACCTCTATCGCCTGTGGGCCAGCAACCGTAAGCAGCAACGCTATCTTCTTGCATCTGGCTTCGTACCGAATCCGATGGCTGCAATGTAGAGTTAGAATTGCTGTTTAAATGTCTGCCAATTGTAGTCGATTTTTTCTGTGAGATTCAAACGCTCTGGTGGCTTCAAATTCTCCATGTCGCTTTTCACAATTTTCAGCAGATCTTCATCACCCTGGTACCATGTTATGTTCATTAATAACTAGACATTCTTATTATGAACACAGCTAGCTTTTGCTAGTTACTTTTATTGAGCACATGTGGACTTGTACAGCATCTTGTAGAGGCTTCCATCTTGACTGCTGCCTTGTGGGAAGCCTAGACTCCTGGGTAATGTAGTCTTAATATAATATATAGCTGGGTAGTGTAGTCTTATACATACAGCTATATACAGCTCTACTGCTCCACCTAGTGTCCACCACAGAATGACATGTTATTAATCACTACACTTGGTGAGACCACATCTGGAGTTTTGTGTGCAGTTTTGGCCAACTTATCCGAGGAAGGATATTCTTGCCATGGAGGGAGTTCAGCGAAGATTCACCAAGCTGATATCTGGGATGGCAGGAATGATGTATGAGGAGAGATTGGGTCGATTGGGCTTATACTCGCTGGAGTTTAGAAGAATGAGAAGGGTTCTCATTGAAACTTATAAAATTCTGACAGGACTGGACAGACTAGATGCAGCAAGGATGTTCCTGATGGTCGTGGAGTCCAGAAACAGGGGTCACAGTCTACAGATAAGGGGTAAGCCATTTCGGACAGAAATGGGGAGGAATTTCTTCAACCAGAGAGTCGTGAACCTGTGGAATTCTCTACCACAGAAGGCAGCAGAGGCCAATTCATTAAATATATTCACGAAGTTGTTGGATATATTTATTAATGCTAAGGGGATCAAGGGATATGGGGAGAAAGCAGGGGCAGGGTAGTGAATTTGGATGATCAGCCATGAACACATTGAATGACGGTGCAGGCTCAAGGGGCCGAATGGCCTACCCCTGCTCCTATCTTCTATGTGTCTATGTTTCTAAGAACACTGTCGTTGGTGCAACTATCCTGCCAATGGATTGGCAGGATCTTGCGGAGGCAGCGTTTGTGGTACCTCTCCAGTGATGTGGGGTGCCTGTTCTACATGGTCCTTGTCTTTGAGGCATACAGCAGGGCCGGTATCACTGCTGCTCTGTAGACCATGAGCTTAGTGCCGGGTTTGAGGTCGTGGTCTTCAGACGGGGCAAGCACTGATCTTTCAGCGCACCACTCGTTACAACCTGCCATTTCAAAACTGACCTGTTTATTCCTGCCCGCTGCTTTCTGTCCTTTAGCCTATCCTCAATACATACAGATATATTGCACACAAGGACATGCGCTCTAATCTTATATAACAACCTCTTGTATGGCACCTTATCGAATGCTGTATGAAAATCAATATATACTACATCCACTGGTTCCCCCTTATCTACCCTGCTAGCTGAACGCTGAGAACGCTGTAACAGATTTGTCAAACACGACGTCCCATTTCATAATACCGTGTTGACTCTGCCTAATGATATTCTGATTTTCCAACTGCCTTGCAACCACGTCCTTAGTAACAGTTTCTAGCATTTTCTCGATGCCTCCAGTCATCATAGCTGGCCTCTCGTTCCCTGTTTTCTCTGTCAATCCTTTCTTGATCAGCGGAGTAACATTTCCTGCCTTCTAATGCAGGGGGACCTTTCGAGAATCTGGGGAATTCTGGAAGATGCAAACCATTCTCTGCTGACAGTTGCTTCGTCAGTCAGCTGTGACTCCTTTGGTATCACCCTCGCATCTGAGTCAGAAAGTTGTCAGATCATAGTCCAGCGACTTGAGGGCAAAAATCTAGGCTGACCCTCCAGTGCAATACTGTGGGAGTGCTGCATCTCGGAAGTACGGTCTTTCAAATGAGATGTTAAACTATTGGCCCCGTCTCTTTCTCTCAGTTGGATGTAAAATCACATCCCACTTTTTCGAAGAAGGGGATCTATCCACAGTGTCCTCACCCATCATCACTACAACAGATGATCTAGTCATTATCACATGGCAGTTTGTGGAAGCTTGCTGTACGCAACTTGGCTGTTGCATTTCCTACACTACAAGTGATTACACATCAAAAAGTACTTCATAGGCTGTAAAGTGCTACTGCACTACATCTGCAGCCACTCGCTTGAAAACCAAAGGATGCAGGACATCACGTCATGGGAATTTGTCTGCTTCTGGTCCCATTAATTTCTCCATTACTTTTTCTTTAATAATATTATTTCCTTTAAGTTCCTCATGCTCATTAGACCTTTGGTTCCCCACTGTTTCTGGCGTGTTATTTGAGCCTTCTACTGTGAAGACAGAGGCAAAATATTTGTTTAACGTCTGTGCAATCTCCTTGTCCCCCATTATAACTTCTGCTCTCTCTGCCTCTGCGGGACCCACGTTTATTTGGGCTAATCGTTTAATTTTTAGATACTTTAAAAGCTTGCAATTTGTTTTTATATTTCTTTCTAGTTGAATATCATATTCTACTGTCTCCCTCTTTATCACTCTCTTGATCATTCTTTGTTGAATTTGAAAAACCTCCTAATCCATAGGATTAGTAATCTTTTTGGTAACATTGTAAGACTTTTCTCTTAATCTAATACTAACGTTAACTTTTCTAGTTGTGCATGGTTGGACAACTTTTCCTGTGGCGTGTTTTTATTCCTCTAGGGATTTTACATTCCTTGAGTATTATGAATTCTTCATTTGAATGTTTGCCATTGATTTAACCATCATATCTTTTAATTCTATTTCTCAATCTACCTTAGGCAAGTAACACCTCATATCACTCCAATTGAATTTGTTTAAATTGATGTCCTAGTTTCTGACTTAACCGAATCATTCTCAAACATAATATGAATTGTTTTCATATTATGATCTCTCTTCCCAAGATGACCCTTTACTATAATGTTACTAATTAACTCTGTTTCATTACACAATACTGAATCTAAAATAGCTTGTTCCCCAGTTGGCTCGAAATATTGTTCGAGACAACTGTCTCGAAGCATTCCAGGAACTCGTCCTCCAAAAGCTTCTGCCAACTTTGTTGGCAGTCTGTATGAAGATTAAAGTCCCCATGTTTATTGCATTATCCTAGATATATGCTACACTAATTTCCTGATGTATACACTGTACAAAACAATGATTACATTTAGCGCACATATAAACTAGTGTTATCTGCCCTTTGTTATGTCTTAGCTCTACCCATACTGGTTCTACATTCTGATTTTCTGGTCTAAGATCTTAATTCAAAACTGCCTTTATCTCATCCATTTTAATTAGGGCTACCCACCTCCTTTTCCATTATGCCAATCGTTTCTAAACGTCAAGCACTCGGGAATATTTTGTTCCCAACTTTGGTCACCTGAAACCAAGCCTCAGTAATGTCTACTGGATTAAACGTATTTACCTCTATTTGTGCCATTAATGTATCACTCTTATTATGAAAGTTTGGTGCATTCAGATATAACGCCTTTAATATTAACTGCTCCACAACATTGACTTTTCTCTTTGGATTATAATGTTTTTCTTACCTGAACCCACCCTCCCCAGTATTAGGGATTGTTCTCCTTAGAGCAGCGCATGTTAAGACGTGTTCAAAAGCATGAATATTTTGATAGAATAAAGGAGGAGAAATTGTTTCCAGTGACAGAAGGTTTGGGAAACATAGGACACAGATTTAAAATGATTGGTAAAAGAACCTGAGGCGACATGTAGAAATATGTTTTTAAGCAGCGAGTTGTTATGATGTGGAATTTGCAGAGAAGCAGATTCAATAGTAACTTTCATAACAGAATTGGACAAAGACTTGAAAGGAAAATGTAGATGGCTATGGGGAAAGAGCAGGGGATCACTGCTAACTGGATAGCTCCACCAAATATCCGTCACAGGCACTTTCTCTCTCTCTCTGGTTCTCTCTTTATCTCTCGCTCTCTCTCGTTCTCTTTCTCTCTCTCCCCCGTTCTATCTTTCTCTCTCTTTCTCTGTCTCTTTCGTGCTCTTTCTGTGTCTCTGTCTCTCTCGTTCTCACTTTCTCTCTCTTTCGCTCTCTCTCTCTTTCTCTCACTATCTCTGTCTTTTTCTCACTCTCTTTCTCTCTCTCTCTCTCCATCTCCCTTTTTCTCTCTCTCTCTCTGAATCTAACAATGCTTGGGGACCCCGAATGTCTGCAGCGAATGAACTGAAGTTAATCAAGTAAGGTCCTGCAGAAACCAGTGCACCGCACAGGCAAAACTGCCCATTCCTGGTCAGGACATCTCATTCCTGACCATTCGGGAGTAAACTTGCAAGGTTACTGGGAGAGCGGTGGGAAACAGCTGGCAGCTGTATCTCCGGTCACTGAGATATACCTCCCTGGAAAATCAGAGTCTAATAGGGTAGAGGCAGAAAGGTATCGAGGGCCACAGACTCACAAATCATTGAAAGTAGCAGCGCAGGTTAACAAGACCATAAACGCTGCAAACCAAGCACTGGGGTTCATCTCTCTCAAGGAATGGAATTCAAAAGCATAGAAGTTATGTTAAATTTATATAGAACCACTTAGAAGACTGCGCAAAGTTCTGGTCTCTACATTACAAAAAATATAGAGAGAAGAACTGGGGAAGGAGCAAAGAATGCTGGTGGACCATTAAACAACTAACGGGAGGAGGAGGCTCCATGGATATCACCATCCTCAATGATGATGGAGCCCAGCACGTGAGTGCAAAAGACAAGCCTGAAGCGTTTGTTACAATATTCAGCCAGAAGTGCCTTGTGGATGGTTCATATCGGTCTACACCTGAGGTACCCACCATCAAAGAAGCCTGTCTTCAGCCAATTCGATTCACTTCACGTGATATCAAGAAACGGCTGCATGCACTGGATACAGCAAAGGCTATGGATCCTGACAACATCCCGGCTGTCGTGCTGAAGACTTGTGCTCCTGAACTGTCAGCGCCCCTAGCCAAGTGCTGCAGTCGAGCTACAAGAGTGGCATCTATCCGGCACCATTCACAACTCATCAGATAATGAAGTAGTCCATGCCCGCAGGCAACAAGACCTGGATGACGTTCAGGCTTGGGCTGATATATGGCAGGTAACATTCGTGCCACAGACGTGCCCGGCAAGGACTATCTCCAACAAGCGGGAGTCAAACCACCTCCCCTTGACATTCAATGGTATTACCATCGCTGAAACAACTACCATCAAGATCCTGGGGGGCGCAATTGACGAGAAAATTAACTGTACCAGCCACATAAATATTGTGTCAAAAAGGACAGATCAGAGGCTAGGTATTCTGTGGCGAGTGTCTCACCTCCGGACAGCACAAAATCTTTCTACCATCTACAAGTAAGGAGTGTGATAGAATATTCTCCACTTGCCTGGATGAGTGCAGCTCCAACAACACTCAAGAAGCTTTACACCATGCAGGACAAATCAGCCCGCTTGATTGGCACCCCATCAACCACCTTAAACATTCACTCCCTCCACCATCGGCATACAGCGGATACAGTGTTTACCATCCACATGATGCACTGCAGCAACTCACCAAGGCTTGTTCCGCAGCACCTCCCAAACATGCGACCTCTTCCACCTAGAAGGACAAGGGCAGCAGGCATATGGGAACACGACCACCCCCATGTCACACACCATCCTGACTTAGAAATATTTCGCTGATCCTTCATCATTGCTGGGTCAAAATCCTGGAACTCCCTACCTAACAACACTGTGAGACTACCTTCACCACACGGGCTGCAACGGTTCAAGAAGGCACTCGCCACCACCGCCTCAAGGGCATTGAGTGATGGGCAATAAATGCTGGCCTTGCCAGGGACGCCCACCTCATAGAAACGAAATAAAATAATGAAGATTAAGATGGATGAAATCAGCACTGAGGGGTTATACATTTCAGGAAAGAAAGAACAGGCTGGCTTTCTTTTCTATGTAAAACTGGAGGCTGAGGGATAACCGGATAGAGATCTTCAAATTATGAAGGGGTTTGATATTTCAAAATAATTAGTTGATCCACGTCGAGCACGGTTCAAACCATCGCACCGAATCCCATTAAACTTCGAGACCAATGCTGCAGCCAATCAGATGTCGCAGCTGAAAATATATCTCTTTTACAACAGACACAGATACAGAATGACCATCAAATCATAGAAGCATTGACTGGTTAGAGCACAGTAGGAGGCTATTCGGCCCATCGAGCCCATGCTGGCTCTCTGCAAGAGCACTTCAGCTAGTCCCACTCTCCTGTCCTTTCCCCGTAGCCTGGCAATTTCTGTTCCTTCAGTTACTTATCCAAATCCATTTTGAAAGTCACGATTGAATCTGCCTCCACCACCTTTCAGGCAGTGCTTTCCAGATCCTAAATACTCGCTGCATAATAAAGTTTTTCCTCATGTCGCCTTTGTTTCATCTGCCTTAAGTAACCTTAAATCTCTGTCCTCTGGAATTTGAAACTTCCGCCAATGTGAACAGTTTCTCTCGATGTACTCTGTGCAGACCACTATCGATTTTGAAATGGCCCAGGACTGACATGATCCGTATGAACAGCACACCCCTTTTAAACAGACACAGAATGATCCGGGACTGATAGCACACCCCTTTTAAACAGACACAGAATTATCCGGGACTGACAGCACACCCCTTTTCAACAGACACAGAATTATCCGGGACTGAGAGCACATCCCTTTTAAACAGACATTGAATGTTCCGGGACTGACAGCACACCGCTTTTAAACAGACAAAGAATGATTCACTTTATCACTGTGGCAAGCAAGTCCTTTGCATTTTTCAATCCAAAAAACCTTTTAGCTGGGATCTTCCTGCATTTGATGAATCACAAACAGCCGTCAGTTGTCAATCAAGAGACAGACCTGCTAACATGCACTGTGCACATTAACCCACCAGGGCGCACACTCGCCATCACTAACACTGCACACCTGCTACCATGCAGCGTGCACATTCAAGCTCCAGGTGGGGCACATTCACCTTCACTTTTAAAGTATAATTATATTTTTGCCGATTTTGTTAAACAATGTTATTGTATTCCCCTAAGACCCTTGTCTATCAAAAGTCTATCGATCTCAGAAAAACAATTATTAGTTGTTCTAATGTCTGCTGCCTTTTCTGCGAGTGAGTTTCACACTTCGACCTCCCTTTGTCTTAAGAAATGTTTCCTAATTTCTCTCTTGAACGGCCTGGATCCGATTTTAAGGTTTTGTCCCCTTGTCCTGTGTGCAGTTCTGGTCGCCATATTATAGGAAGGATGTGATTATATTACAGAGAGTGCAGAGGAGATTCACCAGGATCTTAAGTGGCTGGATCGTTTCAGATATGAATGGAGACTGGATAGGCCGAGGCTGTTTTCCTTAGAGCAGAGACGTCTGAGCGGGGACCTGATTGAGGTGTTCAAAATTATGAGAGGCATAGATGTGCATATAGAAAGGAACTTTTCCCCTTAGTAGCGGGGTCAATAACCAAGGGGCATAACTTCAAGGTAAGGGGCAGGAGGTTTAGAGGGGATTTGTGGAAAGACTTTTTCACCCAGAGGCTGGTGGAATCTGGCAGGATCCCTCAGAACATTCAAGAAACATTTAGATGTGCACTTGAAACGCCATAGCATACAAGGCTACGGACCAAGATTTGGAAAATGGGATTAGAGTAGATAGGGCTTGATGGACGGCGCAGACACGATCTGCTGAAGGGACTCTTTCTGTGCTTTATAGCTCTGTGACTGTATGACTGCGAAACACCACTACCAGTGGAAAATGTTTATCTCTATCTACTATAGCAATTCCTTTCCAACTCCTAAAAATCAGAATCTGCCCACACGGTAGACTGGTAAGACAGGTCCATGGGATCCAATAGAAAGTGCCAAGTAGGATCCAAAATTGGTTCATTGGCACGAAGCAATGGGAATGGTCGGTGGGTGTTTTGTGAATGGAAGGCTGTTCCTGTGGGGTTCTAAGGGCTCAGTACTCGCCCCTTTGCTTTTTGTGGTATACATCGGTGATTTAGACTTCAGTGTAGGTGGCATGATTAAGACATTTGCAGATGTTATGAAAAATGGCCTTGTGGTTGACAGTGAGGAACAAATTTGTAGACTGCAGCATGATATCAATGAACTGGTCACATGGGCAGAAAAGTGGCAAATGGAATTCAATCTGCAGAAGTGTGTGGTAATGCATTTGGAGAGGGGGAACAGGCAAAGGAATACACAATAAATGGTAAGATATTGAGAAGTGAAGAAGAACAGAGGGACATTGGAGTGCATGGCCACTGATCCATGAAGGTAGCAGAACAGGTGGATAAGGTGGTTAAGATGGCAATAGCAAAGGACTGCGGATGCTGGAATCTGAAATAAAGACGGAAGATGCTGATAATATTGAGCAGGTCATTATTTCAGATTGTCT
This sequence comes from Somniosus microcephalus, assembly GCF_052327205.1. Lineage (NCBI taxonomy): Eukaryota > Metazoa > Chordata > Chondrichthyes > Squaliformes > Somniosidae > Somniosus > Somniosus microcephalus. The sequence continues at coordinate 11,330,112 of NW_028225186.1, read as the reverse complement.
GATAAATATTACCAGAATTTATATTTTTATTATTGGTTAAGAAGTCCTAGGGGATACATTACTTTATTAGCGAGGCATAGAATACACGAACAGGGAGGTAATGCTTGAACTGTACAAAACACGAGTTCGGCTACTGCGAGAGTACTGCGGGCAGTTTTGGTCGCCACATTACAGGAAAGATGTGATTACACAAGAGGGTACAGTGGAGGGTTATGAGGATGTTGCCAGGACAGGAGAATTTTAGCTGTGAGGAAAGATTGGATAGGGTGGGGTTGTTATCTTTGGAACAGAGGAGGCTGAGGGGAGACATAATTGAGGCGTATAAATTTATGATGTGCCAATCTGGAGTGGATAGAAAGGATCTATTTTCCTTCGCAGAAATGTCAATGATCAGTGGGATTAGAATTAAAGTAACTGGCCGAAGGATTAGAGATGTGTTGAGGAGAATCTTATTTACAAAAAGAATGCAGGTGGTTTAGAACTCACTACCAAACACAATTGAAGAAAGTACTTGGTTATGTTTTCAAGTGCTGTAACCTATAGGGTTACGGACCCAGAGCTGGCAAGTGGGATAAGGCAAAATAGCTCTTTTTCGTCCGGCAAAGATACGATGGGTCGATTGGCCTCCATCTGTGCCATAAATTTCCGTAATTCTATTATTCTCTGAACTCACTTCTTACCCTTCAATAACCCAGGGAATACAAGCCTAGTTTATGTTAACTCTCCTCATATTCTAACCTTTGGAGCCCTCGTAACACACTGATGAATCTGCACTGCAATCCACGTTCAAAATATCCTTTCTAGGGAGCAGTGCGCAGAACTGTACACAGTGGCCTAACCAGGCCTCTGTTTTGCTGTCACAAAACTTCCTCCCAAATATATTGTGCAAGCAATTGTCTGATATTTTGCACCGGCCATTCCACTTTTGAAGCATTGCTATTGCGCCGCTGCGACGGCCGAGTGCTTAAGGCAGTGGACTTACAAACCCTGCGAAGATTGGAACCATGCTCCCAGCGATTCTGCTTCAATTTCTTAATTTTCTTTCATCGGCTCCCTGTAAAGATCATTGGCCCCGAAACTGATCAGAATTCCCCCCACTGCACTTTATTACACTGATTAATGCAAAGCTGATGTTCCAATGGGGGGCTTTTGGCAGTTACAAAAGACTAAAGACGGAAGAAGCCCTAGAGGAGTATAAAAAATGCAGGGGCATACTTAAAAAAGAAATTAGGAGGGCGTGGAGGGGCCATGAAATAACACTGGCGAGCAAAATAAAGGAAAATCCTAAGATGTTTTATAAGTATATTAAGGGCAAGAGGATAACCAGGGAAAGGGTAGGGCCCATTAGGGACCAAAGTGGCAATCTGTGTGTAGAGCCAGATGATGTAGGCGGGGTTTTAAATGAATTTTTTGCATCTGTGTTCACTATGGAGAAAGACGATGCAGACATAGAAATCGGGCAAGGGGGCTGTGACATACTTGAACATATTAGCATCGAGAGGGAGGAGGTGCTAGCGGTTTTAGCAGGCCAAAAAGTGGATAAATCCCCAGGCCCAGACGAGATGTATCCCAGGCTGCTGTGGGAGGCAAAGGAGGAGATTGCAGGGGCTCTGACACAAATTTTCTGAACCTCTCTGGCCACAGGGGATGTACCAGAGGACTGGAGAACAGCTAACGTAGTACCATTATTCAAGAAGGGTAGCAGGGATAAACCAGGGAATTACAGGCCAGTGAGCCTAACATCTGTGGTAGGGAAATTATTGGAAAAAATTCTGAGTGACAAAATTAGTCTCCACTTGGAGAGGCAAGGATTAATCGGGGATAGTCAGCATGGCTTTGTCAAGGGTAAATCATGTCTGACAAATCTGATTGAATTTTTCGAGGGGGTGACTAGTGGGGTGGATGAGGGAAATGCTGTGGATGTGGTTTACATGGACTTCAGTAAAGCTTTTGACAAAGTCCCGCATAGGAGACTGGTCAAGAAGGTAAGAGCCCATGGGATCCAGGGTGTCTTGGCGCGTTGGATCCTAAACTGGCTGAGTGGCAGGAGGCAGAGGGTGATGGTCGAAGGTTGCTTTTGTGACTGGAAGCCTGTGTCCAGTGGGGTACCTCAGGGATCGGTGCTGGGTCCCTTGTTGTTTGTGATCTACATAAATGATTTGGATGAGAATGTAAAAGGTATGATCAGTAAGTTCGCAGATGACACGAAAATTGGTCGGGTGGTAAATTGTGAGGAGGAAAGCCTCAGGCTACAGGACGATATAAACGGGTTGGTCAGATGGGCGGAAAAGTGGCAAATGGAATTTAACCCTGAAAAGTGCGAGGTGATGCATTTTGGACGGACAAATAAGGCAAGGGAATACACAATGAGTGGTAGGACCCTAGGAAGTACAGAGGGTCAGAGGGACCTTGGTGTACATGTACATAGATCCCTGAAGGCAGCGGAACAGGTAGATAAGGTGGTTAAAAAGGCATATGGGATACTTGCCTTCATTAGCCGAGGCATATAATATAAGAGCAGGGAGGTTATGATGGAACTGTACAAAACGCTGGTGAGGCCACAGCTGGAGTACTGTGTGCAGTTCTGGTCGCCTCACTATAGGAAGGATGTGATTGCTTTGGAGAGGGTGCAGAGAAGATTCACCAGGATGTTACCTGGGATGGAGCGCCTCAGCTATGAAGAGAGGCTGGACAGGCTGGGGTTGTTTTTCTTGGAGCAAAGAAGGCTGAGGGGGGACCTGATTGAGGTGTACAAAATGATGAGGGGCATAGATAGGGTAGACAAAGAGGAACTTTTCCCCTTAGTAGGGGGGTCAATAACAAGGGGGCATAGATTCAGGGTAAGGGGCAGGAGATTTAGAGGGGATTTGAGGAGGAACTTTTTCACCCAGAGGGTGGTGGGAATGTGGAACTCAATGCCTGAAAGGGTGGTAGAGGCAGGAACCCTCACAACATTCAAGAAGCATTTGGATGAGCACTTGAAATGCCATTGCATACAAGGCTATGGACCAAATGCTGGAAAATGGGATTAGACTGGACAGGGTTGGATGGGCGGCGCAGACACGATGGGCCGAAGGGCCTCTTTCTGTGCTGTAAAACTCTATGACTGATGACACTCATAATTTATCGGCATTAATTAGATATTGTGGATTTGTTGGAAAACATTTGCAAAGCCCAGTGAGGAATATACACACAGAACAGCACGAAAAATAATACATTTAATGAAGAGCCCTGCAATGTTTGGAAGGAAATGATTGGAAATACGGTTTGGTTTTATATGCTGAACAAGAATTAAAAAGTGTGTAAAACGACCGCAGCAGGACTCCTTCCTGCAATCTTCTGATAACATCAGCATTTGAACTCCTTGTCGATTAGGCCACGCGGATGCAAGACAAGCTAATCGTAATAATGAGTGATTAAACACCGTGACTGTGTTCATTTCAGTAACAACAGAAAATACTGGACATACTCTGCATGGCAGGCAGCATCGAGCAGAGTGAAGCAGATTCAACATTTCGGGTCGAACCCTTCGTCAGAAATGGAACCAATTAGGGAAAGAGTTATTTTTAAGCAGGGGTGGAAGGAGGGGAAGAAAGAAGAAAGGGAAGGTCTATGATAGGATGGAAGGCAGGAGAGATTGACTGACACAAGGATGATGGTGAAAGTCAAAAGGAGAGGTAATGGGACAAGTTAACAAATAAGAGATGGCTCCAGATGAGGTGTGAATGATGATGGCAGCAGCAGGAACAGTCACCATGTGAGGAAACATGAGAACAAATTAAAAAATATAAAGAAATACAGGGGCCAATTTACAGCCTGAAATTGTTCAACTGGATGTTAATCCAGAAGGCTGTAAAGTGCCTAAAAGAAAGATGTGGTGCTGTTCCTCGAAATTATTTTGAGCTTCCTTGGAACAGTGTAACAGGCGAGGTCAGAGTGGGAGGGGAGCAGAGATTATAGTGACAGGCGATCCGAAGCTCGTGGTCATGCTTGCGCACTGAACGGAGGTTCAGAAAGGGAATACACATTGGGGCAGAAATTCGGATCGGGGGCTTGCCGCGCGTGCAAGCCCCCGATCTGCACTTACCCGACGCGCCTGCCGTTCACCTCCAGGGACGCCTGGAATTCCATTTTGAAAGAGAAGAATCCCGGGCAGCGTATGACGTCACGCCGCCCAGGAGTGCAGCCAGCGTGAAGCCTGTAGCGCGCTGTGCAACTGAGACACGCCCCTTAAGGACTCATTGTAATAGGACACGCCCCCAATCTTTCCAAGCAGCTGCAGAGGACTTTGTAGTTACTCAGCTGCAGGGAAAGTAGGTTATCTGCTATTTTATGAATGTTTTGTGAACTTTTATAAAATTTTAAAAACTTTTAAATGATTTTGATGACTCTTAGATAGTTTTAAAGAGAATTGAAGCTATTTAAGCCTTTTTTAAAGCCTTGAAAACATTCTATTAATTCTTTTCAGTTAATTAGCAAAGTGAAATGGCTGAAATGAGCACATTTCACATGATTAAAAGAACTCAGAACTTCACTGATGATGACCTCAGCAATCTCCTCAACGTCACAGTGCAGAGCCACTTTGGTCCCAGGAGCCAGCAGCTGCGCCAGTCATGATGCAAGGCAGCGTAGAAATGCCTCAGCAACAACCCTTTCCTCAAGCCGCTGCTGAAGAGCAGGAACAATCTGACAGGGCCCTTGCAAATAGATCTGGAGGGCTCCAGTCACGGGCAGTGAAAAGGCGCAGGAAACGTTAGAGTGTCACCTTCAGCTCACTCCGCCACCTTCAACCCTCAGTCGCACAGGCCAGTTGGCAAATCGTTAAATAGTTATATTTTTCACTTTATTTAAATGTTAAATGTTTCTTACATATTTAAATTCAAGTGTTTATTTATGAAGGAAAGGATAGGTAACCATATCGTTTCAGCAGTACACCCAGTTATCAATGTTGAAAGAATTTAAACATTTATTTAACTTCAAAAACTTTCACAACAAATGTTACAAAATTATAAAATAGCTAGTTTGCACTTTGATTGTCTGTATTGCAGTAAGAAAGTAAAAGTTATTGTAAAATGTTTACACTTTCTTTACTAACAGTCACCATTTTGCACATGTTTGAAAACGGTAAAAGAGGTAGTTAGCATCTTAATTTTTGTAATTTCACTAAGAATCAAACACAAATGAGTTAAACCTGTTTACAAAGTGATTTCAAAATTGTTAACGTTAACATTTTTAAATTGCATAAAATAGGTCATTAACATCCTTGAACGAAGAAAGAAAGACAAGTAAAAGTGAACTCTTTCCAACAACACTTCCTCACAGTTCCTGTCCATAAATGTTTTTACAGTTCATAACTGTTACTTAAAATTTACAAGTTATTCACTTTATACATTGAAACAGAATCTGAAAAGTTTTTGATTATGCAATAAAAGGTCACAGTTTCACTTCAATATGTGTCTGCTTCTGTCTTTGCCTTGCGGGGGGAGGGGTAGTTACAGGGCGTAACTACTGCGTGAAGGTGTTGGCTACCAGCAGTTCGCGAGCAGCCTTAGATTCGGCGGCACTGGGCTCCTCCCCATGAGGCCTGGCAGCATACACATTGACATCGCCTTCATCCTCCATTTCAACAGGCAGCTGTTCCTCATTGTTAAGGGTCAGTCCTTCCTACAGGGCAAGGTTGTGCAAAGCACAACAGGCCAGCACAATCCTTGCGACTTTCTGATGAGAGTACTGCAAGGTCCCCCCTGACCTATCCAGACACCAAAAGCGTTATTTCAGAACTCCTATTGCCCTCTCCACCACTTGACGTGTAGACGCATTTGCATGGTTGTATCACAGGACTACTCCTCACACAGATGTAGCTGTTCGGAGTAAATGGAAATAGTTGTTACAGTTATTTTAATAAACTGAGTGCCTATAACATCAACTCGGCCTATGCCAGGAAGCATGCTTTACAGGCTTGCAAACACATCCTTCCCGCCTGATGAATATCACAGGCCTAGATCCTTTTCTAATAAATTACATTTGCAGAAATTCATCATTACATAAATAAATTCATCCACGTAATGAAAGGAATACATACATAAATGCACATCCTTAATGGAATATATACAGACATACATACAATCATACATACATACTTACTAAATATTACTGATGACAATTTCATTTTTTAAGCATTTTATTATTTTTAAAACAGTAAATTTCACATTTTATAAAAATAAATTCAATGAGGCCTTGTCCACAACAGCCACAATTGCTCCTTGTACCTACATTACTGAAAAACCGTTTTAAACAAAAAAAAAATTTAAACTTACCTCAGCCTTTCTTAAAATAACTTTCCTCCCTTTCCCAAACAGGAATAGAATGACTTTCAGAAGCTCCACGATGACAGACTTCTTCCTCCGCAGCTTCTCGATAGCTTTACTCCTGCTTTTTTCAATTCCAAGTTGTCAGGACTTACCCTCACTGAATCCATGAATGAAATCGATGAAGTTCACTGCGCACGCGCTGCCTGTGCAGTCACACGCGCTGTGCCTCTGAACCCCTTCGTTCAGAGGACAGGAAATGCCGTTTTTCCCCGCATGCACTGTGCATGCTGAAAACCGGCGTTTCCTCCGGCCAGACGCGTGAGTACCCCGACTGTACTCACGCGTTTGGAACGGAATTACTGGGCCATTAAATGGTAGGACACTGAGTTGTGTAGAAGAACAAAGTGACCTTGGAGAGCAGGTCAACTGATCCCTGAAGGTAGCAGGCCAGGTAGAGAAGGTGGTTAAGAAGACATTAGGAATGCTTGAATTTATTGTCCGTGGCATAGAATATAAGACCAGGGGGTTTGTGCTTCGAATTGAAAAAAAACACTAGTTAAGCTTCAGCTAGAGTACTGCGTGCAGTTCTGGTCACCACATTACAGGAAAGATGTGACTGCACTGGAGAGGATACACAGGAGATTTATAAGGATGTTGCCGGGAGTAGAGAATCTTAGTTATGATGAAAGACTGATTAGGCTACGTCTGTTTTCCTTGGAACAGAGAAGGCGGAGGGTAGACCTTATTGAGGTGTATAAAATTATGAGGGGCCTAGATAAAGTGGATAGAAAGGACTTATTTCCCTTAGCAGGGTGGTCAAAAACCAGGGGGCACAGATTTAAATTAATTGGTGGAATGTTTAGAGGGGATTTGAGGGGAAATTTCTTCACCCAGACGATTGTGGGGGTTTGGAACTCACTGCATGAAAGGGTGGTTGATGCAGGAACCCTCACCATATTTAAAACTACCTGGATGTTTATTTGGGATGCTCTGACCTGCAGGGCAACGGTCCAAGAGCTCGGAAGTTGGATTGGGTTGGATAGCTCCTTGTTGGCCGGCGCGGACCCGATGAGCCGAAATGACCTCCTTCCGTGCTGTAACTTTCTATGATTCTATGATCTATGATTCTAGGTATTCCGCAAAACTGTCACCCAATCTGCTTTGGTCACAAATGTAGAGGCGACCACATCGTGAGCAGTGAATACACTAACTAAATTGTAAGAAGAACAAGGAAATCGCTGATTCACCTGGAAGGAGTGTTTTGGGCGATGGACGGTGGGAAGTGAGGAGGTAAAAGGGCAGGTGTTGCATCTCCTGCGCTTGCATGGTAAGGTACCGGGCGAAGGGGAAGGGGTGTTGGGGTGATAGAGGAGTGGACCAGGGTGTTGCGCAGGGTGTGGTCCCTTCGGAATGCTGAAAGTGTTGGGATGGGGAAGATGTGTTTGTTGGTGGGATCATGCTGGACGTGGCAGAAGGGCGGCAGATGATCCATTTAATGTGGATGCTGCTGGGGTGACAGGTGAGGACAAGGTGACCGCTATCATGGTTCTGCGAGGGAGGGGAAGGTGTGAGAGCGGAAGTGCGGGAAATGGAATGGACATGGTCGAGGGCCATGTCAACCATGGTAGCGGGGAATCCTCGGTTGAGAAAAAATGTAGACATACCAGAAGCTTCCACTAGTATGGAAGGTTGTATCATCACACCAATGGTGGATATGGAAAAAGTTGGAGAATGGAATAAAGTCCTTATAGGAAGCAGGGTGTGAGGAAGTAAATTCAAGGTGGCAGTGGGAGTCAGTGGGCTTATAGTGTCATTGTTCTCGCTCAGGTCAACATCCCAAGCATCGAAGCTTTGACCACGCTCGATCAGCTCCGATGGATGGGTCACATTGTCCGCATGCCCAATACGAGACTCTGACAACAAGTGCTCTACTCAAGAGCTGCAACATGGCAAGAGAGCCCCAGGTGGTGTGGAAGTACAGTTTCTCACTTAGACACAAAATGGCTTCCTAGGCATAGAATAAAAACTCAAATGGCCGACAGCATGATTCACTAAAGGCAAGGGGATGAGACATACATACTCCTTATCTGTGACAAGCTTAACAAGGAGCCTCAGTTACCAAACAAACAGCCAAGGACATGATAAGGTAAACATCAGCCCACGGGCCCAGTTGGTGCAGTGAGAGAACAGAAGGAACAGAGAGATCCCATAATAATGGATTAATTAATCTTATCCCAAAGGTATTTCTGTTCGTTATTCTAACGCAGCCCGGAATAGGTTGTTTCAATAATTCGCAAGGTCTGTGCCTTTGCAATCAGTTATGATTCAATACTATGTCATGTGGCATAGAAAGCCTGTTTTGCTTTTTACTGTATAAATATGTTACAATTTCTGTATTACTTTGAAGAGGTCTGATGTAGCCCTTGTCTACACAACTCTTCCCTTGCAAGCAAATAAAGCCTGTCTTTAACGATACTTTGTATTTAAGAGTCTTACTCGGGAGTCGAGACTTTGACAGTATTACTTGGAGTTTCCACCGAGATCGCTTGCTGCCTTTCGGTAAGCCACGGAGAAGGACATCGTGAATCTCTAATGATAGATCCTGAATGGCCACAGTGAAGCTTTATCACATAAAAGGATTTCTCATTAGATATTAAGTTGGTGTGGTCTGTTTCTTCTGACGGGAGTACTGCAATCTAGTTAAGACTCATGTTTTAGACTTGAGTTGAATCCTGTAACATTTGCTTCTTTTATTGTTGACCACTGAAAGGAGGCGAATACTGGCAACTCAAGTCTTTAAAGAAAAAGTATCGGGCAAAGAAGGCAAGAGGAAAGTCGACAGGGCTGAGTCCCAGACAGATAAGGTACGAAGTTAAAACTGCAGTATCAAGGGTGGGTCCCTTGATCAAGGGTGGGTCCCTTGAGCCGGGGCTGAGTCCCGCGGCAGAAAGTATCGTTTGAGAATTGTCACTGTAATTTTTTAAGATCTGTATTATCAGGCTTAGGATTATTCTCCGTTGAGATACCTTCTACGAGGGTTCAAGCCCCTCGCATTAAAGCATAAGGTTTCTATATTGTTTTAAAACTCTCACATAAAGTATAAGTTAAACGTTAAGGACTCAGCTTGTAGTGGCGTACAACGCAAACTGAGAATTGACTATTTGTTTAGTTTAAAGTATAAGATAAATGCCTGCATATTTGGTCTGTTTGCCTGTTTGGCCAGCTGCATTGCTTATCATTTCTTTGACTGTTGTTATTACTTGTTATTTTTCATCACTTATGGTCCTTTGGACAGTCAGTAATAGTCGTAAGGGGGTAAGGGGTGAAACTTGCGATCTAGAAGAAGAGAGCCTAGTTAGAAAAAAACCATACAAACTAAGATGGGAGCTGCACAGAGCAAGATCCCAGAAAAAAAAGGAACTCCCGCTTCTTATGTCTTTACCTACTATGGTCAGATATCCATAAATGATTTACCTAAGTGGGCTAGATGGACCAAGAAAGACAGACACCCTTTCCCCGTGGATGGTACATTTAATCTAGACAGAATCACGTGCCTAGAAAACTGCCCAGCAGGCAGAGACCCAAGGAGAAGGGGTGCAAAGTCAGTAAATTGGCCTGCCATCTCAGATTGGAAAAGGGAAGCAGAAAAACGTAAGGAACGCAGCATATTAGCTAGTAAAATTGAGAAAAGAAATAAGACGAGGATCAGGGCTGGTTCAGAAGACCAGCTCCGCCTCCTGAATACGAAGTGCAACAACAAGGCGCAGCGGGTGGTGAATCACCCGACCCCAGTGCTGTAAGTCAGGAGAATATAATCAACACTAGATAAGATAATTGAGACAACACAGAAAAGGGATGAAGACGTTGAGGATTATATAGAAAGAATGGAAGCAGTTATGGAACAGCATTCGGGTATGACAAAAGAATATTACCAAATCCCTTTAATTAATGCCCTTGTAAACGGCCTCAGAACAGAACTTAAGGAACCGTTGACTTTAGTTTGCCTTGACTGGAGACATAAAACCATTCCTGAATTGACACAAATCTTGAAAGGAATACAGGAAAGGAATAAAGATCAAAAGAATAACATTTTTTTTATGTTAATGGAGAAGGCAGCTTCTCCAGCCCCGACCACCCAGACTACTATTTACTACCAGGGTCAAAACAGGGCACGAGGTAGAGGGTATAACAGAGGCAGATTCAGAGGCAGGGGTAGGTGGTGGCAGGGGCCAGTGCAACGGAGGAGGATATACAAGCTCATGTTTTAATTGTGGTCAGATCGGACACTGGAAGTCCAACTGCCCGTTCCCCAAGCAGCAGAATCAAGGATGGGGAGGTGCCCCAAACAATGTAAATACCCAGTCCCAGGTTCACACTCGTCCGCAGGCAGGTTGTACAACAGGGAACCCCTGGGAAACTCAAAATACAGAAGGACAATCCGGAATGCCAGTGCAAAATTATTCAGCATGATGCAGAGACGCAGCCTCAGACGTTACCCACCTCCTGCACTTACCCTTAGTATCACTAAATTCTAGAGATGAGCCATATCTATCCATAAATATGCAAGGCAAGAAAGCCCCTTTTCATGTCGACACAGGAGCCACAACCTCACTATTGACAATACAATACGCTACAGGAATTCCATGCACTGACAAGGATGTTACCTGCATAGGACTTTCTGGTGTCTCACAGACTCTGACATGGTCACAACAGTTACAAATATGAGCAGATAATTTTTCTGGCCAGCATGCTTTTTTGTTATCAGACGACGCCCCCATGAACCTTTTAGGGAGAGACTTGTTGTGCAAAATGCAGGCAACAATAATTTGTCCAGAAAAGGGACTGCAGATACACGTTCCGACCGATAGATGTACTATGTGCCTTTTACAAGAACAGCTGGCACATGAATCTGCATTGCACTGCCTTTTATGAAGGCACGGGAAAAGACACGACTATAATAGACAGTTACTCAATTGGATCCCGTTGCATGCGGCCTGCCTGGATGCCTGCCAATTTTAGCTGCTGCCTATTACGCTGTACAACAGGCTCAAGGCATCACGCTTAATCACCGAACTGTTTTGTTTGTACCACATTCAGTAGAAGTTCTGTTATCAAAATACGCCACTCAGCATCTAACATCAGCCCGTAGCAGCAAATGTGAGGGTGAACTGTTATCCAACTCCAATCTCATAATTCAAAGATGCTCAGTTTTGAATCCAGCCACGCTGCTCCCAACAGAAGAGGATGGAATCCCACACTGCTGTGACACGGTTACCCAGTTAGTTACCAAGCCCCGAACAGATCTATCTGAAACTCCTGTTCCTAATAGTGACTTGGTATTCTACGTAGATGGATCGGCCCTTAGGGATGACAAGGGATCACCTAGGGCTGGGAATGCCGTTTCTGATGATCATTCAGTTGTGGAAGGGCTCTCACTACCTCAATCATTTTCAGCGCAACAAGCAGAACTCTTCGCTCTTACCAGAGCTTGTATATTGGCTACTCATCAAACTGTTAACATTTATACCGACTCCAGGTATGCTTTTGGAGTTGCTCACGATTATGGACAGATCTGGAATTTAAGGGGATTTCTAACTTCCTCAGGATCAACTATTAAGAATGCTGAACAAATCAATAATCTTTTGAAGGCTCTTGTGTGTCCCACTAAGATTTCAGTTATTAAATGTCAGGCTCATACAGGTAGTCAGGATCAGATATCCTTGGGTAATGAGCGATCAGATAGAGCTGCTAAATCAGCCACTCTGTCAGATACAGGGCCACAGGTCTCAGCCTTTGTTTTGCGTCACAGAAATCAGATAATGACCCACCTTCTATTAATGATGTTTTAGCCTTTCAGTCAGAGGCCAACTCGGACGAAGTGTTAAGTTGGGCAAGGGATTTTTGCTTTAAAATGCCTGAAGGAGTATGGGTTCACCATGACGGCCGCATGGTGGCTCCAAAGTCTTGACTTCCATGGATTGCCCGATGTATTCATGTTTTCACGCATGCGGACAAAGGGGGGATGGCAGACTATGTTAATCAAACATGGTATGCACCAGATATTTCGGCAATTGCAAAACAAATTCGTGAAAGGTGCACCATTTGCCAGGAAATGAATCCAGGCAAGACAGAGAAAGTACAGGCTGCCTCCCACCCAAATCCACCAGGCCCTTTCGTACATTTACAAATGGATATTATTGAATTATCTCCATGTTTAGGATTTAAATATGTGTTAGTAATTATAGATATGTTTTCAAGATGGGTCAAAGCTTTCCCATGTAAAAATAATGATGCTGTAACAGTAGCAAAGTGCTTGTTAAAAGAAATCATACCAAGATTTGGAATACCTATGCAGCTTTCAAGCGACAGAGGATCGCACTTCACTGGAGCAATTATAAAACAACTATGTAAAGCTTTGCAGATTAACCAGCATCTTCACTGCAGTTATCATCCACAATCCGCAGGACTGGTGGAAAGACATAATGGAGTGCTGAAGAATAAACTTTCTAAACTTTGCAATGAAACTGGACTTAAATGGGTCGAACTATTACCCTTAGCATTGATGATAATGCGAGCAGCAACTAACAGGACAAATGGACTTTCTCCACATGAGATTGTTATGGGACGACCCCTAAGACTGCCATTCTCAGCACCATTTACGGTGAAACAAATGGACATTCATAAAATGGACGAGGCTATGCTAAACTATTGCATTGCATTAACTAAATGTATTTCCAGCTTTCACCAACAGGTAAAGGAAGCTCAAACGAGTCCAGCAGAGGGAAAGTGCCACGACTTGGAACCAGGAGACGACGTCTACGTGAAGGTTTTTAAAAGAAAGAACGGTCTGCAACCACGCTTCGAAGGACCATATCAAGTGCTCCTAACAACGAACACAGCCATAAAAGTCAAGGAAAGATCTTCCTGGATTCACGCAGCCCACTGCAAGAAGGCGCCAAATAAAGACAATTGACTTTTTGAAAGACTCTAACAATGAAGGCGTTACTTATATTTTGTATACTAATCGGACTACTGAGTCTAAAATGCCAAGGAGATGGGGAAAGATCCCGAAAGAAACGAGAATTACACGTGAATACTTTTTGTACATGTCTTACAAATATGCTAGAGGCAGTAAGTCAGTATGAAAACCCAAAGAACCAAGGCTGGGCTGACTGGATATTGGGAGGATGGCTGGGATCAGTAGGACAAATATTATTGCATGGACTAGTAATAGTGATAGCGCTGATTGTATGCATTGCTCTGTTTGTCACAACGATTAAATATTGTTGCAATAGGTTGGGCAAGGCATTCTTGCCTGCGATGAATATGATGATACAGAGAGAAGTAAAGTCAGTAGAGGAAAAGAATGGTCCCCTAGATGAGGAACTGAGATGATTGAATAAAATACAATTATAGGGATTAGAAAACTTAGACAAATATATACATATATAGACTCCACATGCTCTCCTCTTTCTGCAAAACAAATTTTCCATTTAAATGGGAACTGCAGGCTAGGAAAAGGAGAGAGGACTTCTTTCAACAACAAGCCAGTGTCGTCGACTTTGTATATCACTTGGTCTGCACTTTGGGGGCTTATATAGAAGCACTTGTGCTTAGGAGAACCCCACAGGTTAGTTATAAACTGTGTGGGCCATGAATTAGTCCTCCTCTATAAACTGCTGTTCCCTGTCTTTTAGAAAGTGCATAGTGGCAGTAGAACTGCAGGCTAATATAAGCTGCAGGGAAAATTAGAACTGCAGGCTAATATAAGCTGCAGGGAAATTAGAACACTGCAGGCTAATATAAGCTGCAGAAATACAAAGACATAAACCTGAAATCAAATCAAACATAATTAAACCCCACAAAAACACACGCCCAAACACTAAGAATAGACAGAGAAGAAAGACGATCTTAAACAAGGTCAACCATCAATACAGGTAAATCCTGGGGATGGTTCCAAACGGAAAAGAAGTCGGTATCCTTGGCTAAAATTTAAATTTAGTATGAGAAGAGGTTAATTTCAGTTATGTTGTCCTAGTAAGGACAAAAGGGAAGAATGTGGAAGTACAGTTTCTCACTTAGACACAAAATGGCTTCCTAGGCATAGAATAAAAACTCAAATGGACGACAGCATGATTCACTAAAGGCAAGGGGATGAGACATACATACTCCTTATCTGTGACAAGCTTAACAAGGAGCCTCAGTTACCAAACAAACAGCCAGGGACATGATAAGTTAAATATCGGCCCACGGGCCCAGTTGGTACAGTGAGAGAACAGAAGGAACAGAGAGATCCCATAATAAAGGATTAATTAATCTTATCCCAAAGGTATTTCTGTTCGTTATTCTAACGCAGCCCGGAATAGGTTGTTTCAATAATTCGCAAGGTCTGTGCCTTTGTAATCAGTTATGATTCAATACAATGGCATGTGGCATAGAAAGCCTGTTTTGCTTTTTACTGTATAAATATGTTACAATTTCTGTATTACTTTGAAGAGGTCTGATGTAGCCCTTGTCTAGACAACTCTTCCCTTGCAAGCAAATAAAGCTTCTTTAATGATACTTTGTGTTTAAGAGTCTTACTCGGGAGTCGAGACTTCGACAGTGGGCAGAGGAAAACTTCAAGGACACTCTCAAAGCCTCCTTGAAAAAGTGTCACATCCCCACCGACACCTCGGAATCCCTGGCCCAAAATCACACAAAGTGGAGGAGAAACATCCGGGAATGCACCGAACATAGAAACATAGAAACATAGAAACATAGAAGATAGCAGCAGGAGTAGGCCATTCGGCCCTTCGAGCCTGCTCCGCCATTCAATGAGATCATGGCTGATGAACCAAACCTTCGCACCCGGTCCCTACACCGACAGCCATCCCACCCAAACCCTATCCCCGTAACCCCACGTATTTAATCCCCCCTAACACTAAGGGCCAATTTATTATCATGGCTAACAGCTTGAGTCACTTTGGCAGAGGCAAGTGGAAGACATGTGCAATCTGCGCAAGGAGCGCACATCAACCCAAACACCACACCCACCAGCCCCTTCAAACACCGTCTACCCCAGCTGTGACAGAGACTGTAGGTCCCGCATTAGACTCAATCTCCTGAGAACTCATTTTTAATGTAGAATCAAATAATCCTCAGTCCCGAGGGACTGCCTAAGAAGCAGAAGTGTCAATATTGGTCGATAGCCTTTTCATAGAAATGGAGACAGAGAATTCGAGGAAGAGAAGGGAAGATTCAGAGATGGAATATCTGAAGGTGAGGGACGGGTGGAAATTGGAACAAAAGTGAAAGAAATTATCTAGTTCAGGGCGAGAGCAAGAAACGGCACCAATACAGTAATCAATGTACTGGAAGAAGAGGTGAGGGAGGGGAACTGAGTAGGACCAGTACAAAGAATGTTCCACATATCACATGAAAAGGCAGGCATAGATAGGGCCCATGTGGGTGCCCATAACAACACCTTTAATTTGGAGGAATTGAGTGGAGTCAAAGGAGAAGTTGTTCAATGTGAGAACAAGTTCAGCTAAGTGGAGGGGGGCGGTGGTGGATGGGGATTGGCTGGGCCTCTGTTCAAGGAAGAAGTGGAGTGGCTTAAGGTGGTGGTGGATGTGTAGAAGGATTGGACTTTCACAATGAAAAGAAGATGATTCAGGCCGGGATACTGGAAACTGTTGAAGTGGCAGAGGGTGTCGTAAGAGTCACGAATGTAGGTGGAAAGGGACAGGACAAGCCGAGAAAAAATAGAGTCGAGATAGGAAGAAATCAATTTTGTGGGGCAAGAATCGGCTGCAAAGATTGGTTTACCAGGGCAGTCCTGTTTGTGGATCTTGGGAAGGAGGCAGCAGTGGGCTGTGTGGGGTTGTGGTTGGCGGCCATGGCGAGAAGATCTCCAGAGGAGATGAGGTCAGTGTCAGTCTTGGAAAAGATTGCTTGATGTTCTGTAGTGGGGGCATTGTCCAGCAGGGTAGGTAGGAGGCGGAGTCAGAAAGTTGCCATTCAGCCTCTACACGGTAGAGGTCGGTTCGCCAAACAACAACAGCATCACCCTTGTCAGTAGGTTTAATGACAATGTTAGGGTTGGATCGGAGAGAACGGAGTGCTGCAAGTTCATAGGGAGGTAAGTTGGACTGAGTGAGGGGAGCAGGGAACAGGGAACTAGAGATGACCGCTTTCATTTCAGTCCCATTCTTTGCAATCCATAACCAACAGAGAATGATAATGCAGTAGATGCAGAACCGGCGGGTTCAGCAGAGGCGAGGTCAGAGAGCTTGGACCTGTGGGAGAGCAGCAGCGCGACCGGCGGCACTTAAAACCGGCGGGTTCAGCAGAGGCGAGGTCAGAGAGCTTGGACCTGTGGGAGAGCAGCAGCGCGACCGGCGGCACTTAAAACCGGCAGGTTCAGCAGAGGCGGGACCAAATCAACAGCAGAGCAGAGAGGCCCACAGCCCCGAGACCGGAGAAGCAGCGGACCTGCGCGGGAGCAGCCCGAGGCGGGAGAGCTTAAAACCGGCGGGTTCAGCAGAGGCGAGGTCAGAGGGCTTGGTCCTGTGGGAGAGCAGCATCGCGACCGGCGGCACTTAAAACCGGCGGCTTCAGCAGAGGCGAGGTCAGAGAGCTTGGACCTGTGGGAGAGCAGCAGCGCGACCGGCGGCACTTAAAACCGGCGGGTTCAGCAGAGGCGAGGTCAGAGAGCTTGGACCTGTGGGAGAGCAGCAGCGCGACCGGCGGCACTTAAAACCGGCGGGTTCAGCAGAGGCGGGACCAAATCAACAGCAGAGCAGAGAGGCCCACAGCCCCGAGACCGGAGAAGCAGCGGACCTGCGCGGGAGCAGCCCGAGGCGGGAGAGCTTAAAGGCTTGAGAGGGAGCAGTCAGAGGCACCGACCAATCCAGGTTGCAGGAGAGAGCTGGGGCAGTCGGGAGAGCAGGAGGCCAGTAACTGGTGAGTTTAAAAGCTCACCTTTCGCGGGCTTCTTCTTTCACAGCTGGTGCAGTCAGGAGAGCAGGAGGCCAGTAACTCTTATATAAGTGGAGCTGTTGCTAAACCCGAAACACTACAGTGTAGTGTCTCCCACCCTTCCACCTCCTCTAACCTTTTCGGGGTTAGGGGAAGTTGAAAAGGTAGGTTCAATTTATTTTATTTCAGGAGCCTAACCTAGGTGGAAAAGGTTCCAGGACAGGAGGCGGCAGTGAAAATACAACACCAGAAAACAGGTAGGTGACTGGTTGGTGAGTACTTTCACAAACTTATTCTAAGTAGAATTCAATAATTAAGCTAAATCGTAGTAAATAAAAGGGTCTTGTAAGGGTTAAGTCATGGAAGGGCAGCTCAGACCCGTGTCATGCTCCTCCTGTGCCATGTGGGAAATCAGGGACACTGTCCCTGACAACTATGTGTGCAGGAAGTGTGTCCAGCTGCAGCTCCTAGCGGACCGCATAGCGGCGCTGGAGCTGCGAATGGACTCACTCTGGAGCATACGCGATGCTGAGGATCTTGTGGATAGCACATTCAGTGAGTTGGTCACACCACAGGTAAAGGCTAGCTCAGACAGTAAATGGGTGACCAAAAGGCAGGGTAAAGGCAGGAAGGTAGTGCAGGAGTCACCTGCGGTCATCTCCCTCCAAAACAGGTTTACCGTTTTGGGTACTGTTGGGGGAGATGACTTATCAGGGGAAGGCACCAGCAGCCAGGTTCAGGGCACCATGACTGGCTCTGCTGCACAGAAGGGCGGGAAAAAGAGGGATAGGGCTATAGTGATAGGGGATTCAATTGTAAGGGGGATAGACAGGAGTTTCTGTGGCCGAGACCGAGACTCCAAGATGGTATGTTGCCTCCCTGGTGCAAGGGTCAAGGATGTCTCGGAGCGGGTGCAGAGCATTCTGAAGGAGGAGGGGGATCAGCCAGTTGTCGTGGTACATGTAGGTACCAACGATGTAGGTAAAAAGAGGGAGGAGGTCCTACAAGCTGAATTTAGGGAGTTAGGAGCTAAATTGAAAAGTAGGACCTCAAAGGTAGTAATCTCTGGATTGCTACCAGTGCCACGAGCTAATAAGTTTAGAGAGAGTAAGATAGATAAGCTAAATACGTGGCTTGAGCAGTGGTGCAAGGGAGAGGGATTTAAATTCTTGAGGCATTGGAACCAGTTCTTGGGGAGGAGTGACCTGTACCAAGGGGACGGTCTACACCTGAACTGTGAGGGAGCCGATGTCCTCGGGGTAATATTTTCTAGGGCGGTTCGGGAGGATTTAAACTAATTTGGCAGGGGGATGGGAACCTAGGTAGTGGAAAAGAGGGAAGTCATATGAAGTCGGAAATAGATGGTAGAAAGGTGAGAAGCAATAAGCAAAGGAGAGAAACACAAAGGGCCAAACTAATTCATAATGAGAGTGTGAAAAAAGCAAGCCTGAAGGCTTTGTATCTTAATGCTAGAAGCATTAGGAACAAGGTGGATGAATTAGTTGTGGAAATAGAGGTAAACAAGTATGATTTGATTGGGATTACAGAAACGTGGCTGCAGGGTGGGCAAGGCTGGGAACTTAACATCCAGGGATATACAATATTTAGGAAGGATCGGCAAAAAGGTAGGGGAGGTGGGGTAGCATTGCTGGTAAAGGAGGGGATTAATGCAATGGAAAGGAAGGATATTAACTCGGATGAAACGGAATCTGTATGGGTAGAAATGAGAAATAGCAAGGGGAGGAAAACGTTAGTGGGTGTGATATATAGGCCTCCAAATAATAATATGGAGGTGAGGGAAGGCATAAAAAGGGAAATTAGAGAAGCGTGCGATAAGAGCACAGCTGTCATCATGGGTGACTTTAATT
Source organism: Somniosus microcephalus (assembly GCF_052327205.1). Classification (NCBI taxonomy): domain Eukaryota; kingdom Metazoa; phylum Chordata; class Chondrichthyes; order Squaliformes; family Somniosidae; genus Somniosus; species Somniosus microcephalus. The sequence continues at coordinate 11,310,971 of NW_028225186.1, read as the reverse complement.
TACATATTGATTGGACTACCCAAATTAGTAAAAATTCTGAGGAGGAGGAATTCCTGGAATGTTTTCGGGACGGTTATCTGGACCAATATGTCGAGGAGCCGACTCGAGATCAGGCCATTTTAGACTGGGTATTGTGCAATGAGAAGGGACTTATCAGCAATCTTCTTGTACGAGGCCCCTTGGGTCAGAGCGATCATAATATGATCGAGCTCTCAGTCGAGATGGAGAGTGAGGAAATTGAATCAGAGACTAAGGTCCAGAACTTAAATAAAGGGAATTACGAGGGTATGAGACGGGAATTGGGTAAGATTGATTGGGTGGTGTTTCTGGGGGGATTGACAGTGGATAGACAATGGCAAGCATTCAAAGATAGAATGGAAGAATTCCAGAACATGTTTATACCAGTTTGGCACAAAAATAAACCTAAAAAGGTGACTCAACCGTGGATAACGAGGGAAATTAGGGACAGCATAAAATCAAAAAAAAGGGCATATCAACTGGCAAAAAAAAGCACCAGACCGGAAGATTGGGGGCAGTACAAGATACAGCAAAAGAGGACAAAGGGATTAATCAGGAAGGGGAAAATAGAATACGAAAGTAAACTTGCAGCAAACATAAAGACAGACTGCAAAAGCTTTTATCGGTATATCAGGAGGAAAAGACTGGTAAAATCCCAAGTCGGTCCCTTGCAGTCCGATTCGGGAGAATATATAATGGAGAATAAGGAAATGGCAGACCAATTAAACTCATACTTTGGTTCTGTATTCACAAAGGAGGACACAAATAACCTCCCAGGAATATCGGCAAACATAGGGACTAATGAGAGGGAGGAGCTGACAGAAATTAGTATCTCTAGGGATATGGTGCTGGGTAAGTTGAGGGGACTGAAGGCCGACAAATCCCCGGGGTCTGATAAACTACATCCTAGGGTACTTAAGGAGGTGGCCCTGGAGATAGCAGATGCTCTAAGGATCATCTTCCGGAACTCCATTGACTCGGGAACAGTACCCGTGGATTGGAGGGTAGCTAATGTTACCCCAATATTTAAAAAGGGGGGTAGAGAGAAAGCAGGGAATTATAGACCAGTAAGCTTTACATCGGTTGTGGGCAGAATGCTAGAGTCCATTATTAAGGATAAAATAGCGGAGCACTTGACAAATGGGGAAAGGATCGGACAGAGTCAACATGGATTTACAAAGGGTAAATCGTGTTTGACTAATCTGCTGGAATTTTTTGAGGAAGTAACTGGTAAAATAGATGGGGGGAGCCAGTGGATGTGGTGTACCTTGACTTCCAGAAAGCCTTCGATAAGGTTCCACACAAAAGATTATCATGCAAAATTAAGGCTCATGGGATTGGGGGCAAAGTATTAACGTGGATAGAGAACTGGCTGGCGGAGAGAAAACAGAGAGTTGGAATAAACGGCTCGTTTTCGGAGTGGCAGGCAGTGACCAGCGGGGTGCCGCAAGGATCTGTCCTGGGACCCCAGCTGTTCACAATATATATAAATGATCTGGATCAGGGAATTGGATGCAATATTTCCAAATTCGCTGACGACACTAAACTAGGAGGAGGGGTGGGCTCTGATGAGGATGTCAGGAGGCTACAGTGCGATTTGGACAGGTTGGGGGAATGGGCGGATACGTGGCAGATGCACTATAATGTGGATAAATGCGAGGTTATCCACTTTGGGGGTAAAAACAGGAGGGTAGATTATTATCTAAACGGCAATAGATTGGGAGATGGGGAAGTGCAGAGGGACCTGGGTGTTCTTGTGCACCAGTCACTGAAGGAGAGCATGCAGGTGCAACAGGCGATTAAGAAGGCAAATGGTATGTTGGCCTTCATATCAAGGGGGTTCGAGTATAGGAATAGGAATACCTTACTACAGCTGTACAAGGTGCTGGTGAGACCGCATCTGGAGTATTGTGTACAGTTTTGGTCACCCCATCTGCGGAAGGATGTTCTTGCCATGGAAAGAGTGCAACGGCGATTCACCAGGCTGATACCTGGAATGGCGGGAATGACCTACGAAGAGAGATTAAATAGTTTGGGCTTGTACTCACTGGAGGTAAGAAGATTGAGAGGTGATCTCATCGAAACATATAAAATTATGGCAGGCCTGGACAGGCTGAATTCAGAGAGAATGTTTCCAATGGCCGGGGAGCACAGAACCAGGGGCCACAGTCTAAAAATAGTGGGCAAATCATTTAAAACAGAGATGAGGAAGAATTTCTTCACTCAAAGAGTGGTGAGCCTGTGGAATTCCCTGCCACAGAGGGCTGCGAAGGCTAATTCAATAAATATTTTGAAGAGAGAATTGGATATATTTCTGAAGGCTAAGGGGATTAAGGGTTACGGAGAAAAGGCGGGGATGGGGTACTGAACTGGTAAGATCAGCTATGATCTCAGACGAAGATCAGCCATGATCTCATTGAATGGCGGAGCAGGCTCGAAGGGCCGAATGGCCTACTCCTGTTCCTATCTCTATGTTTCTATGTATCTGGATATTCAAAAGGCCTTGGATAATGTTACCCATATTAGACTGATGAACAAGGTCAGATAATGCAGTGTCAGGGGACAAGTAGCAGAATGTATGGCTGGCTGGCTTCAGGACAGAAGTCAGAGTGTTGTAGTAAAGTGTAGCTTATTCACAGTGGCAAAAAGTGGATAGTTATGTTCCACAAGAAACAGTGCTGGAACCACTGCTGTTTGCAATTTACATTAACGATTCAGATTTAGGAATCAAAAACACAATTTATAAATTTGCAGATGACACCAAATTGGGGGGGTAGTCAACACTGAGGAGGATTGCAACAAATTACAGGAGGCCAGTAATAAACTTGCAGAATGGGCATATAATTGGAAAATGAAGTTCAACACAGGTAAATGTGATGTATTACATTATGGTAAGAAGAATAGAGAGGTCACTTATCACTTGGAGGGTGCGAGTCTAGGTGGAATAAAGGAATAAACGGACCTCGGAGTAAAAATACACAAATCACTAAAGCACAAGGCCCTAAAAAATAAATTGAAGCACTAGGGTTAATTTCTAGAGGGATAGAATTTCAAAGTAGGGAAGTTATGCTAAACCTGTATCGAACATTGGTTTGACCAAGGGTACAGAGAAGATTTACAAGGATGATACCAGAAATGCGAGGGTATACGTATCAGGAAAGGATGAATAGGCTGGGTCTCTGTTCTCTTGAAAAAAGAAGGCGGAGGAGCCACCTAAGAGAGATCATTAAAATTATGAAAGGTTTTGACAGACTGTATACAGAGCGAATATTTCCACTTGTGGGGAAGAGCATAACTAGAGGACATCAATATAAGATAGTCACCAAGAAATACAATCGGGAATTCAGTAGAAACTTCTTTACCCAAAGAGTGGTGAGAATGTGGAGCTCACTACCACAGGGAGTGGTTGAAGCGAATAGTTTAGGTGCATTTAAGGGGAGGCTAGACAAGCACATGAGGGAGAAGGGAATAGAGGGTTACGCTGATAGATTTAGATGAGGAAAGATGGGAGGAGGCTCGAGTGGAGCATACATTCAGGCATGGGCTGAATGGCTTGTTTCTGTGCAGTATGGTAATAATGAGTGATTAAACACCGGGATTGTATTTATTTCAGTTCAATTCTTTGCAGTCCAAACCAATCAGCGGCTGTGAACCATTCATTGATTGTAATACGAGAAGTACCGATGGATGTGGAATTGTACATTTAGTGCTGGAAGCATTCCACAGATCAGAACTCAGGATCTCCAGCTTTGTTTCCAAGTATTGCAGGTCCCCCGTGAATTACAATCCAAACTTTTTAACAAATAACAAAATTAAGAACCTACCCTCCTCACCAAAATCAAACGTCTCCTACAGGAATCAAACCCGTGACCTAGGCGTTATTAGCATTACGCTCGAAGCAACTGAACCAACTTGTTAAGTTTAACTTATGGTTCATTGCTGTTTATTTGTCAGCTCAGTCAGTTTTTCTCAGAAGACTCTATTTATATGGAGTCTTTCATAGAAGCATAGACTGGTTCTTCTTCTTAAGCAGTGCCTCGGAACCGAGGATGACTTGCTTCCACGTTAAAAATGAGTGCTCAGGTGACTGATGAGGCCAATGCGGGACCTACAGTCTCTGTCACAGGTGGGGCAGACGGTGATTGAAGTGGTGGGTGGTTGGGCTGCTTAGATTGATGTCCGCTCCTTCTGCTGCTTGCGCTTGGCTTCCACTTGCTCCCTACGAAGAGGCTCGAGGTGTTCAGAAGGAGGCCATTTGGCCCGTCGAGCCCGTGCTGGCTCCCTGCAAGAGCACTACAGCTAGTCCCACTCCCCCGCCCTTTCCCTGTAGCCCTGCAATTATATTCCCTTCAGGTAGTTGACAATTCCCTTTTGAAAGCCACTGTTGTTTCAGACACCAACACCCTTTCAGGCAGTGCATTCCAGATCCTAACCATAACATTTCAATTTCTTAAAACAAGCGGTGAGATTACAGTAAAATAAAAAGCAAAATGCAGCAGATGCTGGATGTGGAGTTGTTCATTAAATGCTGGCAACACTCCGCAGGTTCGTGAACATCTGTGGACAGAGAAACACAGGGTTAACCTATCAGGTCCATGAGCTCTCAGCAGAACTGAGCTTTTGCAGGTTTGCAACAAAATATTGCAGGTGCCGTGTGAGTTTCGTTCCAAACTTTATAAGCAGCTCAAAATAATAACAATAAGAAACTACCCTCCCCACCAAAAAATATAAATGGCCCGTACGGGGCAGAAAGCTGGAAATTATAGACCAGTCAACCTAACAGCTGTCGTTTGGAAAATGCTGGAATCCTTCATTAAGGAAGCAGTAGCAGGGTATTTGGAAAATCAAAACGCAGCCAAGCAGAGTCAGCATGGTTTTTTGAGCGGGAAATCATGTTTAACAGCTTTGCTGGGGTTCTTTGAGGATGTGATGAGAAGGGTTGACAAAGGTAAGCCAGTGGATGTGGTGTATTAGGATTTCCAGAAGGCATTCGATAATGTGCCACATAAAAGCTTACTGCATAAGATAAGAGCTCATGGAGTTGGGCGTAATATATTAGCATGGATAGCGAATTGGCTAACTAACAGAAAGCAGAGAGTCGGGATAAATGAGTCCTTAGTGGTAACTAGTGGGGTTCCACAGGAATCGGTGCTGGGGCCTCAACTATTTACAATCTACATTAATGAATAGGATGAAGGGACCGAGTGTAATGTCGCCAAGTTCACGGATGGGTGGGAAAGCAAGTTGTGCAGAGGACTTATATAATCTGCAAAGGGATATAGACAGGCTAACTGAGTAAACAAACATTTGGCAGATGGAGTATAATAAGGGAAAGTGCGAGGTTACCCACTTTGGCAGGAAAAATAAAAAAACTAATTATTATTTAAATGGAGACAGATTACAAAATGCTACAGTTCAGAGGGACCTGGGGGTCCTTGTGCATGAAACACAAAATTTTAGCATGCAGGTACAGTAAGTAATCAAAAAGGCAAATTGAATGTTGATCTTTATTGCAAAGGTGTTGGAGATAAAAAGCAGGGCAATCCTGCTACAACTGTACAGGGTATTGGTGAGGCCACAACTTGAGTACTACGTACAGTTTTGGTCTCCTTATTTAAGGACTGATATATCTGCATTGGAGGCAGTCCCGAGACGATTCACTCGGTTGATTCCTGAGATGAGGGGCTGACTTATGAAGAAAGCTTGAGCATGTTGGGCTGATACTCATTGGAATTTAGTAGAATGAAATGTGATCTTATTGAAATATATAAGGTACTGATGACGCTGGACAAGGTAGATGCAGAGAGGATGTTTCCCCTAGTGAGGAAATCTAGAACTCGGGGGCATAGGCTCAGAATAAATGCTCGCCCTTTTAGAACTGAGATGAGGAGGAGTTTCTTCTCTCAGAGGGTCGTAAATCTATGGAATTCTCTGCCCCAGAGAGCCGTGGAGTCTTGAATATTAAATACATTTAGCCTTGTTTGATTAAGAGGGAGAGAGAGAGAGAGAGAGAGAGAGAGAGAGAGAGAGAGAGTGAGGGAGCGGGAGAAAGTGCCTGTGACGGATCTTTGCTGGATCCATCCAGTTAGCACTACTCCACTGCTCTTTCCCCATAGCCATGTATATCTTCCCTTAAAGTCTTTGACCAATTCTGTTATGAATGTTACTATTGAATCGGCTTCCTCCGTGCATTCCACATCATAACAGCTCGCTGCTGAAAAAACTTAATTCTGCATGTCGCCTCTGGTTCTTTTACCAATCATTTTAAATCAGTGCCTTCTATTTACCAAACCTTCTGTCACTGGAAACAAGCACTCCTCATTTACTCTATCAAAACCTTCATGATTCTGAACACCTCTTAACCTTCGCTGCTCCAAGGAAAACCATCCCTAATAAGGGTTCAGGTAAGGGAAAATGTATAATCCCAAGAGATAAGTCAGGTTGTAGAGCAGTTAATGTTAAAGGCGCTCTATCTGAATGCACAATACTTTCATAACAAGAGAGATACATTAATGATACAAATAGCGATAAATACGTTTGATCCAGTAGCCAATATTGAGACGTGGTTTCAGGGTGACCAAATTTGGGAACAAAATATTCCCGGGTGCATGAAGATTAGAAACGATAGGTGTGGTAAACCACTTTTATCGTTCACTATCGTTACACTGTGGTTATCACTGTTATATCGTTACACTATGGTTATCACTGTTTACACTGTTGTATCACTACACGAGGTCGCCTCTTGTCACGCTGTTATACCTGGGCTGACCACTGCTGACTCCGCCCACGGCTCCACCTACCTGCCCAGGTATAAAGGTGGTCGACTGGCTGGTATTCCTCCTTGTTGGATCCGATCACCCACGAGGGTGGGCTCTGTTATTTTGCCAATAAAAACCGATAGTTACTTTCTTAACTCGTCGCTTTTCATTGGATGAATCGATAGGTATATCAATTTTATTGTTTAAATTTTAAAAATGTCTAATGAACCGTCAGACCAGTCAGACGCCCAGCTGCAACAGCCACAGCAGCCGGCCTGGCTGCGAGCCCTCCGACCGCCGTACCTGGATCTAAACCCACAGGCAGCAAACTCAGCCCTCGACTTCAAACACTGGCTGAGCTGTTTTGAATCCTACCTGGGAGAATCCGGCGTGCCTCAGAGATCCAAACTAAGAGTGCTGACCGCCCAAGTGAGCCCTAAAGTATTCGCACTCATACAGGACCTTGATACATATGAGGCCACCATCAACCTGCTGAAACAGCAGTATCGGAGCCCGGTAAATTCTATGTATGCCAGACACCTTCTAAGATCCCGCCCACAACAGCCAGGAGAGCCTGTAGATGAATTTTTACGAGCGCTACAAACACTCGGCAGGGACTGTGACTTTAAAGTGGTAACGGCTGGTGAAAATACTGAAGAGAATATCCGCGATGCCTTCGTGAAAGGCCTTCGGTCCGACTACTCACGGCAAAGACTGCTCGAATCAAAGGACCTCGACCTGAACACAGCTGCAGCCCTCGCCCGCTCCCTGGAAGTGGCCCATCAGGACCTCGAGGCGTATTCCAGGTACTGTGCTGCGCGACCCTGGGACTCCGGCCCGACCCCGGCCGCAATACCCCTCGCAACGCTGCCTCCGGGATCTACCTCAGCGTCGGCGTCCCAGAACCGATCGGGACCACCACCCCTGGTACCGGCTGCAACATCGGACCCCCGCGATCGGGTGCCGGCTGCTTCTTCTGTGGCCAGGCGAAACACCCGAGGACGCGCTGCCCTGCGAGAAACGCGACTTGCTCCCATTGCCAGAAGAAAGGCCACTTCGATAAGGCCTGCAGGGGGAGAGCCACAGACGCCAGCAGTGCCTCATGCGAATTGTGGGGGCGGCCATCTTTCATCCAGGCCACAGATGCCAGGATCCCCTCGTGTGAGTCGTGGGGGCGGCCATCTTTGATCAAGGCAACCGACACCAGCAATGCCTCATGTGAGTTGTGGGGGCAGCCATCTTATTTAACCTCGTGGGCGCCGCCATTTTGTCCACCACAGTCGACCGCCACCTTGTCGCCAGACCCGACCACCGCCTCACCCGCAGACTACAGCAGCTCGCTCAGCCATACACTAGCTTCCGTCACACTGGACCAAGCTCGCCCGCATCACCTGTCCAAGTCCATGAAGGACATCAAAGTAAACAGCCACGCCACGAGCTGCCTGTTCGACAGCGGAAGCACAGAGAGTTTCATACATCCAGACACGGTGAGCCACTACTCCCTCACTGTCCGGCCAACGCGCAACCGGATCTCGATGGCATCGAGGTCCCATTCTACAGACATCAGCGGCTACTGTATTGTGACCCTGTCAGTTAGGGGCATGGAGTACAAAAATTTTAAACTCCTCGTCCTGCCCCAGCTCTGCGCTGCCATCCTGCTAGGGCTGGACTTCCAATCCCACCTGCAAAGTGTCACTTTGGCATACGGTGGACCCCTCCCCCCACTCACAGTCGACAAACAGCAGCCTTTAAACCGCCCACCGCATACCACCTGCGGCCTATCCACCCTCAAGGCCCCACCCCCCTCCCTGTTCGCTAACCTCACCCGCGACTGTAAACCCATCGCCACCAAGAGCAGGCGGTACAGCGCCGGGGACAGAGCTTTTATAAGCTGTGAGGTGCAGCGTCTCCTGAAGGAGGGCATCATCGAGAGGAGCAACAGCCCCTGGCGTGCCCAGGTCGTAGTCATTAAGACCGGTGATAAAAACCACCTAGTCATCGACTACAGCCAAACTATAAACCGGTACACCCAGCTGGACGCATACCCACTTCCCCGCATATCTGATATGGTCAAACAGATTGCGCCGTACCAGGTATTCTCCACCATCGACCTTAAGTCGGCCTATCACCAACTCCCTATCCGCCCTGAGGACCGCCAGTATATAGCCTTCGAGGCGAACTGCCGCCTCTACCACTTCCTTAGGGTTCCCTTCGGCGTCACCAACGGGGTTTCGGTCTTCCAAAGGGAGATGGACCGGATGGTTGACCAGAACGGGATGCACGCCACGTTCCCCTATCTAGATAACGTCACCATCTGTGGCCGCGACCGGCAGGACCACGATGTTAATCTGGAAAGATTCCTCCGTACGGCCCAACGGCTGAACCTCACCTACAATAAGGAGAAATGTGTGTTTAACACCTCGCGCCTTGCCATCCTCGGCTGCGTAGTAGAGAACGGAGTCATCGGCCCCGACCCTGAAAGAATGCACCCCCTCATGGAGCTTCCCCTCCCCCACTGTCCAAAGGCGCTGAAGAGAACTCTGGGGCTCTTCGCCTACTGTGCCCAATGGGTGCCCAATTATGCGGACAAATCCAGACCCCTCATGAAGTCTACCTCCTTCCCCCTGACGGCAGAAGCATGCGCAGCCTTCTCCCTCATAAAGGGAGACATTGCTCAGGCCACAATGCACGCGGTGGATGAGTCTATCCCTTTCCAAGTGGAGAGCGATGCATCCGACTTCGCCCTAGCCGCAACCCTCAACCAGGAGGGGAGACCGGTGGCCTTCTTCTCAAGGACCCTCCAGGGCCCTGAGATCCGACACTCTTCGGTCGAGATGGAGGCCCAGGCGATCGTGGAGGCTGTACGACGATGGAGGCATTACCTGGCAGGCAAACGATTTACCCTCTTCACCGACCAGCGTTCGGTCGCTTTTATGTTTAATAACAAGCTGAGGGGCAAAATCAAGAATGACAAGATCTTGAGGTGGAGAATCGAGCTCTCCACCTATGATTATGATATCTTGTACCGGCCTGGTAAACTGAACGAACCCCCAGATGCTCTATCATGAAGTACATGCACCAACGTGCAAACTGATAGACTGCAGACCCTCCACAACGAGCTCTGCCACCCCGGGGTCACCAGACTTTACCACTTCATTAAGGCCCGCAACCTGCCCTACTCCATCGAGGAGGTCAGGACCATGACCAGGAACTGCCAAACCCGTGCCGAATGCAAACCGCATTTCTTTAGGCCGGACAGAGCAAGCCTGATCAAGGCCACCCGCCCCTTCGAGCGATTGAGCATCGATTTAAGGGGCCCCTCCCGTCCTCTGACCGTAATGTGTACTTCCTCAACATCATTGACGTGTACTCCCGTTTCCCCTTTGCCTTCCCCTGACCAGACATGACCAGCACCACGGTCATCAAATGCCTGAACGACCTCTTCGCCTTGTTCGGGTCCCCGAACTATATACATAGCGACCGGGGCTCCTCCTTCATGAGCGAGGAACTTCGCCAGTTCCTATTAGCGAGAGGTATCGCTGCAAGCAGGACCACCAGCTGCAACCCCCGAGGGAAAGGTCAGGTGGAAAGAGAGAACGCGACTGTCTGGAAGGCCGTTCTCTTAGCCTTAAAGTCTAAGGGCCTCCCAACCTCTCGCTGGCAGGAAGTCCTCCCGGCAGCGCTGCATTCCATCCAGTCACTGCTTTGCACTGCCATTAACGCCACCCCCCGTGAACGAATGTTTGTTTTCCCCAGGGAATCGACTACGGGAACCACGCTGCCAACTTGGCTGACTTCTCCGGGGCCCGTCTTACTGCGAAAGCATGTGAGGGCCCATAAAATGGACCCCCTGGTCGAGAGGGTGGTCCTCCTGCACGCCTACCCCCAGTACGCCTACGTGGCATACCCAGACGGGCGGGAGGACACAGTCTCCTTACGAGACCTTGCACCCTCGGGCACCCCTGAGACTCCACCGTTACCCCCCACCACCCCACCAAATCCAGCCCAGGTAGACGGCATGCCGGAACCCCACGAGCCTTCGTCAACCACGCAGACACCAGCTTTAACACCGGAGACTGTAACACTGCCGCCACTGCTGCGCCGATCAGAAAGACTTACGAGGCCTCCGGACAGACTGACATACCCGAACTGGTAGTACACTTCACCCCGCCGGACTCAAATCTAAACAAGGGGTGAATGTGGTAAACCACTTTTATCATTCACTATCGTTACACTATGGTTATCACTGTTATATCGTTACATTATGGTTATCACTGTTTACACTGTTGTATCACTACATGAGGTCGCCTCTTGTCACGCTGTTATACCTGGGCTGACCACTGCTGACTCCGCCCATGGCTCCACCTACTTGCCCAGGTATAAAGGTGGTCGACTGGCTGGTATTCCTCCTTGTTGGATCCAATCACCCACGAGGGTGGGCTCTGTTATTTAGCCAATAAAAACCTATAGTTACTTTCTTAACTCGTCGCTTTTCATTGGATGAATCGATAGGTATATCAATAGGCATAATGGAAAATGAGGCGGGTAGCCCTAATTAAAAAGGATGAGATAAAGGCAGTTGTGAGAAAAGAACTTAGACCAGTAAATCAGAATGTAGATCCAGTATGGGTGGGGGTAAGACATAACAAAGGGCAGACAACAATAGTTTATAGGAACGCTAATTGTAATCATTTTGTTGCACAGTGTATAAATCAGCAAATTAGTGTGGCATATATCAAGGGTAATGCAATAAACAAGGGGTCTATAATCTGCATAAAGTCTGCAAACAAAATTGGCAGAATGTTTTGGAGGATGAGTTCATGTAATGCTTCGAGACAGTTGTCTAGAACAATATTTCAAGCCAACTGGGGAACATGCTATTTTAGATTTAGTATTGTGTAATGAAATAGAGTTAATTAGTAATTTTACAGTAAAGGGTCATGAGGGTATGAGTGACCATAATATGATGAAATGTCATATTAAGTTTCTGAATGATGTGGTTAAGTCAGAAGCTAGGGTCATAATTTAAACAAATACAATTACAGGGATTTGAGGGGCGACTTGTCCAACGTAGTTTGATAAATGGGATTAAAAGATATGATGGTAAGAAAGCAATGGCAAACATTTAAATGAATAATTCATTATTCTCAACGAATGTAAAATCCCTAGAGGAATAAAAACACAACACTGGAAAAGTTTTCCAAACATGGCTAACTAGAGATGTTAAGGATAATATTAGATTAAAAGCAGAGTCTTAAAATGTTGACAAAAAGAGTAGTAATCCTATGGATTAGGAGGCTTTTAAAATTCAGCTAAGGATAGTCAAGAAATTGAAAAAGGGGGAGAAAGTAGAATATGAGAATCAACTAGAAAGAAATATAAAAACAAATTGTAAGCTTTTAAAGTATGTAAAAATGAAACGATTAGCGCAAGTAAACGTGGGTCCCTCAGAGGCCGAGAGAGCAGAATTTATAATGGGGGACAAGAAAATTGCATGGAAGTTAAACAACTATTTTGCATCTCTCTAAACAGAGAAGGCTCAAATGATACACCAGAAATTGTGGATAACAAAAAGGACTAAAGATCATGAGGAACTTAAAGGAATTAATATTATTAACGAAAAAGTAATGGAGAAATTAATGGGACTAAAAGCAGACAAATCCCCTGACCTGATGGCTTATATCCTTTGGTTTTAAATGGAGTGGCTGCAGATATAGTGCAGTAGAACTTTACAGCCTATGAAGTACTTTTTGAAGTGTAGTCACTTGTAGTGTAGGAAAGGCAGCAGCTAATTTTCGCACAGCAAGCTTCCACAAACTGCCATGTGATAATAACTAGATCATCTGTTGTAGTGATGATTGGTGAGGACACTGGGGATAATTCCCTTTCTTCGAAATAGTTGGATGGGAACTTTTACATCCTACTGAGAGAAAGAGGCGGGCCAACTGTTTGACAACTCATTTGAAAGACGGCAATTCCGACAGTGCAGCACTCCCTCAGTATTGTACTGGAGGGTCAGCCTAGATTATTGTCCTTAAGACTCTGGAGTGCGACTATGAATTCACAGCTTTCTGACTTAGATGCGAGGGTGCTACCAACTGAGCCACAGCTGACATAAAGCAACGGTTAGCAGAGGATGGTTTGGATCTTCCAGAAATCCGCAGATTCTAGAATGGTCCCCCTGCCTTGGAAGGCAGGAAATGTTACGCCGCTTTTCAAGAAAGGATGGAAAGAGAAAGCAGGGAAATAGAGGCCAGTTATCCTGATATCAGGCGTTGGGACAATGCTAGGATCTGTTATTATGGACGCAGTAGCAAGGCAGTTGGAAAATCAGAATATGACTAGGCAGAGTCAACACGCTTTTATGAAAGGGAAACCGTGTTTGACACACCTGTTACAGTTTTTTGAGGGTGCAACTAGCAGGGTAGATAAGGGGGGACCAGTGGATGTAGTATATTTGGATTTTCGGAAGTCATTCGATAAGGTGCTAAACAAGGGGTTGTTACACAGGATTAGTGCTCATTGTATTGGGTGTAATATATTAGTATGAACTGGGGATTGGCTAACTGACAGAAAGCAGAGAGCTGGAAAAAACGGATGATTTTTGCAATGTCAGATAATGGAGTAACTAGTGGAGTGCTGAATGGGCAGTTCTTGACCCTCAGCTATTCACAATCTATATCAATGAATTAGATGAGGAGCCGTGTGTAATATTTCCAGGATTGTTGATGATGCAAAGCTCGGTGGGAAAATAATTTGTGAGGAGAACCTAAAGAGACTACAAATTTATATAGACATGTTATGTGATTGGGCAAGAAGTTGGCAGAGTGAGTTATTTTTAATCGTTTATGGGATGCGGGTGTCGCTGGCAGGGCTAGCATTTATTGCCCATCTCTAATTGCCCTGGATAAAGTGGTGGTGAGCCGCCTTCTTGAACCGCTGCAGTCCGTGTGGTGAAGGTGCTCCCACAGTGCTGCTAGGTAGGGACTTCCAGGATTTTGACCCAGAGACGATGAAGGATCGGCGATATACTTCTAAGTCAGAATGGTGTGTGACTTGGAGGGCAACTTGGAGGTGGTCGTATTCCCATGCGCTTGATGCCCTTGTCCTTCTAGGTGGAAGAGGTTGCGGGTTTGGGAGGTGCTGCCGAAGAAGCCTTGGCGAGTTGCTGCAGTACACCTTGTAGATGGTACACACTTCAACCACAGTGCGCCGGTGGTGGAGGGAATGAATGTTTAAGGGTTTGGCTGGGGTGCCGATCAAGAGGGCTGCTTTGTCGTGAATGGTGTCGAGCTTCTTGAGAGTTGTCGGAGCTGCACTCATCCAGGCAAGTGAAGAGTATTCCATCACACTCCTTACTTGTGCCTTGTAGATGGTGGAAAGTCTTTGGGGAGTCAGGAGGGGAGATACTCGCCATAGAATACCTAGCATCTCTCCTGCTCTTACTGCCACTTTATTTATGTTGCTAGTCCAGTTAAGTTTCTGGTCAATGATGACTTCCAGGGTGTTGATGGTGGGGCATTCGGCGATGGTAATACCGTTGACTGTCAAGTGGAGGTGGTTACACTCTCGTTTGTTGGAGATAGTCATTGCTTGGTGCTTCTATGGCGCGAATATTACCTGCCACTTATCAGCCCAAGCCTGAATGCTGTCCAGGCCTTGTTACTTGCGGGAATGGACTGCTTCCTTATCTGAGTTGTTGTGAATGGCACTGAATACTGTGCAGTAATCAGCGAAATTCTCTATTTCTGATCTTATGTTGGAGGGAACTTCATTGATGAAGCAGCTGAAGATGGTTGGGCCTAGGACCTGGGGTTCCGCAGGGCTGAGTATTCGGTCACTTGCTTTTTGTGGTATATATGAATGCTCTGGACTTGAATATAGCGGGTATGTTTATGAAGTTTGCAGATGATCCTAAAATCGGCTGTGTGGTTGAAACTGAAGAAGGAAGCTGTAGAATTCGGGAAGGTATCAATAAATTGGTCAGGTCGGCAGAACAGTGACAAATGGAATTCAATCCGTAGAAGTGTGAGGTAATGCATTTTTGGAGGGCTAACAAGGAAAGGGAGTACACATTAAATGGTAGGACACAGAGTAGTGTAGGGAAACAAATGGACGTTGGAGAGCATGTCCACAGATCCATGAAGTTAGCAGGCCAGGTAGATAAGATGGTTAAAAAGGCATACGGAATGCTTGACTTTGTTAATCGTGGCATAGAATACAAGGGCAAGGGGGTTATGCTTCAATGAAACAAAGCACTGGTTAGGCACCAGCTAGATTACTGAGTGCAGTTCTCGTCACCACATTACAGGAAAAATGTGATTGCACTAGAGAGGGTACAGAGGAGATTTACAAGGGTGTTGCCGGGAGTAGAGTATCTTAACTATGAGGAAAGATTGGGTTTGTTGTCCTTGGGACAGAGGAGGCTGAGGGGAGATCATATTGAGGTGTATAAAATAATGAGCGACCTAGATCAATTGGAAAGAAAGCCATATTTCCCTTAGCAGATGGGTCAGCAACCAGGGGACACAGATTTAAAGTAATCAGTGGGAGCGTTGGAGCGGATTAGAGTTCAAATTTCTTCACCCAGTCGGTTGTATGGGTCTGAAATTCACTGCCTGAAAGGGTGGTAGAGGCAGAAACGCTAATCACGTTTAAAAAGTACTTGGATGTGCACTTGGGCTGCTGTGACCGGCAAGATTATGGACCAGGAGCTGGGACGTGGGAGTAGGCTGGATGGTTCTATGTTGGCCGGCATGGACACGATGGGCCGAAATGGCCACCTTCCATGCTGTAACTTTCTATGATTCTATAACACTGCCCTGAGGTACTCTTGCAGCGATGTACTGGGCCTGTGATGATTACCCTTCAACCACCACAACCATATTCCTTTATGCTAGGTATGACTCCAGCCAGTGGTGCGTTTTCCCCCTGATTCCCATTGATTTCAGTTTTACTAGGGCTTCTTGATGCCACACTCGATGAAATGCTGCCTTGATGTCAAGGGCAGTCACTCTCTCCTCCTCTCTGGTATTCAGCTCCTTTGTCCATGTTTGGACCGAGGCTGTTGTGTCGTCGGGAGCCGAGTGGTCTTTGCGGAACCCAAACTGTGCATCCGTGAGCAGGTTATTGGTGAGTAAGTGCCGCACCTGGTCATTTTTCCACATTGTCGGATAAATGCCAGTTTTGTAGCTGCACTCGAACAGCTTGGCTTGAGGCACGGCTAGTTCTGGAGCACACGTCTTCAGCATGAAAACTGAGATGTTTTCGGGGCCCACAGCCTTTGCTGTATCCAGCGCGCTCAGCTGTTTCTGGATATAACGTGGAGTAAATCGGATTGGCTGAGGAAATGATTTGTTTTGAAGGGGACCTCAGGAGTAGGCCGATATGGATAATCCACTGGGCACTTCTGGCTGAAGATGGTTGCAAACGCTTCAGCCTTGTCTTTTGCACTCACGTGCTGGGCTCATCATCATTGAGGATGGGGATATTCATGGAGCCTCCTCATCTCGTTAGTTGTTTAATGGTCCTCCACCATTCACGGCTGGATTTGCCAGGACTGCAGAGCTTTGAATGACCCATTGATTGTGCGATTGATTCGCCCTGTCTATAGAATGCTGCTTCCGCTTTTTAGCATGCAAGTAGTCCTGTGTTGCAGCTCCCCAGATTGGCCCATCATTTTTCGTTTGGCCTGGTGCTGTTCTTGACATGCTCTTCCACACTCTCCACTTGACTGGATGTGTGCTGCGCCAACAACACACAAGATGCTCGGCTCCATGCAGGACAAAGCAGCCCAATTGATTGGCACCCCATCCACCACCTTAAACATTCAGTCCCTCCACCACTGGCGTACCGTGGCTGCAGTGTGTACCATCCACAAGATGCAATGCAGCAACTCGCCAAGGCTTCTTCGGCAGCATTTCACAAACCAGTGACCTCCTCAACCTAGAAGTACAAGGGCAGCAGGCGCCTGGGAACCCCACCACCTCCAAGTTCCCCTCCAATTCACACACCATTCTGACTTTGAAGTGTATCGCGGATCCTTCATCGTCGCTGGGTCATAATCCTGGAACTCTCTTCTGAACAGCGCTGTGGGAGTACCTTCACCGCAAGGACTGGAGTGGTTCGATAAGGCGGCTCATTGCCACCTTCTCAAGGGCAAATGGAGATGGGCAAAAATAAATGCGACGCCTACATCCCATATACGAATAAAGAAAACACTCCTAATTTAACCAACTTTGGGCCCCTGGCCTGATGGTAATGGTAGATTGAGGAATATGCCGGGCCATGACGTTACAGATTGTGGTTGAATACAATTCTTCTGCTGCTGATGGCCCACAGCGCCTCATGAATACCCAGTTTTGAGCTGCTAGATCTGTTCTCAATTTATCCCATTAAGCACAGTGTTAGTGTCACACAACACGATGGATAGTGTCCTCAGTGTGCAGACCGGCCTTCGTCTCCACAATAACTGCAGTGGTCACTGCTACAAACCTGTCATGGAGAGATACATCCACAACAGGTAGATTGGTGAGGACAAGGAAAAGTGGGTTTTTCCCTCCTGTTGATCCTCACACCACCTGTTTCAGGCCCAGACTGGCAGCTATGTCCTTGAGGACTCGGACAGCTCGGTCAGTAGTGGTGCTACCGAACCACTCTTGGTGATGGACATTGAAGTCCCCCACCCAGAGTATATTCTGAGCAGTAGCCACTCACCGTGCTTCTTCCAATTGGTATTCAACATGGGGGAGTATTGATTTTCAGCTGAGGAAGTGCGGTAGGCGGTAATCAGCAGGAGGTTTCCTCGCCCATGCTTGATCTGAAGCCCTGAGAGCTCATGGGGTCCGACGTCAATGTTGCGGACACCCAGAGCCTCTCCTACCCAAGAGTACACCACTGTGCCGCCAACCCCCGTGGGTCTGCCCTGCTGGTGGGATAGGTCATGCACAGCGATGGTGATGGAGGATTTTGGGACATTGGCTGAAAGCTGAAAATAATGATTCTGTGAGAATCACTATGTCAGGCTGACGTTTGACTATTCTATGGGACAGCTCTATCAATTTTGGCACAATTCACCAGATGCTGGTGAAGAGGAATTTGCAGTGTCGACTGGGCTGTGTGTGACGAGGACGATGCTGGAAGTTCCATCTGGTTTTATCCTTATTGTTTTCGTAGCAGTTTCTTACAACTGAGTGGCTTGTTAGTCCATTTCAGACGGCTACTAAAAGTGAGCCACATTGCTGTGGAGACCAACGTTGGGTCCCCCAATGTAAAGGAGACACATTCAGAGCGGCGAATACGGGACACTAAATTTAAAAAGGTAAATGTTAATCACTAAGGAACTGCAGACATGTACCATGCACATTATACTACCAGGGGCCGTGTACAAGCCGGCACTCATACTGCGGAACCGCTAACAGGTACCATGTACATTAAACCACCAGGGGGCAGCCAATCGCATTTACTTGTACTGCAGAACTGCTAACCTCCTAGTTGGAACCGTGAGCAGTGAGGAGAACACAAAGAGTCTGCAAAGGGATATCGATAGACTAAGTGAGTGGGTAGGTAAGGTGGCAGATGAAGTAATGTAGGGAAATGAGAGTTTATTCACTTTGGTATGAAGACTAGAGAAGCAGAATATTTTTTAATTTGTGAGGAACTTTCAAATGTTGTTGCTCAGTGAGATTTGGGACTCCCCGTGAAAGGAGCACTGAAAGCTAGCATTCAGGTACAGCAATCAATAAGGAAGGCAAATGGCGTGCTGGCCTTTATTGCAATGGGGTTGGAATATAAGAATAAGGGCGTCTTGCTACAATTGTGCAGGGCCTTGGTGAGGCCACACCTGGAGAATTGTGCACAATTTGGTTCTCCATATCTAAGGAAGGATATATTTGCCTTGGAGGCAGTGCAACGAAGGTTCACTAGATTGATTCCTGGGATGAGAGGGTTGTCCTATGATGAGAGATTGTGTAGAATGGGCCTATACTCTCTGGAGTTTAGAAGAATTAAAGGGATCTCATTGAAACATACAAGATTCTGAAGGGGAATGACAGCTTAGATGCTGAGAGGTCGTTTCTCTTGGCTGGAGTGTCTATAAATAGGTGACATAGTCTCAGGATAAGGGCGAGGACACTAAGACTGTGATTAGGAGGATATTCATCAATCTGAGGGTTTTGAATCTTAGGAATTCTCTGCACCAGAGGCCTGTGGATGCTGATTCATTGAGTATATTCAAGGCTGAGATAGATAGATTTTTGGACTCTAGAGTAACCTAGGAGTATGGAAATTGGGCGGAAAAGTGGCATCGAGATCGATGATCAGCCATGATCTTAGGGAGTCGTGTGAAGGGCCCAATATCCACTCCTGCTCTTATTTCTTATGTTCTTATAACCTGTTAACTTTTTCCCATTTTGATGAAAGTTCATCGACCAGAAACGTTAACTTTTTATCATTAGCCACGGATGTTGCCTGACCTGCTGAGTATTTCCAGCATTTTCAGCTTATTATTTCAGATTGCCAGAATCCACAATATTTAGCTTTCTTATCAGACCAACTTATCAGCAATTGCTAGTGTGCGCCCTTGGAGGTTGCATGCTCATGATGCAAATTTGCAGGTCAGCAATACAAGTAACGGCAAGTGTGAGCGAACATGCAGGTCTAGGGTGCACGGTGCATCTTCACAGGACTGCATTATAAGTAACGGCAATAGTGTACCCCCTGCTGGTCTTATGCGCATGATGCATGTTAGCCGGTCTGCAGTATATGCAATGGCAGCGTGCGCCTCCTGCTGGTGGAACGTGCACGGTGCATGTTAGCAGTTCTGCAGTATAAGTAACGGCAAGAGTGCGCCCCCTGCTGGTCTAGAGTGCACGGTGCATGTTAACAAGACTGCATTATAAGTAACAGTGAGTGTGCGCCCTCTGCTGGTCTAATAAACACGGTGCACGTAAACCGTTCTGCAGTATAATTAACGGCGAGTGTGCGCCCTCTGTTGGACTAAGGGTCACGCTGCATGTTAGCAGGTCTGCAGTATAAGTAACGGCAAGAGTGCGCCCCCTGCTGGCCTAAGGTGCGCGGTGCATGTTAGCAGGTCTGCTGTATAATTAATAGCAAGTTTGTGACCCCTGCTGGTTTAAGATGCACGGTGCACGTTAGTCGGTCTGCAGTATATGTGCGAATGCGAGAGCGCCCTCTGGGCGTTCATTGCAGAAAGTGTGATGCCATCAATCATTAAGGTGCTTGTGTTTGATATTTATTTTTTTACAAAATGTTTATTAAGATATTAAGTTCCTGACACTGAAATAATTCAACTCAGAGGGAAAAAATGAGCAATTCTTAAAGCAGATAATTTATTCTATGGGCGGAATGAATGTCTAAGTGGGTTACCGAGTGATGGTGAAAACATTATTAACTTTTCTGCCATTCAGCAGAATTGTTATGAACTTTGAGGCTTTTCTCAATTTATAGACTGTATTTTAAGGGGTTCAGTAAAAATGCTCAGTGTTTATGACACCGGGGTTCTGTGTGAGGAGCTGGTGAATTTAACAGGGTCAGCACTGAATGCTGGAAGTTCTCTGACAGTCTCTGTCTCTCTGAATGCTGCGGGTGGTGTGGGCGGCGCAGGGTTGATTGACAGCTGAAGGCTGTTTCTGGTTCATTAAATGCAGAATGTTCCTTCCAAATGTTTTTTGATTGACAGCTGCAAACGACTTATTTGTCTCAGGTCACATTAAGTGAATCATTCTTTGATCATTCCATGTCTGCTTTAAAGCTGTTTGCTGTCAGTCACGGAACATTCTGAATCTGTTTGACATGGATTTACTGTCATTCTCGATCATTCTCTGTCTTCTTACAATGGGTTAGCTCTCAGTCCCGGATCATCCCGTGCCTGTTGAAAATTGGTGTGCTGTGAGTCACGGAACACAACCATATAATAAAGAGGAGCAGGAGTAGGTGATATGCTCCGTGCAGCCTGCACCGCCATTCAATACGATCATGGCTGAACTTATACATCAATGCCACTTTCCCGCCCTATCCCCTGTCCCATGCTTCCCTTAGTGCCCTAAAATCTATCGATGTCAGTCTTGAATATACTCATTGACTGAACATTCTCAGCCCTCTGGGTTAGATATTTCTAACCATTCAAATCCCTCTGGGTGAAGAAATTTCTCCCCATCTCAGTCCCAAATGGCCGACCCCTTATCCTGAGACTCTGTCCCCTAGTTCTTGACTCTCCAATCAGGGCAAACAGCAGCTCAGCATCAACGCTGTCAAGCCCATTAAGAATTGTACACGTTTCAATGAGATCATCTCTCATTCTTCTAAACTCCAGTAAAAATAGGCACATTCTACTCAATTTCTCCTCATTTGGCAGCCCTCCCTTCCCAGAAATCAATCCAGTGAACATTCATTCCACCCCCTCCAAGGCAACTATATCCTTCCTTCGGTAAGGTTAACAAAAAGTGTGCATAGTACTCCAGATGTGTTCTCAAAAAAGCCCTAAATAATTGCAGCATTACATCCTTACTCTCATACTGCAAACCCCTTGTTCTAAAGGCTAAAAGCCCCTTTACGTTCCTAATTGCTTGCTGTAGCTGAATGTTACCGCCCTGTGATTCTTGCAGAAGGACATCCAAATACCTCTGAATCTGAAAACTCACTACTTTCTCACCATTATATAAAATATTCTGTGTTTCCATTCTTCCTAGCAAAGTGGATAATTTCACACTTCCCCACATTATACTTCATCTGACAACTTCTTGCTCACTCACTTAACCAGTCTATATTCCTTTGCAGCCTATTGCGTTCTCCTCACAGCATCCTTGCCCACTTGACTTTGTACCATCAGCAAACTTGGATATATTACACACGGCCCCTCATCTACTTAATTGATATAGATTGTAAATGGCTGAGGGTCAAGCACTGATCTTTCAGCACTCCACAAGTTGCAACCTGCCATTCCGAAAATCACACATTTATTTCTGCTCTCTGCATTCTGTCCGTTAACCAATCCTCAATCCACGCTACTATATTACCCCCCAATCCAATGAGCACTAATCTTCTGTAACAACCTATAGTGTGGCACCTTATTGAACGCCTTCTGAAAATCCAAATACACTACATCCACTGGTTCCCCCTTGTCTACCCTAATAGTTACACCCTCAAAAAATTCTGATTCCTTTGTGAAACACGATTTCTCTTTCACAAAACATTATTGTCTCCATCTTTTCTGATTTTCCAAGTGCCCTTCTACCACGTCCTTAATAATGGATTCCAACATTTTCCCTACTAATGATGTCAGGCTAACTGGCCTAAAGGGGAGAAAGCAGGCACAGGGTACTTAAATTGGATGATCAGCCTTGATCTCATTGAATGGCGGAGCAGGCTCGAGGGGCCGAATGACCTGCTCCTGCTCCTATCTACTATGCTTCTATGTTTCTGTGTTCTCTTTTTTCTCTCTCCCTCCTTTCCTGAACAGCGGGGTCACATTTGCTACCTTCCAGTCCACGGGGACCGTTCTAGAATCTAGTGGATTCAGGAGGATCAAACCCAATGCACGCACTCTCTGCAGCCACCTGTTATAAAACCAAAGGATGCAGGCCATCAAGTCCCGGGTTTTTGTCTGCTTTCTGTCACATTAATTTCTACAGGACTTTTACTTTACTAATATTAATTACTTTAAGTTCCTCGATCTAATTCGACACTTGGTTCCACATAATTTGAGGTATGTTCTTTGTGTCATCTACTGCAATGACAGATACAATATGGTTTGTTGTGTATGTACCTTTAAGGGAATAACTGATCTTAGACTGCAGTACTGGCAGTGACCACCCCTGTATAAAAGGCCCTAGCAGGCTTCCATAGTTTCAGTTTCAAGCTGCCTCTTGTTCAGTAAAGTACCTTTTAAACTGTTCTCCCGAAGTCCGTGTATTATTGAGGCGCGCACTTTAAAGTGGCGATGAGTAAGTTCGAACTCACCTGCAGTGTGGCATCATCTCACGGGGATCTCGCCTGAAAGGAAGGTCCTGGAGGGTCGTAGTCTGAGCAATGGGTGTCGACCGAGGGCAACCGGCCAAAGAATCCATCAGTGTTTGGAGAATTGCGGGAGAGACTGTGGTTCCAGCGAATCGTGCTGGTAGCAGGTAGCGCGCTGACGCTTCCGGACTGCGGTGGGCTCAAGCTCGATCGAGCAGCTCTACAAATCGGGCCGCGCAGCATCGCCGGGAAAAGAAAACAAGAGAGAGAGGGTGGAGCACGCAGGGCGCAGTCGGTGCTCGAGAACAGGACAGCGGAGAGAAACTAAACGGGGGGGAAGGAAAGCAAGATGCACCGAAGCTACGGGTCACCGTCATTACCCCGAAGAACCCTAGGAGCAGCATGGCAGTAAGGGGAAGAAACAAAAGCGCGGGAGGCGCCATTTTATCCCGTTGGGGAAGAAGCAAAAGCGCGGGAGGCGCCATTTTATTCCATTGGGGAAGAAGCAAAAGCGTGGGAGGCGCCATTTTAAACCGCCCAAGGTGCCGAAAAGTGGCAGTATCACTGCTTTCGACAACAAGGTAGAAGACTGGACCACGTATGTGGAAAGAATTGAAATGTACTGCAAGGGAAATGAGGTGGCTGGAGGTGGCTGATGGAAAGAGGGCATCGGTATTATTAAATCTGATGGGTGCGAGTATGTACGGCCTATTGCGGAGAAAAGTTTTGAGGAGATTGTTCATATCTTACAGGAACATCTAAGCCCTACACCACTGCTGATAGCAGAAAGAATCAAGTTCCATAAAAGAAACCAGCACAAAGATGAGAGCAATGCTGACTATCTTACGGAACTATGCAAGTTATCAAAGCACTGCCAGTTCAGAGCAGGACTGGCAGACACCTTACGGGATAAGTTTGTCTGCGGGCTCCAGAGTGATTGAACCCAGAAACGACTACTTTCAAAAAAGGACCTGACGCTAGAACAGGCTTTTAGCGTGGCAGTATCCTACGAAGCAGCAGCACGGGGAGCTACAGAAATACAACAGAAACCATAAGAATACAGCGCTAACGAAATGGCGTATGAAGCTGAAAAGTGCTATCGCTGCGGCAGAACAACCCATGAGCAGAAGGACTGCTGGTTTAAAGAAAAATATGCAGGCAATGCGGGAAAATGGGACATATAGCAAGAGTCTGCAAGTTGGGAAAGAAGACCAACACGACAAGAACTATTAAGGAACAGTACAGGAAAGTAAAGAAACTGACAGATAGTAGTTCAGAAGATCAGGAGAGTGATAAGGACTCCAGGAGCAGGCGACTAAGTTGTTTAAAGTTACACAACGTGATCGCAAAAGAAGATCACCGAACCATTTGGGTCACTCTCATGATAGCAGGGTCCCTAGTGAAGATGGAATTGGACACAGGATCACCCCTAACTGTCATGAATCGACGAGACTATGAGCGGCTATTCTCACACATACCCTTAAAGGACACGTCCATTGTATTGAAGACATACACGGGGCAAAAGGTCTACCCCAGAGGAAAAGTAAGGGTGCCAGTTGAATATAACGGAAAGGAAACACAGAAACTATACATGTATATACTACGAGATGGAGGACCACCATTATTGGGACGTGAATGGATCCGAAGACTACAATTGGATTGGCAATCCATTCTGGCACTAACTGTGACTGACACAAAAGATGATGACGTCGCACCTGGACGTCTGTCACAAATTCTAACAAGGAGTTGGGACTCTAAAAGGAGTAAATGCAACCATAAAGATTGAGGATAACGCAACCCCAACATTTTTCAAGGCCAGACTGGTGCCATACGCGATACGCCCAGCTGTGGAAGCTGAACTGGAGAGTCTGGAGCATTCGGAGGTGCTGTCTAAGGTGCACTGGAGCGAGTGGGCCACACCCATCGTTCCTGTAATGAAGAAAGCATTGAGCAGCACGCCTGCGGAGCCAAGGAAGTTTCGCATCTGTGGAGACTGTACACAGTACAGTATCCGCTTCCACGGATAGAAGATATTTTCGCCTCACTATCTGGAGGGAAACGTTTTACAAAGATTGACCTGGCTCAAGCGTATCTACAAATGGAGGTGGAAGAAGCATCTAGGAAATACCTCATGATAAAAACTCACAAAGGCCTTTACCAGTACAATCGACTGGTATTTGGGGTAGCATCAGCCACGGCTATGTGCCAGAGGGCAATGGAACAAGTCTTGCAAGGGATCTCGGGGACCCAGTGTTATTTGGACGACATCCTGGTTACTGGCGAAAATGACAATGAACACCTTGCCAACCATGAGCAGGTGCTCACGAGATTGCAGGAATATGGGCTACGAGCCAACCGTCCCAAATGCGAGTTCTTCAGGAGACAAATCTCGTATTGTGGCCAAATGATTGATGAGCAAGGGTTGCATAAGTCGCCGGACAAGATTGAGGCTGCAGTCAAGGCTCCAGCACCAGAAAATGTGTCGCAACTGAGGTCGTTCCTCGGGTTGGTGAACTACTACCATAAGTTCTTCCCGAATTTATCTACAATTCTGCACCCACTGAACGCCCTCCTTCAAACTGGTGTAACATGGAAATGGAGTGATGAGTTTAAGCGTGCCTTTCAGGAATGTAAATGCCAAATCACTTCAAAAGAAGTATTGGCCCACTACAACCCAACACTACCGATTCGGTTGGCATGTGATGCGTCACCATACGGCATTGGAGCGGTGCTGTCACACAAATTCCGTGACAGTTCAGAGAGGCCAATAGCCTTTGCATCGCGCTCGCTAACCTCAGCAGAGCGTAACTACGCCCAGATTGACAGGGAGGCCCTCAGCCTGGTGTGCGGGTTGAAGAGGTTCAATCACTATCTGCACGGGCAGAAATTCACCTTACTGACTGATCATCAACACCTGGTCTCAATTTTTAACCCAAAGAAGGGCGTTCCGGTGATGATGGCGCAACGGCTGTAAAGATGGTCACTTTTTCTAGGGGCACATCAGTATGACATAGAGAACAAAGGTACGAAACAACTGGAAACGCTGATGGGCTGTCGCGCCTACCGTTGCCTACGGCGGAAGAAGCACCTGCAGTGGACCCGGTGGAGATATTCCATGTGACCATAGCCGAATGTTTACCTGTTACAAACGCAAGTATTGAGAAGGAAACCCGAAATGACCCGAAACTCTCTCGGGTCTATGATTTGACGGTGAACGGTTGGCCAGCATATGGCGACTCACTGTTGCCAGCATTCTCGCCAAGGAGGGAACAGCTGTCAGTGTGCCGGGGAACCTTGATGTGTGGATCCCGAGTGGTAATTCCACCCAAGTTGAGAGATAGATTACTCAATTAGCTTCATGAGGGTCATCTGGGAGGGGTAAAAATGAAAAGCCTAGCCAGGGCGTTTGTGTGGTGGCCGGGAATCGATAAAGAAATCGAGGATATGCCCAAGAGATGCACAGGATGCCAGAAGGTCCAAAACGCTCCACCACAGGCCCCGCTACATCCATGGGAGTGGCCCTCATCTCCATGGCAACGGGTACACATTGATTTCGCTGGTCCATTTATGGACTCAATGTTTCTAATCGCTGTGGACGCACATTCGAAATGGCCAGAGGTCATTATAATGTCCTCCACCACCACGGAGAAAACTATAGCAGTCCTAAGGAACATCTTCACCAGGAATGGGTTGCCAGAACAGATCTGTTCCGACAATGGCCCACAGTTTGAGTCTGAGGATTTCCGGAGGTTCCTGAAGAATAATGGGGTGAAACATTACACATCTGCCCCATATCATCCAGCCACAAATGGATTGGCTGAGAGGTTTGTTCAGACCTTTAAAAAGGCCATAAAGGCAATGTATAATGACGACATACCACTGAAACACAAGGTGGATAACTTCCTGTTTGCCAAACTCCAGCTGTACTGTTTTTAAACCGGAGACTAAGATGTCGTTTGGATTTGCTCAAAACAAACATAAGACGAGATGTTGAGGATAAGCAGTTCCAGCAAATAAATGAGAAGCCAACCAGGAGCTTCAAGATAGGGCGACCAGTCTTGGCCCGCGGCTACCGAACAGAAAATGGCATACAGGCACGATATGCACACAGCAGGGACCACTAATGTACACAGTGGACGTTGGAGAGAGCATCGTGAGATGCCATGCTGACCAGATTCTAGAGGCACAGGAACAAGCTAAACCTATACCACAAGCATGTGCACCTGGTAATGAGCCCAAAGTACAGTTTGCGTCTACCTCAGAAGCAGGGGTATTGGAAGCTGACGAACCAACCAATGACAATGAGCCAGAATTGACTCCACCACCAGAACAGGATACTCGAGAAAGGCGCTATCCAGTCCGGATCAGGAAGCCTCCTCAAAGACTGAACTTATAATTGACTATTTCAGTTGATGTATATATTACTGAGAAAATTGTAATTGTAATTAGTTATTATTTAGTAGTTAAATGAATGTTATGTAATGCTTATCTAAAAGGGGAGGAATTGTTTTGTATGTACCTTTAAGGGAATAACTGGTCTTAGACTGCAGTACC